>NC_135488.1:2787954-3097727 GCF_052094955.1 Ictidomys tridecemlineatus | reverse complement strand
TCCTTGGTCACCATGCTCAATACTTGTACTCAGTTCTGTTTCAGGCTTCCCTGTTCAAGGTACTACCCCACAGTGCCATTGAAACCTCTGCTCAATATCACCTGAGACATCCACACTGCCCAGTCCAGTGTCCACAACAATCCTCATCCTACTAGACCCACCAATGTCACTTAGCACCTCAGAATACCCACCTGTTCCAGGCACTTTCTTCCTGAGCCTCAGGACATCACACTCTCCTGATGCTCCCCCTCCCACTGCCCCTTCCCAATCACCTTCCTGGTCCTCCCTCTCCACCTGTCCCAGAACTCAGGCCCTGGACCTCTGCTCTGTGCAGCCCTCACTGCAGTGGTCATCAGAGCTTGGTGCCCAGGGCAGACCTCACACCTGAACCCCAGCCTCAAACACTCTGTGGGCTACTGGGAAACACACTGCCAGTCTAATGCACATGGCCAGCCCCAATGTCCAGAGCCATATGTCCCATCTTGCTCCCAATGTCACTGTCCCCACTGTCTCCTCTGTCAGGACAAATAGCAACTTCACCCTTCTGGCTTCTCAAAGCAAGAGTCATCTTGAGACTCCTTCTCTCACATCCCTTGACCTAACCATGGCAGTTTGTTCACCTCCATCTCCAAAATGCACCCCTCACTGCTCCCTCCAGGTGCAAACCACAGGCCCAGAAAACATCCTGGGGAAAGTCCCAAGGGAATGGGGGAGGTTTCTTCTTCTTTCTGACACAGCACCTCCCCCACACCTGCCCACAGCACATGTCCAGGGAGAACCTCAACCTGGCATTCAGCGCTCAGCTCCTGTCTGGTCTCTTAAGGGGGCTCCATACTTGGCACAGGCTCAGCCTGTTTCTCTCCCCATGCTCCTCCATTTATGTTCATCTGCAACCCAGCTTTGAAATACTTTCTTAAGAAGTGTGAGGTATCAATGGCTACAAGATTATAAATAGGTATATAACTAATGAGTTACCACTAGACACAACAATTATCAAGTAATTGATTAATATAAAAAATTAAGAAACAGGGAAATAGAACTGAAATCTCCAAACAATATCCACTTCCAAATGCTATCAGCAATCCTTCAATACTTGTCAGTGATAAACAAAGGTAGTATTGGACAAAATTTTGCATTGATGGCCAAAAAGCCCTGTTCCTGGTATCAACACATTGCAGGTATTCAAGGAGTAATTCAGTTTCTTCTGTGAAGGATTTTGCAGCTGTAATGAAATAGGGGCCTTTTAGAGAGAGAGAGAGAGTACCTGACTGCACCCCGTATCATGGAAGCCCTTTATATCTGGGTAGAGTCAGAGGGAGGGAAATCTCATGCCAGGGAATATTGGCTGTGGGGAGATTCTCTAATGCTGGTCTTGGATGTGCAGGAGCCAGACTGTAAGTAATTAGGGCAGCTTCCAGGAGCTCTGTGCTGATGGCCATAGGGATATTGGGACCTCACCTACAACTATGGAAAGGTGACTCAGCCATAGGCCCTGGACCTGGATGAAGACCCTGAACTTCAGCAAGGAGAGCTGCCCACTGACTGCCCCATTTTACTCTTGTCAGGCTGAGCTGAGGACCCAGCAGGGACTCCTGAGGGACAGGCTTGGGAAGAAACACACTGCTCAATAGGTGGGAATTTGTAGTTCAGCCACAGAAAACTAGGAGAGACATCAATGAACCACGTGTTAGAAGGAGAATCAGAAATTTAAATACCAGCAGCAGTGTTCCCATGTGGCTCATGGCTGAGGGACTCTCAGCCCTCTGCGTAATCTGCACTGTGGATGGTTCTATGAACTTTAGTTGTACTATTTATAAAAGCTGCTGTGCAGTTACTTCTGTGTACATGTGATGTGCATATTTATATAAGAGTAGATATGTGTATAGGAAGGGATTCCTACATAGGCATACATCAAGTATTATACACGTGTGTAAAATGTTGTCAAATTTTTTCCACCACAACTTCTTTTTCATCTAGGGGAACAGCACAGGATGCTTATGTGTAAGTGTAGATTTCTTAATTTGATAAGAGCTTCATTATAACCAAACTGATTACACTATGAATTTATCTTTTCACACCCCGTGAATATTTAGTATATAAGTTTTAAATAAATTACTAATAATATTAACAATCACTCAGACAAGTCACTCCCAGAATATTAATTTCAAAACACTGAGAGGCAATGGCAGATGGTGGACCAGAGGAGGCTCTTCCCACTTGCTCTGCTGTTTGGAACTTGAATGACAGGGATACAGTTCACAGTGAGGTGGGTGCTCAAAGACAACCATTAAATATCACTAGTCGGAGACCCAGAGAAGTCCCAAGAAAGAGGGCAGTGAACAGAGGATGGAAGCAAATTCACCTGAGCCCAGCAGGGACAATGATGTGGGTCACCACAGAGCCACGCCCACACAGAAGAAAAAATAAGACACACACACAAACACACACACACCCATACACACAGGACACAAAAGTGAGCTCTGTGGTTGTAAACTTCTGAGTGAAGAACTGCAGTGCAGGTCCAGCTCCAGGTTTATGACCCTCTGGTTCCTAGATTCAAGAGGCCTTAACAGGTACTTCCAGTCTGTCTCAGCAGTCTTACCATGTGACCTAAAGCCACCTGGGGATTCACAATCACAAGATGGTCAGGAAATAGTAGACCCAGGGGGATTCAGCTCAGAGATACAGGGGGGACTGTGGTCTGCTCCTCCTTGAATCCTGCAAGAGGAGAATGTCCTCCTAAAATAATGGGAGAAATTGTCCTTGCAGGTGTGATCACACTGTGGGCAGGAGAGTGACATTCAATCAACTTTGAAGCTTTGTGGTGGGACAACCCACTGAGAGGAATCAGGGAGGTGGACCAGACGGACATGATTCCATTAGGAATGGAAATGTGGAGACATATTTTGGGTGGTGGGCAGGTGACAGAAAACCTGCATGCAACTTGTATCCAGAGTGGTCTTAGAGCCCTCCCCAGAAACAGGACCATGTGGAGACACAAAAGTCCAGACTCCCAGCTGAGACTACTATCTCCTCAGTCCCAGGGTGCAGTGACATAAACACTCTGGAGCACACACACCAGGCTCGGGGGATGGAGACCAGGGCTCAAGCCTGCAAGGTATCTGCTCCCGCACTGACTAACATCCCTACAATATTCTCAAAACAAGCCCTGAGCCAGGCCCACCCAGGGAAGCCACTGTGGGATTCCTCATTCCCAGGAAGAGCTGGGAGAGTAAAATGCTCATAGCTTAGCTGCTGGGTTTGGGAAATATGCATGCAGTGCATGCACAGAAACAACAAAAAGTTGCATAAAGTATTGGCAGGACTTTATCTTCTTTTGGCTACATGAATAAATAGCATTCCACAGTGTGGACATGCATACTGAAGTACCGTGCATAATACTAACACATAAAACAGGAGGGCAGTGGATTCTAGAATTGAACAGTTCCTGACCTGTTCTTGGAGTCTAAGGGTGATTGTGGATATGAGTTACTTCTGGAGAAATAAAGAGTTGTTCTTTTGTTTTCTCTTTCAAATTTTGTCTTGTCGAAGAGTAATTTTTGAAAAAAAAAAACTGTTTTCTCTAACAACTAAAAATAACCTTCAATAAGCTACTCCCTTTCCAGACCTCCTCTCCCACATCTGCACCTAGAGGCCTAAACATGCTGCAAATACAAGAGGATGGAGCCTCCTCAGCCTGGGTACCTTCATGGATTTTGTGGAGCAGCCCCTGCCTGGCCCAGGAGCACACAGCATGAGCAAGATTCTGTGGTGCCAGGTGTGACATGTGGGAATTGGGGACATTGACATTTCCTGAGTGATATGAAGGCACAACAGAAAACCTGTGTGACCACAGTAAGAGGCCATGGTGTCCTTCTCATTTTCTATAATGTTGCTGTCTTATGACTTAAAATAAAAAATAAAATTTATACTTGTAAAATAGATCAGCATTTCCAGGGCTGAGGCTATGGCGTGCTCATTTGCAGGTTCATGTCGTCCTCTGGTGGGCAAGAAGTGTAACATTGCAGCATAGAATTAAATAAGAAGAACATGGAGGTGAGCCACCTCTGTGTCCACAGGGTCCTGTGCCCTCTGCTCTCCACACTGATGTTCTGTAGCTCCATGAAGACAGCTCAGCCACCTGTCCACCTCATGACACAGATTCACACTCAGAGAGAATCTCAGAAGCCAGCTGTCACTTCTGGTAACCCGGGAAGATCCCAGAGCAGATAAGTCTATCCAGGTCACTCACTGAGTTCAGGCACAGCTGAGGCCAAAACCAGATGTCAAGGGCAAATCGAGGGTCCATGCTCCTTCTCCAGTCTTGAGTCCAGAAAAACAGCAGGGTAAAAGGTGTCCAACATAAACTACTGTGAATACTCTGAATTTATTTCATTAGATGCCTAAGATGGGGCTTCCTCTTTTTCCATACCACAACAGTGTAAAGTAAATAAATACCTTCCTCTCCCACTCTTGCCTATTGGAGCAGTTTAAAGCTTAGCTTGTAAACTTTGTCTTTTTATCATAGCAAATAAAGAAAAATCTAAGCCTGTTATCCTGTGCCTGTGTGTGAATTTACACACACTTCTTCCATGAGACTTCCAATTAAAAGGCCACTCCAGAGAGATGCTCCAAGAGGTCCAGTGGCTTCATGGTGCCCAGGCTCACACCACCTAGTGAGTTACAGCTTTGCCCACCCTAACATGAGAAGAGACCTAAAGAAACCTCCCCCTAATGGCAGCACCAGCACCAGGACCAGAGTCTACAGCAGCATGCCAAGTCTACCTATGCCCAATGTCCCCTGCACTCTCCAGCTCACCAGCATAGACCACGCTCTTCTGACTCTGGAAGCTCAGATTCAGGCACCAGCAGTTGACAGAGTGCTCCATGAGGTTGCAAACCCAGAGGTCAAGTGTGGGAACCACAGATGTTGGCCTAGGAGGACCAAAAGATCCTAAGCTCACTGAGAAACCCGTAGAGAGGTTATGTTAGATAGGTGACATGTTTGGGAATTTGTTATTTACTTTTATCTTGATAAGGATCTGGCCAAGTTGCACAGGTTGGCCTCTCACTTGCAATCCTGTGGCCTCAGCACCCTGAATCAGTGGGGATCCAGGTGCATGACCAAGCTCAGCTGCTTTGTTATTTTAAGATGGTGCTGGTTACTGTATGAAGGACAATATTATGAAAAACCAGCGACCATCAACAACATATTTATTTACTTCCCATGAAAAAGGATCTAACTGCAAAAATCAGTGATTACTAATAACTATAGTATGTCCCCAGGCACTAAGCTACCTCATTCACACATGCTACATGAGTTTCTCCTCAGGCAACATTCTAACAGAGATGTCATTACTTTCTCACTGCAGATAAGAAACGGGTATGGGGAAAGTAAATGACCTAATCCAATGTCACACACAACCTTTGACATGCAGAATAAAGTTTCTAATCATCTCTGGAAGGCTGGGTGTTGCATGGAACTGGCCATGCCTCTTCCAGTTGGGAACAAACCTGGGGGCCAGAGGAGGTTACAGCCAGCTCCCAGGAAGGGCAGAGGTCTGGGTTCCAGGAAGACATGAGCATGTGACATCAGGACAGATCCACTGGGAAATGAAAAAGCACCAAGGTGTATGCGCCTGCAGGTCTGAGGTGGAATTCACAGATGAACTGACCAAGACTGATGCCTGGATGGGCAGTCTGGGAGGTTACTCCATGACCTGTACCCCCATTCCCAGGCTGCACACCAGCCTTGGTCAGGAATGGGAGAGGGATGGGCTGGTCCTGGGGAAGGAAGACACATAATCAATGTGTGAAGACAGACAGGGCCTGAGGCTGGAAGGCCATGGAGCTCTGCCAGGGAGCCTAAGTCCTCTGCTGAGCGGCACCTGTGGGTTGAGGAAAGAAGAAGGCAATGTGCCTGGTGCAACTGACACACAGGAAGATGGGGGAAGCCATTGTCATCAGGTTACATCTCTAACCTCTGTTTACCTGGAATCACCTGATCTCATTAAAACTGACTCCTTCAAACAGCACCTGCTTCTGAATATCTAACAGGGATCCAGTCACTATGGTAAGTGAAAAAAATGGCAGTATGTGGACAGGATTCCAACTTGTTGGCCCCAAACTCCAGCCTTGTACCATCCCACTCCCCAAGTATTCAAACAGGAATTTCAATAAAATTTCTTATGAAAGATTTTGATACATAATCAAACAAGTTGAATTTAAGAAAGGGAGATAGTACACACTAGATCTGTCTTCATCAGGGAAGCTCCTCCATCTGCACATGGAGGCAGAAGAAGGAGGATCCCAGCCGATGAAGACTGGACGTGAGGAGATGCTCTAATTCTGTTCTAATTGGAGGTGGCAATTAGGGGAGTATCCAGGAGCTCTGTGCTGATGGCCACAGGGAAATTGGGACCTCACCCTACAACTGTGGAAAGATGACTCTGCCTCAGCCACTGGACCTAGAAGAAGACCCTGAGCTTCAGCAAGGAGAGCTGCCCACTGACTGCTCCATTTCAGTATTGTCAGGCTGAGCTGAGGACCCAGCCTGGACTCCTGAGGGACAGGCCTGTGAAGGAAGACACTGCTCACCAGCGGGGAATTTGTTCCTCAGCCACAGAAAACTAGGAGAGACATCAAAGTGCCATATCTCATCAGAAGGATCAGAAAACTAAACACAAGAAGCAGTTGTCCCACATGGCTCATGGCTGTGGGGACCCGCAGCTCTCTGCTCTCTCTGAAGTGTGGACAGGTTCTGCCTTCTTCTGCCACAGAAATCTTTCTGAGCTCTCAACAGCCACAAAATCCAAGCTGAACCCAGGGCCTTAAAGAAGGAAATGGTGGCATTTAAGGTAAATGGATGGTAGTTCAGAACATCATGACAAGTGAAAGAACCAGACTGTGAAGATGAGGGTCCCATTTCACTTCTGAGGAAAAACTAGAGCAAAGGAAGGGGAAAGTGGGATAAGGTGTCATAGGACAGAAGGATGACCAGTGACAAAAGACAGAGAGGTGGCAGGGAAGAGGACTGGGACAGGGAGGAAATGTGGAAGGAATGCACCACATGACACCATGTGCTTGGACACAGAAACCACAGTACAGCAGTGAGCCCAGCTCCACAGAGGTCTAGAGCCCACCAATGACAAAGGAGCAGATGAATAAACAGAAGGAGGACAGGAGAGAAGAGGGAGGGAGTGGGGATTGGAGAAAGAGAAAAAAGTGGCACCAGGGACTAACATGGAGCACAGTGTATCCCCTGCCTGCAGATTGTGCCCAGGGAACTATCTGTTTTGCAGAACTCCAATGCACCAGTAGGAGCATTTACAATAGTAAACAGGGCCCTGAAGTAGACTCATGGAAAAGGAAAATCTACTTACCTAGAAAATAACTTTATAAGGAAATCAGGCATAAACTATGGAAATCAGTTGAGATAACCAGAGCTAAACTGCACCTGAGATGGCTCAGGGCCTTCATGATATCCCCCAAGAAACATCCTTAGGGCAAGGAGATGACAGAGGAGTGATCTGCTCACCACTTTCTCCCAAGGGGTCCTGTGCTCTGGAACTTTCTTAGACTCTGCACTTTTCCTGTTCCTGCCCAGTGAGTTCCAACCCATTCTCCTTCATTTCCTTTCCTTCTGCACATTCAGAAAAAGCACAGGAAGATGACAGACTGAGGAAACTGCAAACAGGCACTTTCCACAGGTTCAGAGGATGCTCCCCACTCACAACTGGATAGCCACAGATATTCAGTTAAACTAAGAGACATATGGCAGGGTCCTTGGCTGCTGATGGCTGAAGTTCCACACAGTGGAGAGGGAGTGTCAGAGGTCCTGGGCTGGGGAGAAAATGAGCAGAGCCATGTTGGCCAATACAATACAGGCTCACTCTGTCCCACCTGTGGATGAGGAGGACTGAAATCAATGTCCCTGTGCAGAGAAAAGGACCTTCTCCCATGACACCTTGGGGAAAGTCCCAGGAGAACAGTAGTGCACATGAAACCCCTGAAATGGGGAGAGTGCCTGGGTGCAGTTCTGACCTAGGGAGTCTACTTTAGAGCCCAGGGTGGTGGCACCTGCTCCCCAGTGTCCCTGACAAGTAGGACCACATGGGGAGGGATGTCTCTATCATCTATGAGAAGGAACTAATGCAGAATCCTCCCTGTCCACACTGTCCAGTGGGCTCAGGTGTCTATCTCCTGGGAAATGTTTGGTGGCTCTGAGAGTCAAATGCATGGAGATGACTAAGAAAGATGGCCACCAGTTACAGACCTCGTCCCAGGATCTTCACAGTGACTACCTCAGAGAACATGCTCCTTGTCCTCTTTCCTTGAGCAGGGCTACTTGATCTTCAGCTGAAACACAATTTTTCTTCCCATCAGCTTCTAGTCACACTTCTGCCTTTATTTCATTCAATGGCTCAGGAAAATGTGACATCTAAACTATCCCTGATACTCTTATATTTCTTCAGATAACATGAGACACCAGAAGCCCTTGAACTCCTTAAACTGCATGCTGTGGATGGAAGAAATTACAAACATCAACATTTGTGAGGTGGCACTTGTCACCTTTTCTTCTCAGCTGAGAGGAAGACAGCAGGATGGTCATTTCCTCACAGAGTCTGACCTGGAGGCCATCTCCCTATCTGTGGCTGGCGCTGGGCACCATGACCCCTCAGAGACTGAGGGTTTCATGATGAGGCCTCCTGCCCACACCACAGGCACCCAGGGATATTTCTCTACTCTATTTCCTCCAACTGTAGAAGAGGTCTGATGACCCTAAACTCACAAGGAGGCCCTTCCCTCCCTCCCTCTCCCCACCCAACACCCACCAGGGCATTTGCATGCTGCTCCTTTGAGAGGGTCTTCTTTCAAGGCTGACATAATGCTCAGCTCTAACCTGCCCTTGACTCACTAGGACTCCTCAGCTCAGCTTCTCAAAATGAGGCTCCCTGCTCAGCTCCTGGGGCTGCTGCTGCTCTGGATCCCTGGTGAGGACAGAGGGGATGAGAAAGGAGAAGAGAAAGGAAGGGGAGCCCTCTGCCCCCATTCTGCCCATGTGTGCTCTATTCACATGAGAGATGTGCAGGTCTGTCCTCCAGGATGAGGCAGCAGAGATCAATCAATGTGAGAGAGTATTCCAGAAGGAGCAAGAAGCTGGCTCTGGTGAAAGTTGTCACATAATAGGAGCGGATGTTGAAGGGAATTCTAGAGAGGCTATTAGAGCTTACTCCCTCTGAATTCTTTATGTATATGAATACTTTTAGTGTATAAATGAAAAATAAAAATTAATTTAGTCTTAAATATACAAAAAATGTGAAAGCTTTTCATAAAGTTTCTATGTAACTTTGCATTACTCTGTGGCTTTTAAAAGAACCAGTGGAGATATTTTGATGACCCAGACCGCTCTCTCTGTGCCCGTCACCCATGGGCAGCCAGCCTCCATCTCCTGCAGGTCCAGTCAGTGCCTCCTACACAGTAATGCAAACATGTATTTGAACTGATTTGGGCAAAAGCCAGGCCAGTCTCTACAGAATCTAATATATTTGGTTTCCAACCATGTCTCTGGAGTCTCAGATAGGTTCAGTGGCAGTGGATCAGAGACACATTTCACACTGAGGATAAGCAGGGTGGAGCCTGATGATACTGGTATATATTACTGTGTGCAATATCTACAAACTCCTCACACAGTGATGAATCCCCAAGCAAAAACCTCCCTGCCTGTGTGGCCAGCTGCCACATGAGCTATTGGTCTGGGCAGCAGCTCAGCAGATTCTCTAACCTGTGAGTGGAAGGTGCTGGGAACTCAGGGAACAGGGTGTAGCTGAGGGCTGTGGACCATGATTGCCTGGGCCTCAGCTCAGGCCACACCCATGAGTTGTCCTGTCAGCTGCAAAAGCCTGGCCTGGCATGTGGAGGACAAGCACAGAGGTGTCAAGACACCTTCTGAATGAGCAGACAGGATGAATGTGGACACTGCAGGAGGAGCAGGACCTGGGCCCTGGGCAGGACTCTGGCGCAGGCAGTGGATGCTGTAGGGACCTTCTGTGGGTCCCTTTATGCTTGCAAATGCTGTTCTTTGTGAAATTTGGATTCAAATCTAATCACACACAAACACACAAAAATGCCTGAGTCTGTAATAACTTATGAATGGAAAATGATGGAAATGGCTTATTAATTGGGCACTCAATCTGGTATTACTCTCTTATTTTTCCAGGAACCAGCAGAGATACCATGAGGATGCAGTTTCCACTGTCCCTGCCTGACATCCTTGACTCCCTGTCTTCATCTTGGGTGGGATCAGAGTTGTAAAAGTCATTTATATGTCACAAAGAGGGTGGAAGTTTGTGCTTTTGTGATGAAGGTGATTCCTGGATAATAGAGCTCTTGGTGAATGTAACTGAAATTCCAAGGTCCTATTTGTGATGAGTATTAAATTTATATGTGAATATTTATTTATGTGGATGAAAAATAATTCACAATTGTTTAAATTTAAAAAGAATGTGGTGAATAAGTAATTTTTTAAATATGTGGAATCCCAGAAAGGTAAAAGAAGCAATTGTGGTGAAGGGAACCTGCGATTAAATCCAGACAGTTAGTTGTCCTTGCTTTGGAGAAACAACTGAAGACAATGCTCATAGAGGAGCAATCACTCAGAGAGATGTGGAGGTGTGTAAAGGCAGACACAGGGAGGCATGAATTAGTGGATGAATGTGCACTAATATTGGCTACACAAATGACGGGTGAGTACCTTGTGCAGATAGAGATGTACATTAACCTGGAGAGCTTGAAGAGCAGTGTGTTAGGTCAAAAAAGGTAAATGAATATAATTAAAATTATACTGTTCCATACAGTAGAAAAAATCATTCCTCTGGCTGTGGGAATGGAAACCAGAGATTCTGCCCAAAAGGCACCTGCTCCACCACTGATCAACATCCCACAACACGCTCAAGACCAACCCTGAGCCAGGGCCACACAGGAAGCCACGGCCTGATTCCTCACTCACAGAAAGGAAGGGTGGTGGGGAGGTTAAGATGCTAATAGATTAGCTACTGGGTTAGGGCAACATTTTACACAAAATAATCCAATGTATGTAGACAAACAGTAATAAGTTTTTAAAAAAGTGATAGCATAGCTGTATTGTCCATTTTTCGCACAAAGTAATGTTTTTTCACTGAATGAAAACATGCATGCAATGAAAACATGCACGCACCATACATAATGTTACCATCACAGAAAGAAGGTATAGGGTTGGAAGTGTTGAATAGTTCCTGAATTGTCCATGAAGTATAAGAGTGCTAATGAGCTGACTTATCTCTGTAAAAATAAATTGTGTCTTTTGTTTTTCTCTTTCATGGTTTGCCTTGTTAAAGAGTGATTTGATGGGGGGGGGACAGTTTTCATTAACAGATAAAAATAATGTTCAACAAGTCACTCACATTCCAGACCTCCTCTCCCACAGAAGCAGAGGGAGGAGACCATGGGCTCCACATGGTGCACACATAGGGATGGAGTCTTCCTAGCCTGGGTCCCCACATGTTTCTGTGGAGCACCCCTGCCTGGCCCAGGAGCACACAGCCTTAACAATATGCTGTGGTGCCAACTGTGACAAGTACAGTGGTGTCCTCCATCCTGAGTGCTATGAAGGTGCAAAAGACAACTTGAGTGACAGGTGTCTCGCACAGTTCCTATAATGATGCTATCTTAACAGATAAAAATGTAAAATTAAATTTATGCTTGAAATATCGATCAGCCTCTCCAGTGGTGAGGCTATGGTGAGTATATATCCAGGTTCATGTCACCCTCTTGTAGTCAAGAAGTGGAACATCCTAGCACATAATTCAGTGAGAGAAACCTACCTGAATGTGAGCCACCTCTGTGTCCACAGGGTCCTGTGCCCTCTGCTCTCCACAATGATGCTCTACAGCTCCCAACTGTCCATCAAATGGGGCACACATTCACATGCAGCAAGAAGTTCAGAACCCAACTGTTATGGGAACAAGGGAAGAGGGAAGAGCAGATGTGTCTAACCAGGTCATGCACTGAGTTCAAGATGAGCTCAGGACAAAACCAGGTGTCAAGTCAAACCAGGTATCCCATCCCCCTTCTCCAGTTCAGAGTCCAGATCCAAGAAAGAGCAGGATCAAGACATCCAACATACACCTTTCCAGATACGCTGAACTTATTTCATGAGCTCCTTCAAGATGGGACTTCTTTTGTCATCTAAGGTCAGTGTGAAGTGAACAAATACTTTCCTGTCCCCACTGTTGTCTCTTGGAACAGTTTGAACCTCAGCTTGTAAATTTTTTCTTTTTCTCATTACAAGTAATAAAATGTGTGCCTTTTATCCTGTCTCTGTGTGTGTGAACTTAAATATATCTCTTCCTCCATGAGACTTCCAAGTAAGAGATCACTCCAGAGAGATGCTCCCTGAAGTCAGGTGGCCTCACGGTGCCCAGGCTGACACCACTTAGTGAGCTTCAGCTTTGCCCACCCTAACATGAGAAGAGCCATAAAAAAATCTCCCCCTAATGAGCAGAAAGACCAGTCTACAGTAGCCTCCCGAATCCACAAGGAGGCAATGCCCATGTCCCCTGCACTCTCCAGCTCTCCCTAATTTTCCACAAATGGTGCAGACACCTTCTCTTGCAGGGTCCCTGATCAGCAGGAAGATCTGAAGGGAACCTTGAAACGAGAGTGCTCACTGCTGCCCTCTGCTGGCCCAGCCGACACTTTGCACAGTCCCCTGAAGGTCTCTCCTTTTTCAGGGCCCTTTGCCTTCCTCTTGTGAGGATTCCTGTGATGTGGGGCCAAGGGCTCAGAGCTGCTTCAGCATCTCAGAATATCAAATTATGAAGAGTCAGACCCCTTGCCTGTCCTATGTCTGCATTCTGCATGTGGTAAACAGACTGGGACAGAACCTGTGTGCGCCAGGACCTGGACTTGGTTCATCCAAAGGGACCCCTAGTGCTCTGCCCTCATGGGAGACACTCCTGACAGCACACTGCAGACAGCACCACACACAGGTGGCTCTATGCACTGCAGAAGCTATGAAGTCCCTTGCTGAGATGATCCTTAAATACCAGCTTACCACTCCTCTCTCACCCCCTGCCATCTCCAGATATCTATCATAAAAATAGATAGATGATAGATAGATAGATAGATATATAGATAAAATAAAAGAGAATCTATACATGGATGTATCCTTTAAAACCAAAATGCCACAACACAAAACTTTCCCCATTTGTGTCTTCATGTTCAAGATAGATTCTGTGTTTTTTTTTAAATTCCCACTTTATTTAATACTGAAGTATATTTACATTCATTTAGTTTTCTTTAATGTTGTATTCAAATATGATTCATGCATATACCAATATTAGGGAGCCTATTAAACTTGGCCTCCAGGGCCAATGCCTCCTTAGCTTTGGCCTACTCTGAGCATGTCCCAGGAGGCCAGGAGCACAGGTGACTTCTAAACACCAGAGACCCCTGTCTTCATGCAGAGGGGACTGGCCTGGGAACAGAGCCCTCCACATGGAATGGTCAGTGTTCCAGCTCCCTGCAGAAGAGAAACTGAAGGATAAAGGCCCACCAACCAGACTCTTCAAAAGACAGCTCTACGGCTCTGAGCAGGTCCAGATCCACAGAAAAACAGAGGAATGGAGGCAGTAGTAGTTTCTGTAAGTGTAGGCAGAAGTCTTGAGAGAGAAGGACTCAGTGATGGGCAGGTCAGATTGGGGATCAAGGTAGAGAGCTCCACCTCCAAAATGCACCCCTCCCTGCTCCCCCACATTAATCTCCCTGCACCAAGGAACCCACCAAGCCCACCTGGGTGTTGGCAATGACCTCCTAACTGTGTCCTCTCCTGTCTTTGACCTGTAAAGAGCCTATTCCTTTGTCCTGTCACCGACCAAGTAAGCCTTTGACTGTCTCTTCATAGTCACTGTGAAGAATTCTGCAGTGATCATGGCAGTGTGGTCATCCCAGTTGGTGACATGGTTCCCTTGAGTTATGTCCAGCAGAGGGATAGTTGGGTCACAGATTAGTCTTATATATAATTAGGTTAGGATCTAAAACAGGCATATTTTCTTAATTTTTTCCTGGGCCTTGCAAACTATTCAGGGAATAAATCAACAAGAAGGAGACTTGAATGTCCTCTGAGGAGGAAGCAACTGGCAAAGACTTGCTAACCCTTGGCCTGGCAGGAGGTTCACATCTGAGTCTGAAGCTCTGTGGAAGAAGCATGTGGTGGTGAACTGCCTCACCCTGGAGCCTGTTGTGGAAAGCTGTCCCTGGCCCTCTGCCACTAAACAGCACTGGGACTCCAGCTGCCATTGGGGGCACTCAGGAGAGGATAAAGCCATGACACTGTTCTGATTTATGCTGGTTCCAGGCCCTGTCAGGCTCTGGTTGAATAAGAGACACTGGTTAGACTTGCCGATGATGGTGACCATGTCTCCTGCAGACACAGCTATCCGCTGTGTCATCATGCTATCCGCACAGGCACCTGGAATCAGGAAAATGAACAATGAACTATGAATACACACACACACACACACACACACACACACACACACACTGTGTCATTTGTACTTTAAAATACCATTTACAATCCCTTTGCCAGGGTCTTGTGAGTCAGCAAACAGTAAGACCCATATGGAAAGGGCCACTGTTTCCCAGTCCATCTTCTAATTGCTATTCCAACTCCACAGAGTTATTACTATGAAGCCACTGAAGTACTTCAGTTGCTCCCCTGAGGCCCAGAGCCATGGGAACAGGCACAACAGGGACACCATCTCTGATAACCCTGCCTGCCTGACACAGCTTGGGTCTTTTGGCAAAGTTCTCCTTTATAACATTGGGCACTGACAGGGATGCAGGGGCCTCTGTGGAGATATTAGCTCATGAGAAAGCAAACTGCCTGGACTATGGGGCCGAGCAGAGCCTCTGACACTGTGCATAGGCAGAGGATTAATGAACAGCTTTCATTCTAACTCAAATGACTTGAATGGATTTAGTACTAGAAAATGTGCAGCTAATTACTCTAGATTAGTAATCCTGGTCAAATAATAAAACAAGCTGGAAACAACCAAGCAGAAAAAGACAGAGAGAAAGAGAGAGAGGGAGGAGGGAGGACAGGAGGGAGGAAGAGAGGAAGGCAGTGGAGGGAGAGGAACACAAACACATGCTGAGAGTATTAAAAAAAAGGTCCAACCAAATTCTATATTCAGAAAATCAGCATTTCCAAAAAATGTAGAAAACTTTAACAAAGAACCTGGAGAACATGACACCTGCATTTGCAAAGGACAGGTATTGCCCACATGACTCTTCCAGGCAATGTCAGGTGGCAGCAGAGTAAGGGCTCAGTTGCACATAGGATTGTAAAATAAGAAGTGCTATGAGTGGATAAAAGAAAATCTGAGTGTCAGAAGTTAGAAGCCATGGTGTCTTAATTTCCTATAAAGTCTTTCTCTGACCAGTAAAAAAAAAAACATAAAATTTAATTTATGCTTGAAAACTAGATCAGTCTCTTCAGGGGTGAGGGTCTGGTGAGTTTATTTGCAGGTGCATGTTGCCTTCTGGCGGGTAAGGAATGGAAAATCCTAGCAGAAAATTCAGTGAGAAGAACCTGAGGTGAGCCATGCCTCTGTCCACAGGGTCCTGTGCCCTCTGCTCTCCAAGCTGATGTCCTGCAGCTTTAGGAAGACAGCTCAGCACCTGTCCACCTCATGACACAGAAACTCACACTCAGAGAGAATCCCAGGAACCAGCTGTCACTCCTGGGAACACAGGAAGAGGCCAGAGCAGAAATATCCACCCACGTCACTCACTGAGTTCAGGCAGAGCTGAGGTCTAAACCAGGTGTCAAGGGCTAATGTTGTGTCCATCCTCTTCTCCAGTCCAGAGCCCAGCAAAAAGCAGGAGACAAAGGCCCAGCATAAAAGAAGCATTTTAAATACTCTGAATATATCTCTTCAAATGCTGTAAGATTGGGCTTCAGGTTTCTATATCTCAGCTCAGTAGGACATAAATAAATAAAATCCTCTCTAGGTGTTGGGAACCTGATGGCTGTGCTGAGGTGATTTCTCACTGGATCTCAGGTTTCTGACTCTCTGTTTCTCCATAGTTAAGGCCTACAGGTCAGATTTTCTAACTCCTTCCTTTCCCCACCCCACTGCCATGGTCCTCCTCTAAGATACTTGCAGGGCAGGGCCAGATTGTCTCTCCTCTCTTGATTTGTCTAATTGCTCAAGATACAGGTAGGATGGACCCATGAAATCTAAGTCCAGCCACATTCATGGAGCTTCAGTTATGAGCCAAGAGCGGTGTGATGCTCAGTGATAGAGTGTTGCCTGGGAAGCACGAGGCCCTGTATTTCTTTCCCAGCAATTCAAAAACAAATAAATAAAATAAAATAATGTAAAAAGGAGAAACATGCCAAAGTAGTGACCACACACACCATCCATACTTCTGCCTTGGCATGCCTTCAAAGCATTCCAGGTTGTTAAAACTCATTTTTATTCTGACATCTATAAATCTATTTTGCTACAAAGGAAATTTTATGCTTGTATTAATATTTCCTTCAGACAGAAATTCTAGTGCTAAAGAAGATACTGACTGAGATTAAAAAGAAATGCTATAGGGAGCTCAAAAGCAGACTCCACCCTGTAGAAGAAAGCACCAGTGAATTAAAATATGTGGAAATATCCTCTCATCTCAGAGAATGCAGAAAAAGAAACAAACGGCATGAGTAAAACACACCAGATACATGGAGCATGGTCAAAAACCCATCAAGTGTTTTATAGGCATTCCATAAAAATAGGAGACATCTAAAGGGATAAAAGATTATTAAAAGTATTACTGTGGCTGGGGCTCAGTGGTCAAGCACTCATCTAGCACATGCAAGGCCCTAGGTTTGATCCTTAGCATCACATAAAAATAAATAAAATAAAAGTATTGTGATCAACTATAACTAAAAAATAAAATAATTTTGAAAAGCAATATTGATTAAAAATTTATGAGATGTTAGGAAAAATATGGACATTGAGATTAACTATGCTTGAAGGTCCCAAATAGGACCAACCTAAAGAAGGAGAGATTACAATGTTAGCAACAAGTTATTAAAATTTACAGAGACAGAACATGGCAGCAGGCGCGGAGACATCAAGTCTCTGACCTCTTCAGCTATGCGGGCATAGGGAGTCTTAAACCATCTAAATGCTGTTTGCTCAGGATCACTAGGCAATGCTGAGTTGACATGGATCTGGGGCTAACAGTTTGCACCTCTCAGAACACACACCAAGCCCGGAGTGGCTGAATTCAGGCTCCCGTTCTCCTGCATCTCACAGACAAACCGCTGTGACTCAGAGCTAAATCAACTTGTCGGTTACTCCTGAACCTGTGGAGGTTAACACCAACTGAGCCTTCATAGGCAGTGGCCACAGGATTGAGTCAGGGCTTGGGCGAGCCGGTCAGGACCCACCCATTGCATTATTGCATCCGACACCCGGCAAAGGGAACGAACTGTTGCCATTTGCATGGGATATCACCATGGCAGAGAACTGACATCACCAGAATGTGGAGGAGGAGATAACTTCATTGACACCTGTGGCAGCAGATGTTTAACCCCCTAGCCCTCCCTCTCCACACAGTGGGGAAACCTCAAGGGCCCCTCCCAGCTCTCCAGCGAGCGCGATAGTCACACTCAGGGAACCAGGAGTGGCGAGGGACCCGCGGTATGGGAGCCAGGCTACCACTCCCACCAGCGATGATAACTGAGGTCTCTTGCTTGAGCTACCCAGGGGCATGGCTTCCAGAGGGCAGGCAAAATATGCTAAGGGTTCTCGGCCCCAAGCTCCACAACCTTAGGGTCTGAGGGAATGGCAAGCAGGGAGAGTGTGCTCAGTCATTCAAGAAAATGGGGCTCCTGGGAGCAGCAGACCTGGCGTGTAGCCAGTATTGTGGTGAGCGTCACCAGTGAGCGGGGCCTGGCTGGAGGAAAAGTGGGGAAGTGGCTAGACACAAGAAAACGCCCTAGGCAATCAGGATAGGAGACCCGCCCCGTTGGGGAGGAGGAGCTGCTTCACAGTGATTGGTTCCTACATATAGAGAGGAGAAGCTTGGCCTGGTGGGCACAGCTCCACCTGCTGGAAGAGAAGTTAATCAAACTCTAAGACTGCATTTTTAAATTTTTTTTATTATCTGTTTTTTCTTTTTTCTTTTTAAATTTTTTTTATATTTTTATTTTTATTTTTTAAATTATTTTTATAAATTTTCTCTTTTTTCTTTTCTATTTTTTTCTTTTGTCTTTTCATTTCTTTTCAATTTCCTTATTCCCCTTTCCTTGAATTCTATCTGTTTACTCTCATTCTCTTTAGTGGCTTCTTCCCTCCCTTTCTAATACCTTTCCTCCCAAGCATCATGATGCTGTTTATTTGTAATTTACTAAATATATATATAGGTAAATGTTCCAAGGCATTATATAGTGCTACCAAGTCCCTAGCTACCCCCAAATACTCCAGACTATTCTCCTGTTAATATCCCTCATCAGTAGAGCAACCTTCCAAGGTTGCCAAGAGATACCAACCTCAATACCATCACATCATTCGACCTAAATATAAGTCCCAAGACCAAACCACAGACCTCTATATGCCATCAGAATCCGTACACAGTTTAAGAAATGAAGAATCTGCTTTAAAGTGCAACAAAACTCATTATATCTAGTCATAGTCTCCCATCACAAAAGAGAGACCCCAGAGATACACAAAACCAAATAAATTTATAGGAGTAAACAGTAACTCAGCAGGCAAACAGAACAAGAAGTAACATGAGCAGCATGAAAAAGCAAGGAAGAAAAGGAGTACAAACAATGCAGGACAGCCTAAATATACAGGAGGACCTAGAGGTATTAGAAAAATGGTCAAATAAAGAAATGAAGGAATACCTTAGACAGATGGAATGGAATCTTAAAGAGGACATGAGACAGCAAATTCAAACAATGAAAGAACACATTGAAAATTAATTACATAAACATATAAAAGAAGAAAATAAGCATCTTTATCAGGAGATAGAGATTATTTAAAAATCAAACAATAATCCTAGAAATGAAGGAAACTATAAACCAAATTAAAAACTCAAATGAGAGTATCACTAACAGAGTGGAGCAAGTAGAAACCAGAACATCAGATAATGAAGACAAAATATATCATATTGAAAAGAATCTAGCCAACTCAGAAAGGCTGGTAAAAAATCATGAGAAAAACATCCAAGAGATATGGGATAAAATAAAAAAAAACAAACTTAAGATTCATTGGGATAGAGGAAGTTATAGAGGTTCAAACCAAGGGAATTAGCAATCTTTTGAATGAAATAAATATGGAAAACTTTTCAGAGATAAAAAAGGAAATGAATGTACAAATTGTAGATGCATACAGGACACTGGAGCATACAAAATCACAGTAGACCAATGACAAGACACATTGATATGAAGATATCCAATATACAGAACAAAGAGAAAATATTAAAAGCTACAAGAGAAAGGAGGCAGATTACATTCAGGGGTAAACCAATAAGGTTAACAACAAATTTTTCATCACAGACGCTGAAAGAAAGAAGATCCTGGAACAACGTATTTCAAACACTAAAACACAATGGATGCAAACCAATAATTTTGTATCCAGCAAAATTAAGCTTCAGGTATGACTGTTATAGTTAAAGCTCTGTCCCAGAGTTTCATAAACTGACTTCTAGACCACTCATGTATAATCGAATCAAGCCTTTATTGAAGCACACCGGTGGCAGCTGACCAGAACATAAAGCTGTTCCCCTGATCAGCCCCGAACAATTGAAAGGGCACTCCTTATAAGCCTGAAAACCACAAAAGGGATGTTCAGGGGGTCTAGCCAATGTAAGCAAGCCAGGTTAAAGAAGCAAGACAGTGCAGTCAAGCAGAGGGAAGCCTAACCAATCACAGTTAGCCCTGTCACCCCAGTTACAGAAACAGAGCCCCGTTACCCTAGTTTCAGAAACAAAGCCCCAATAGGTAGTTCCATGTTCTTAAAGGTTTCTATAGCAAAAGGAAAAGAACATCTTGCTCCAGTCATGACTCTTCTACTTGGCATGGTTGTTTTACAGGATGAAGTCATAAAACAAAATGGAGTCACATTTGCTTCTACTATCACATTTCCCACTGGTTTTAGTAGGTTTGATGTCAATCTTGCACATCATTAGGCCTCAGATTTTTTTCCATCCTTCTATGTCTAAAGTATTATACTGGGCTCACGAGACCATCAGTCTGACCTCATCTACACTCTTTTGTAAGAGGCAGGGTCCTACAGTAATAACAATCAGGAGAAGGACCTGGGGCCTAACTATGGCTGGAATGATGGTAGCAAACCAAGGGGACCATGAAAATAGGTTTTGGAACCAATTGCCTGAAGTTTCTAGTGCTTCATCTCTTTCTTTTAACCTGTTTCTCACAAGTGCCAAACTGCATTTTATTATCCCAGAATGGTTTGCATAGAAACAAGTTTCTCCTGGAGCTATACAAAGTCTTCCTTGTTTCAGAAAGAGACCATTTAGACCTCATCTGTTTTGTAAGACTATTTCTGTCAGAGAGTCTCGTGAAACCTCTAGTTTGAAGATTGACCTTTCTAGTTTTCCTAAATCTATATTTATTTGATGGCTGAGGGACTTAATATTTTCAGAGTCTGTGATAAGAGCTGTAGTTCCCAAAGCAGTAGATACCAGCCATGAGGGGAACTAAAATGGGGGCAGCTAGTCTATGTTGATAAATCAGTGGGCCCTGGCCTTTTAATAAGTCCAGGTGTTCTTTTCCTTTTACTCCATCAAAACAGTAGGTTACATAGTTCAGAGTTATTTACACTTTGGAGATATAGGCAAGGAGTTCAAAGTGGGACCCGGGAAGCACAATTTTTGGTGAACGGGGAGTTGTCCTGCTTATAAGTTGGGTTGTGGAAGCAAGTGTCTCTTTCTGGAATATCACCCAGGGTGATCTTGGGAGTAGTTTCCCAGGTACATCTTCCTGAGCTGGACATATTGGTGAACATCTATGTTGACCGTAATTTTTTTCTCTAATATTAGAGACCTCCAACTGCGATAAGGGAAAAGGGCGATGACCGATCTTGCTACTTCCAGCTGAAAGGGGGCCATGTGCAGTGGGCAAGCAGTTTGGAGTCCCTTTTTAGAAACTGAGTGGGTCAAGGAGTCCATGGTAAAAATCTGGTTCAGGAAGAACAGGATGTAAAGTCACCTGGGGTGGGCACTTCTATGAGAGAAACAAAAAGACATGAGTGCTGAAGTAAGATTAATACAAAATTGCAGTTGTAGCATCTGGAAACTATCCATGAATATCATGAAAATGACAGAAATTAATAATTTTTTACCAGGAGGCAGAAGACCTGAGAAAATGTCCCCATAACAAGGCCTAACAAAGCCTAATAAGGCACTTTTTTAGGGAACGTAAATCTTTTTTTTTTCCTTTTTTTTTTTTTGGTTGTTCAAAACATTACAAAGCTCTTGACATATCGTATTTCAAACATTAGTTTCAAGTGAGTTATGAACTCCCATTTTTACCCCAAATACAGATTGCAGAATCACATCGGTTACACATACACATTTTTACATAATGCCATACTAGTAACTGTTGTATTCTGCTGTCTTTCCTATCCTCTACTATCCCCCCTCCCCCCGTCTTCTCTTTCTATCCCATCTACTGTAATTCGTTTCTCTCCTTGTTTTTTTTTTTCCAATTCCCCTCACAACCTCTTATATGTAGCTTTTTATAACAATGAGGGTCTCTTTCCATTTCCATGTAATTCCCCTTTTCTCTCCCTTTTCCTCCCACCTCGTGTCTCTGTTTAATGTTAATATTTTCTTCCTGCTCTTCCTCCCTGCTCTATTCTTAGTTGCTCTCATTATATCAAAGAAGACATTTGGTATTTGTTTTTTAGGGATTGGCTAGCTTCACTAAGCATAATCTGTTCTAGTGCCATCCATTTCTCTGCGAATTCCATGATTTTTTCATTTTTTAGTGCTGCGTAATACTCCATGGTGTATAAATGCCACATTTTTTTAATCCATTCATCCATTGAAGGGCATCTGGGTTGGTTCCACAGTCTAGCTATTGTGAATTGTGCTGCTGTGAACATCGATGTGGCAGTATCCCTGTAGTATGCTCTTTTAAGGTCTTCAGGGTATAGTCTGAGAAGGGCAATAGCTGGGTCAAATGGTGGTTCCATTTGTTTCAACGAAATTGAAACAAAAGAAAATATTGAAAAAATTGACAAAACTAAAAGTTGATTCTTCAAAAAAATAAATAAAATTGACCAACCCTTAGCCATGCTAACGAAGGGAAGAAGAGAGAGAACTCAAATTACTAACATATGGAATGAAAAAGGCAATATCACAACAGATGCTACAGAAATACAGAAGACAATTAGAAATTATTTTGAAACCCTATATTCCAATAAAATAGAAGATAGTGAAGACATCGATAAGTTTCTTAAGTCATATGATTTTCCCAGATTGAGACAGGAGGATACACACAATTTAAACAGACCAATATCAATGGATGAAATAGAAGAAGCAATCAAAAGACTACCAACCAAGAAAAGCCCAGGACCAGATGGGTATACAGCGGAGTTTTACAAAAGCTTTAAAGAAAATTAATAGCAATACTTTTCAAGTTATTTCAGGAAATAGAAAAAGAGGGAGCTCTTCCAAATTCATTCTATGAGACCAACATCACCCTGATTCCGAAACCAGAAAAAGACACCTCAAAGAAAGACACCTACAGACCAATATTTCTAATGAAATTAAATGCAAAAATCCTCAATAAAATTCTGGTGAATCTAATACAAAAACACAACAAAAAAATTGTGCACCATGATCAAGTAGGATTCAACCCTGGGATGCAAGGCTGGTTCAATATATGGAAATCAATAAATGTTATTTACCATATCAATAGGCTTAAATATAAAAATCATATAATCATCTTGATAGACGCAGAAAAAGCATTTGACAAAGTACAGCATCCCTTTATGTTCAAAACACTAGAAAAACTAGGGATAACAGGAACTTACCACCACATTGTAAAAGCTATCTCTGCTAAGCCTCAGGCTAGCATCATTCTAAATGGAGAAAAATTGAAGGCATTCCCTCTAAAATCTGGAACAAGACAGGGATGCCCTCTATCACCACTTCTATTCAATATAGTTCTCAAAGTACTGGCCAATGCAATTAGACAGACGAAAGAAATTAAAGGCATAAAAATAGGAAAAGAAGAACTTAAATTATCACTATTTGTGGCAGACATAATTCTATACCTAGAAGACCCAAAAGGGTCTACAAAGAAACTACTACAACTAATAAATGAATTCAACAAAGTGGCAGAATATAAAATCAATGCACATAAATCAAAGGCATTCCTGTATATCAGCGACAATACTTCAGAAAAGGAAATGAGGAGAAACACCCCATTCACAATATCCACAAAAAAATAAAATAAAATAAAATAAAATACTTGGGAATCAACCTAACAAAAGAGGTGAAAGATTTATAAAATGAAAACTACAGAAACCTAAAGACAGAAATTGAAGAAGATCTTAGATGATGGAAAAATATACCCTGTTCATGGATAGGCAGAACTAACATCATCAAAATGGCGATATTACCAAAAGTTCTCTATAGGTTTAATGCAATGCCAATGAAACTCCCAACGGCATATCTTGTAGAAATAGATAAAGCAATCATGAAATTCATATGGAAAAATCAAAGACCCAGAATAGCAAAAGCAATTCTAAGCAGGAAGTGTGAATCAGGCGGTATAGCGATACCAGATTTCAAACTATACTACAGAGCAATTGTAACAAAAACAGCATGTTACTGGTACCAAAACAGGCGGGTGAACCAATGGTAAAGAACAGAGGACACAGAGACCAATCTACAAAGTTAAAAGTATCTTATATTTGATAAAGGGGCTAAAAGCATGCCACGAAGGAAGGATAGCATCTTCAACAAATGGTGCTGGAAAAACTGGAAATCCATATGCAACAAAATGAAACTGAATCCCCTTCTCTCACCATGCACAAAAGTTAACTCAAAATGGATCAAGGAGCTAGATATCAAAACAAAGACTCTGTGTCTGATTGAAGAAAAAGTTGCCTCCGATCCACATATTGTGTGATCGGGCTCCAAATTCCTTAATAGGACACCCATAGCACAAGAGTCAATAACAAGAATCAACAAATGGGACTTACTTAAATTAAAAAGTTTTTTCTCAGCAAGAGAAACAACAAGAGAGGTAAATGTGGAGCCTACATCTTGGGAACAAATTTTTACTCCTCACACTTCAGATAGAGCCCTAATATCCAGAGTATACAAAGAACTCAAAAAATTAAGCAATAAGAAAACAAATAACCCAATCAACAAATAGGCCAAGGACTTGAGCAGACACTTCTCAGAGGAGGACATACAATCAATCAACAAGCATATGAAAAAAGGCTCACCATCTCTAACAGTCAGAGAAATGCAAATCAAAACCACTCTAAGATACCATCTCACTCCAGTAAGATTGGCAGCCATTATGAAGTCAAACAACAACAAGTGCTGGTGAGGATGTGGAGAAAAGGGTACTCTTGTACAATGCTGATGGAACTGCAAATTGGTACGGCCAATTTGGAAAGCAGTATGGAGGTTCCTTGGAAAGCTGGGAATGAAACCACCATTTGACCCAGCTACTCCCCTTCTTGGACTATTCCCTAAAGACCTTAAAAGAGCATACTATAGGAAAACTGCTACAAGGATGTTCATAGCAGCACAATTCACAATAGCTAGACTGTGGAACTAAACTAGATGCCCTTCAATAGATGAATGGATAAAAAAAATGTGGCATTTATACACAATGGAGTATTACTCAGCACTTAAAAATGATAATATCATGGCATTTGCAGGCAAATGGATGGAACTAGAGCAGACTATGCTACGTGAAGGTAGCCAATCCCTAAAAACAAATGCCATATGTCATCTTTTATATAAGGAGAACAACTAAGAACAGAGCAGGGAGGAAGAGCATGAGAAGAAGATCACCATTACACAAGGATGAGAGGAGGGAGGGAAAGGGAGAGAGAAGGGAAGTTGCATGGTAAAGGAAGGAGACCCTCATTGTTATACAAAATTACATATAAGAAGTGAGGGGAAAAGCGAAAAAAACAAGAGAGAGAAATGAATTACAGTAGATGGAGTGGAGAGAGAAGATGGGAGGGGATTGGAGGGGAGGGGAGAGGGGATAGTAGAGGATAGGAAAGTCAGAAGAATACAACATACACTAGTATGGCAGTATGTAAAAAAAGTGGAGATGTAACCAATGTGAAACTGCAATTTGTATAGAGGGTAAAAATGGGAGTTCATAATCCACGTGAATCAAATGTATGAAATATGGTATGTCAAGAGCTTTGTAATGTTTTGAACAACTAATAATGAAAATAAATTTTTAAAAAATGACAGAAAACCACAAGAGAAAAGCAACATATGACATTCAAGGGAACTTCCATGTGTCTATCAGAAATTTCTGAGAAGAAATATGCAGACAGGAGGAAAGAGAATAATATATGCAAAATGCTATGGAAAAAAACCTCAAGCAAGTATAACCAGTCATTGACCCCAAATCTTCTCATGAAATTTCTGAGCTGACTTTAAACAATTATCAAAATTTTGCCATTTTTGAATCTCATAAAAATAGAATTATGGGTAATGAGCTCCACTGTATCTAGCTCTTGCGTACTCTTGTAGGGGTCATGAAGGCAGGAAATATTTTCACTGATATATAGTATTTCATTGCATTCACTTCCCTTATTTCGTTTTTCCATTCTACTCTTGATTGGCATTTAGCTGGTTTAGGTTGCAGTTATCACAGAGAATGCTATGTGGTCACTGCACATGGGGATCTGTGCACATCTGCTGGTGCTCTGAGTGGAAGGTCTCAATCACAGATATATACATGGTCAGGGCAGGTCTCCAGCTCAGGTACCACTTCACATTTCCAAACACATGAGCATGTTCTAGATCAATTCCCAGGCTGTTTGATGCTATTTATGGTTCAGTTTTATGGTCTTTCTGTTGAAGGTTTATGGTGGTTTGTTACAACTTTCACTCTCTGATGATTATTGATGTAGATCCCACTTTATACACCAGGTGACTGCATATGAGGCTGACAGAGAATACTTCCTTTGAAAAGGTCTTGTTCACAGTTTTTGTAATGTCATCTCTGTCATAAAAACTATCTTCATTTTTTGTCTCTGAAGACCAATTCTCTTCCCCTGGGCATCTTGGCTGAGCTCACTCAGCACCAGGTTCCTGTATACCACAGGGTAAGAGCTCATCATGATGCTTCTCCTGATTGGCCTCCTTTCTCTTCTCACCATTGGTGGGAGGAGCACCACTGCACTGAGTAGTGCACACACCTTCAAAGACACCAATTCAAGGTTGAGTGCTGGTGCTGACAAGTGGAAAGAAACAGGGTGTAGAGGAACTCCTCGAGGCCTAGAAAGACCCCTCTTCAGTGGCCCTGGTATGCTGGCTGCCCATGATCAGTGCCCTCAGCAGGTGGAGGCAGCAGGAGGAGCAGCTGGGGCAGCCCAGCCTCACACTTCTGCTCCCTGGGAGGTTTTTGTCATGGCCTGTATCACTGTGGGAGGGAACTCATCATACTGTAGACAGTAATAAGTGGCAGAATCTTCAGGCTCCAGGCTGCTGATGGTGAGAGAATAATCTGATCCAGATCCACTGCCACTGAACCTCGAGGGAACCCCAGATTGCAATTGGTTGGTATAATAGATCAGGAGCTTAGGAGATTGCCCTGGTTTCTGCTGGTACCAGCTTAAGTAATTGCTAATGCCCTGACTGGCCTGGCACCTGATGGTGACAGTTTCTCCTTGAGACTTAGACAGGGAGGCTGGAGACTGGGTCATTGTGATGTCACATTTGGCACCTACAATTGAACAGATGAGAAGAAATATGCACACAATTAATAATGTCATAAGAGGATTTCCCTGAACACCAGGTAGAACTGATGAAATTGGTATGAGCACATCCCCAGTGTATCCCTCCTTACCTGGGAGGCA
Source organism: Ictidomys tridecemlineatus (assembly GCF_052094955.1). Lineage (NCBI taxonomy): Eukaryota > Metazoa > Chordata > Mammalia > Rodentia > Sciuridae > Ictidomys > Ictidomys tridecemlineatus. The sequence goes on along the minus strand of NC_135488.1, from coordinate 3,070,584 downwards.
GAGCAGCAGGAGTCCCAGGAACTGAGCAGGAGCCATCATGGCAATGCTATGTCCTTACTCCTGCACAAAGTGTGAGCAGTCTTTTAAGAAGTCCTCAGGACTTCTTAAGACACACTGCAGTGGGCTGTGCTGTGGGCACATGCAAATCAGCAGGGCTTGGCAGGCTGGGCACAGCTGCAGAAAGGCTCCTCTAAGGCCTGGACAAGTGTCCCCAGATGTCGCACCATAGGCCAGGGCAGCCCAGATTTGCTAGAGAAAATGTGTTTCCTGAGAAGCACAGGAGATAACCATCCCTCGTTCCTGTGAGCAGAGAGACCTCTTGGTCTCATCAAGGTTCAGGACACACTTCTCCTGCTCACTCTCCAACCAAGATGAGGTTCATGAGCTCTGTCACAGCACCACAAACCCCACACCCTGCAGGAGGAGTCACTGACCTCTTCCTTTTTATACCTGAGCACAATATTTATTCCAGAGAGACTTCCTCTATACCTGACTCCTTGAAGACCTGGGCATGAAAAATCATCAGTGTTTGCAGCCAGAAATGCAAAGGGGAGTAAGAGGAAGCAACAGAAAGAGACACAACACACCAAGTACAGGCATCAAGGTTGGTAAGGAAGGGAAGGACTTTGACCATATGCCACTGGGGTCCCTTCATCCTGGTCTCCTGGACAAGTTGTTCCTCTGCCCTGAGTCTACCCTGTATCCTAACCTGTCTTTATTCTGTCACCAAATCTCACCCAAGTCCTAAGAGAAGACTGTCCCTGAGGCTGGTGCAAGGCTGGGGCACATGATTGGTGAGGAGAAAGATGTTTCAGAAGACTGGGCTGGAAAACCCTCCAGGCTACTTGAGCAAAAGAGGACACCTGGGTGGTGGAGGGGACACTGAAGCAAGGAGAAGAGGGTGTCCCCTCATGAAGACGGTGTTAGTGCAGGCCTCTGTCAAGGTCAAATGTGGAGCACGGTGAGGAAGACACACTGCAGTGTGGCCCCAGTGTGTAGGTGGGGGACCTACGCAGTGGGAGGAGGGCTTCTGTTACAGCTTACATATCAAGGGTCCCCCAAATTCTCACGGGGTGAAGACCTCATTATGGTATTCATCCATTTGATGAATGACTGATTTAAATAATTTTGGGGGTAGAACCCGTGGGAAGGAGGAGGTCACTGAGATTGTGCCCTGCAGGGTGCTTCTTTACCCTGAGCCCTTCCTCCTACCTTCCTTATCCCATGGCTGAGCAGCATTCTTCTACCCAGACCTTCTGCCATGATACTTCTGCCTTGGAGCCAGCTGATCATGAACTGAAACCGTGACCCAGAGTAACTCTTCTCCTCTAAAGTGTTTTACCCCAGGTTTATTTTCACAGTGACAAAAGGCAATTGACACAGCATCCATATCTGTGTGTAAAGATTGAGGTGCCCTGGTAAGGGGTATCAGAGCAGGATCTCGTACATTCACGAGTGGCCATGAGGCTGTCTAATGGAGGGCAGGCCAATGTCAAGATGTTGTTTTCAGTCAGAGGAATGTTGGTGGGAATCAATGCAGCAGATACAATCAAAGCCATGATTCTCACTGTAGGTTGAAGGGATCCCCCAAAAAAAGGGACAATGCTAGAACAAACATGATTTTGACTAGAATCAGAAATATCAGAATAATCTCAGAATTGTATGTAGGAATAGATATGAGTGTGCATGCAGATAGATCAGGAGATGATAAATGTTGAGGTCCATAGATGGGTTCACTGAGAGAGTTATTTACACATTCTCTTTTACCCAGGTACAATAGCCCATGCTCGACATGCACTCACAGTGCCCAGACTTATTTGCCACTAAAGGAATCTTAGGATAAGAAACCCCTCCACCACCTTGAATTGGAAACAAAAGAAGCCCTCCAAAAATGATGATACCCTGGCAAAAGTAAAGAGAAGTTACCAGGAAGGAGCCTCTCACTGGCCAGTTATGTATAACTTGAAAATTAAGATTTGTAATTATGCAAACTAACCCATTAAACAAAAGATGTTCCATGAATTCAGCCTGATACTGATACTTTGATGAGGAATGGGATATCTATAAAGGATTGAGGAACTTTTCCACAATTTCATGTTAACTCTTTTTGAGCTCTATTGTTGGAGATGGATAACAGTGAGGACCTTAGGCATGCTAGGTAAGTGCTCTGCCACTTAGTCACACCCCCAGACTCATGCTCATTTCAAATATACAAAGAAGAACTACAGGAGAGAAGTCTCAAATATTCCTTTAACCCAGGAATAAATGTGAACACCTGCAGTAGTGAGACAGATTGAAATCAAGGAGCACTAGGCACTAGGGAGCCCTAACAGAAGAGCATTATTTCTAGATAATCCTGCCAGAGATGCTGCACCTAACTTCTACCATAAGTGGTAGACAAACATCCTAATTGACAGACATTCTCCAAAATAGCTTTGTGAGCTCTCCAAAAGTGTAAGATCATAAAGTTCAGGAAAAGTTCAGACAAAGCAGGTTGCAGCATCTCTCAGGTTGTGTCTCCCAGTACAGGTACTGTAGTCTGCAGAGTGCTCACAGGGGATGTGCAGCTCACAGAGCAGCTCTGAGACAGAGTCCCCATGGTAAGTTACAGCTTCCCATGGACAATCCTGAGCTGAGGGGCAGGTGGACAGTGCCACCTTCCTCTGACCCACCATTTGAGAATCTCCTTCAGGATTTGATAGTTATAACTTGATTTCCTTGATTTGGCTTTATTTGGGTTTGGTCAGCTCTTCTATTATTAGTTTGTTGAAACAGAAACTGGGCTATGGGTTTTAAACTTTTCTTCTTTATTTAATATTAAAAAATTGAGAGTCCTTTGTTTACATTATTTGTTCCTTCATGTGTTATATTTGCCCATAAAGCAATAGAGAATCTGAATTTTCTCTCACTTGAGAAGAATCTGAGAAAAATGAAGACCTGGGAAACTCGGTTAGAAATCACCTGCAGGTACATTTCTGATGCTCTTCACCTGAGGAGCTGCCATTTTAATGGTCTTCTAACACAGACCATTTTGGAGAAATAATTTTTTTAAAATATCAAAATGATAAGAAATCTTGCCTCCTCAAGACACCTAGTAGCTGGTGTTCACACTCACTACCCTGAGACATGGGCACAGTGGACAGATCATGAAGTTTGCTTTTGGTTCAGAAAATATTGGAAAGGTGAAGGGATTATTATGCAGATACAATTAACATGCCAAGGCTGTTCATTTTAAGTGAGTCAAAAGGAGATTATTCTGGGTGGGCCTGATTGAATCACATCAGAGCCCTTAAATGGGACTCAGCCTCTCCCTCTTGTGGAAGGATTCTTTAGACTGGTCTCATTACTGAGCAGCCCATATGGTAGGACCCTCTGGTGGCCTGCAGGGTCCTATAATAGACTCTGATCTACAGCCACCAATAATCTAGCATCCCCAACCACACAATCCCCAAAACCCTTAGTGTCCTTGGAAGCAGATTCTTCAAGTCTGCAGATGGGATGCAGTGAGAAACACCTTGATTGTAGCCAATGCGAAGCTGAGGCTAGGACCCAGTCTAAGTCTTCCTAACTTCTCTCCTATAGAAATTGTGAGATCACCAGGGATTGTGTTAATTTGTTGGGCATCAATAGAAAACTAATACAATGCCAGCCATGGTGTTCATATGTGCAATCCAGGTTACAACAGAGTGAGGCAGGAGTAGATCAGGATTGAGGCCACCCTCAGCAACAGAGTGAGACCATGTCTCAAAATAAATAAATATATACATACATACATACATATACATACATACATAATGCTACAACAGAGCTCAGGGGTAAATAACCCTGAGTTTAATCCAAGGATGGAAAGAAAGCAAAAAGGAATGAAGAGATGGAGGGAGGGAGGAAATAAGGGTATGGGAGACCATCCTCGAATGTGATTTGATTTACCTCCCTGGCTGGGTGAGAGGCGCTTAGACACAGCTGTGTCAGAGCTTTCCTGACCCTTCTCCAGGTCCGAAGGCTTGTCTGTCCAGAGGCATGTCTGGCCACTGCCCTGAAGACCCAATCATTGCCCCTGACCTTAGAATAATGCTGGCTCCTTTATCCTTCATTGGATGGGATTTTCCCCTGAAATTTTTTGTTCCCCAATAAAAGCCCACTCCCTGGCATGTTCTCATTCTGTCATTCTCTCTCTCTCTCTCTCTCTCTCTCTCTCTCTCTCTCTCTCTCTCTCTCTCTCTCTCTCTCTCTCTCTATCTCTCTCTCTCTCTCTCATTTCTTCTGTAAACCTCACCACGGCATTAAGTGGCTGAAGAAGGGAGCTAAGAGAGGCCGTCCAGGAGTAGGTATTAAAGGTAATAAGGGTCTTGTCTGTTTAATTTAAAACTCCCTAGCAAGTTCTTATGAATCAAACCTTTTTTCATGAAGCCAGCGCTGGTCGCATGGCAGAGATGGGAGGAAGGGAGAGATGGAGGGAAGGAGGAAGGGAGGGAGGGAGGGGGAAGGAAGGAAGGGAGGGCGGAAGGGAGGAAGGAAAAGAGAAATGGGTGCAGCTGAGGGCTGTGGACCACAACTGTGTCAGCCACAGCCCAGGGAACACCCATGCATGGCCCTGTCAGCTGAGCACCCTCGCCTAGCATGTGGAGGACAAGCACAGAAATGTCCAGGCCCCTTCTGACAAGACAAGATGATCATGGACACTGCAGGAGGAGCAGGACCTGGGCCCTGGACAGGACTCTGGCAGAGGCAGGGCGATGGTGTACAAAACTTCTAGAGGTCCCCTTGTTCTTGCTAATGCTGTTCTTTGTGTAATTGGGATTCAAACCTAATCACAAACTCATATAGATGACTTAGCCTGCAATTATTAATAGAGGACAATCATAGAAATGGCTGATAGTGCTTGACCTCAGTCTTCTACTTCTTCCTTATTATTCCAGGACCCAGCAGGATACAATGAGGTGCACACTCCATTCTCCCTGCCTCTCACCCTGGAGAGCCCACCCCCATCTGGGAACAATCAGAGGTGGAGAGGTCACTCTAGGCTTGTGGTGCCCTGATGTCCTGCAGGTGCACATAGATCAAATTGCATCTTAACATTCAAGGTGGAGGGGACTTCGGCACCACCTCCTCCCATCACAACATCAGACACAACTGCCCAGGAATAGACCTAAATAGAGAGAGGACACAGGATGAGGAAAGGTCAGGAATGTGACATCAACTTGTCTAGGGTGACAGACCTAAGGACCCAGAGAATGGCCTATGGGAGAATGAGGACAGCTGAGGTCAGGAGAACATGTGGAGTATGGGAAGATCCTCACCAGCAGCCAAAGGCTTGAACTGCAGTGGACACTTAGCTTTAGCCCAGGTCTTTGTTGTTTTAAAATATTTTAATAAATTACAGAAATGAAAAGAAAATGACGAGAACAGCTGATAGAAATGAGAAGGGGACTGGGGCCAGAAGAGGGGGCAGAGCAGGAACTACTTATAGTGAACCTCACCCGAAAGGCTCCTTTGACATGCAATGTCTGAGGAAGAGGAGAGAGAGAGAGAGAGAGAGAGAGAGAGAGAGAGAGAGAGAGAGAGAGAGAGAGAGAGATGTCAAGGGTTGAGAAACCCAAGGCAGGCAAAGTGCTACTTGAAGGAAGCAAATGGAAGGTGATTACAGGTCAAGAAGGAGCCAGAAAGACAAGGAATCAAAATGTTAAGGTCCAGATTGGAGGAGGCACAAGGAGAATCAGTCCTCAGTGTGTGAACATCACTAGGTTCTTCTGTGAGGGTGAAGACAATATTGGCTGAGTCTTGTGATCTCTCCATGGAAACAGGTTCATGTACTATGAAAACTCTCTACTGTTCTCAGGAGAACTGCCCAGCACTTATGCTTAATGACTCCCAATAAATAAATAAACCACCCCTACAGGCCCAGTTCCTGAATTTTCTCCTGGGCCCTGCACACCCTCCATGAATGATCAAGACATGTGTTCTGTCAGGAGAGGAGGCAGGAGAGCTCAGGGCTCTGGGAGGGGGAAGCAGCCAGGACAGCAAAGGCTCCCTCACCTTCAACCTGGGGGAGGCTTGGTATGAGGCTGAGGCTCTTGGGAGCAGCACTGCGGTGCTGCTATAGGAACAATCGGCCATGTCCTCAGCCTGGGGCTGCTGATGGAGAGGAAAATCTGTCCCTAACCCACTGCCCCTGAACCTCCAGGGGACCCCAGCTGCCCACATGGATGCCCAGGAGTTCAGCAGCCTGGGACCTGTCCTGGATTCTGCTGGTGCCAGGCCATGTAGTCCTTGTGGTTGGATAAGAGACTCTGGCTGGACTTGTAGCTGATGATGACCATGTCTCCTGCAGACACTGCCAGGGAGCCTGGAGACTGGGATATCACCTTGTCCTCACAAGTACCTGCGATCAGAAAAATCAGGAATGGACCATTAACTTTCTCTCTCTCTCTCTCTCTCTCTCTCTCTCTCTCTCTCTCTCTCTCTCTCTCTCTCTCTCTCACACACACACACACACACACACACACACACACACACAAATTTTTCACATATGCATTAGATCATTTCATGTGACATTCACTTTCAATTAGCATTAAGTCAGTACACTATTAGGTCCATATTGGAAGTAGACATTTTTTCTCACTACATCTTAAAATTAGCTTGCCAGTCCTATAAACCTATTAATCTGAAGATATATAGCACTTAAATCTCTCACCAGAGGCCCAGAGCCACAGGAAAATGCACACCTCTGTCTGAGACAACAACCTGCTGAACCTGTCCGCTTTTGAGCTCAGGTGACATTACAAAATCCTCATGCATAAACTGTGGGTAGCAGTACTGAGCCTGAAGGAGCCTTGCAAAGCCATTAGCAAATAAGAAACCAAAAATCTGTACTTCAGGGGTGGGGGGAGTATTTCATATCATTTAAGACGTAAAAATACCAGAATGTATAGTTTGGGGAACAAAAAACACAGAACTCAAAATAGAAGTTCAAAGAATCCAAACTATTGTATGATGGAAGGAGGGGCTTAGTTTAAATCAAAGTGATATTTATAGGTTTAATTGTACAGAAATGACAGGCTAAGTACATAAATTGAAATACATATTGTATACGTATGATACATATATATACATACATATAGAGAGAGAGACAGAGAGAGAGAGAGACAGAGACAGAGAGAGATAGAGATTTCAGAAATGTGAGGAAATATACTTCAATACATTGAAATTTACAAAAATGATAGGCTATATATACAGGCTGATAGATACCAGATAGATAGGTAAGTAGGTAGGTAGGTAGATGGATAAATACATAGATAGATAGATGAAGTTCAGCAATCATAGGAAATATATTTGAGTTGAGTTTTTCAGAAGTGACACCTAAAATCAAGAATTCTTGTATAATAATTTAAAAGCTAGAAAAACACAACAAAATAAATAAAAATGTGGAAATGAAAGGACAGAGGGAGGGAGGAAGGAGGATTGAGGAAATGGTAAAAAAAAAAGAAAGACAGACAAAGGGAAGTGACAACCTTGGGGTCAGTTTCCATCCCCCGTGACCAGGACAGGCCTGAGCTACAGCCACCTTGGCCCTGAGGCTCTGACAGCACTGCCCACACATGGGCTCAGGACCTGGCTCTGCAGCCACAGCCAGAAGGCAGCGCAGAACCCACTCCTGGGAGCCCTGCAGGGCCCCATTCAAGCCAGAAGTCAGGCTATCAGCTAGGGACACTGTGTCCAGCACCCTGGACACCATCCTCCCAGGACTGCCAGGACTGCAGCAGGCTCTGAGTAATCAGGGAGAAGAGGGAGAAGCAGAATCCCCTGGGAAGTGGGGCTGCCCCCACCCTGCCAAGGCTGCTATTCCAAGGTGCATGTTGGAGCAGGGAAGGGCCACCAGCCTGCCTCAGTTACAAACTCACTGCTGAGCAGCCATATGGAGCCTCTGAGGAGGCATGGCTACCCCAAGTCCTCTTGAATCCTCAAACATGGTCCTACAAGGCCCAAGATCACAGAGTCAGGGGTTCTGCAACAAAAATCAGAAGGACAACTTGTGTAGGAATGAAAAAAATAATCGTGTTGGAGTGGAGAGTCCTCCCAGATGTCAGATTTCATAAAAAACAAATTATAAAATGACATGATGGGCCAGGACATGGAACTAAAAACATGAAACACAATAATAAATCAAATATTATTGACATCCGAGGACATTTCATATCCAAAGCAAACTGTTTGACATTTCTGAAATTTTAGCATTAAACTAGAACTGTTGTTAACAAACAAGTAAATTTTAATATTTCATTTATTTAATGTTATCAATGACTTTTACCAATAGAAATAATATGGGGACATCACTTTTTCCTTATAAAACATTAAAATCAGTGCTTACAATCAATTAGATTCACACTTTACCTGGGGGCTGGTGACTTAGCTCAGTTGGTAGAGAACTTGCCTCACATGCACAAGGTGTTTTGGTATTTTCACCAGCACCACAAAAAAAGAAAAAGAGAGAGAGATACACAGAGAGAGAGAGAGAGAGAGAGAGAGAGAGAGAGAGAGAGAGAGAGAGGAGATTCACAGTCCATCTGCTTCTGCAATATGAGTGCCCCACAGTCCAAGGCAGGAGGCCATTCCCATATTCCCAAGGAAAGAATCTGAAAGATGAGCAAATCTCCCTGACCTGCACACTTCCTACCAAGGTGTTCAGCCCTCTGGACCCTGTCTAACTCAAAACTTTTGGTTTCTTCCTCTCAAAGGAACTTCAATCCATTTTCTTTCATTTTACTTACTTCTGATCATTGAGATAAGAAACAAGGAGAACCTCACCTCCAAAATCCAGAAACACCACCATGCAAACCCACCTGTTCCTCACAGTGTTCTCAGGGAATCTGGCACTTAGGACAGGAGGACAGCCCCAGGGGTTTATTGTACAAGAGAAACCATGACAGGGGCCTTGGCTGGTCACAGCCCACACTCCAACTTCCCCACTGTGTGGAGGGAGTGTCAGGACCCGGGCTGTCTGGAAAAGCAGCACAGCCTTGTTGGCCAAAACACCACAGGCTCACTCTGTCCCAGCCAGGGAAGAAAGAGTCTGAAATCCATGTCCCAGTGCAGTGGGCCCAGAACCCACTCACCAGTGACCCACTGGAACAAAGCCCAGGAGATCATCAGTGCAGATGCAATCACCCTGACATGAGAAGAAACTGGACTCAGTCCTCTTCTACTATGGAAATCTCCAGTTAAACCCAGGACTTGTGACACTTGCTGCCCAGTGACTCTGAAAGAAAATAGCTGCAGGGGAAATAAATGCTCTCTCATCAGTGAGAAAGAACTAACATAGAATTCTCCCCCCTTGTCCATTCTGCCAAGTGGCCACAAGGAGTTCTTCCCTGAGGAAGTGATGGGACGAATCTGAGTGTCACACACATGAAGATGACTAAGACAGAATGTCAACGACTTTGTAGACCTTGCTCCAAGGAATTTCACACCTGCTGGCTCAGATGGACATATCCCTTCTCCTCTTGCCTTATCAGGGCTGCTGGATCTACAGCTGACACACAGCTTCCTTACCCACTATCTTCTGACTTATTGCATTCACTAGGCCAGGAAAAGCTGCCATCGAACACTGTCCCTGACACTCCCCTGTTTCTCCAGGTAACAGCAGACACAGAAGCTCTGCAGCTGGCTCAACTGCCTACGGAGGCTATAAGAAAATCCATTGATGGATCCTTGTCAGGTGGCACTTGTCACCTTCTCTCCTTAGCTCAGAGGGAGCCAGCCAGTTGGCATTCCCTACCTAGAGGCTGACTTGGACACAATCTCTTTAGCCTAGGATTAGTTCTGTCCTAGGGTGGCAGCCCTGGACACCATGACCCCCATAAAGCCAGGCTGCCATGACAGGGCCTTCTGCCCAGGCCACAGAGATCCTGGGCTATTTCTCTACTGTATTTCCTCCAACTATAGAAGACATCTGATGTCCCTGGGCTCACAAGGAGGCCCCCTTCCTCCCTCACTCTCCCCACCCAGCACACACCAGGGCATTTGCATGCTGCTCCCTGGGGAGGGCCTTCCTGCAAGGCTGATATAAAGCTCAGCTCTAATCTGGCCTTGACTCCCCAGGACTCCTCAGCTCAGCTTCTCAAAATGAGGCTCCCTGCTCAGCTCCTGGGGCTGATGCTGCTCTGGATCCCTGGTGAGGACACAGGAGATTGGGAAAAATAAGGGGGACGGAGGTGTGCCCTGGGCCCCCATTCTGCCATGTGTGCTCTGTCCACATGAAAGAGGAACAAGTCTTGCACTAGTTAGGTCTGTGTGAGAGAAGAACATTCCAGAATGAGCAAGGACCTGCCTGTGATGAAGACTGTCACATGAAAAGAGGGGGATGCTGTAGGTGAATTCTCTAGAGTCACTTATGGCTTAGAAAACTTGATTCCTTTCTTAAAAACTGATATTCAGGCCACATAAATCAAAATCATAAATACTACTTCTATGGAAATATACAACAAAATACAAATATGTCTCATAATACTTGCCAATAACTATACTTTTCTCATTTTCCAGGAATCAGAGGGGATATTGTAATGACCCAGACTCTCTGTGAGCCTTTCATGCCTGGACAGTCAGCCTCCATCTCCTGCAGGTCCAGTCAGAGCCTCCTATACAGTAAAGGAAACACCTATATGAACTGGGTTGTGCACAAGCCAGGGCAGGCTGCACAGGGCCTAATATATAAGGTTTCCAACCAGTTCTCTGGGGTCCCAGAAGGGTTCAGTGGCAGTGGGTCAGGGACAGAGTTCACACTGAGAAACAGCAGGGTGGAGCCTGAGGATGCTGGGGTGTATTACTGCTATCAAGGTTCACATGTTCTTCCGACAGTGGTGCAGCCCCGAACAATAACCTCCCTGCCTGGGTGGCCCAGCTGGCACATGAGCTGCTGGTCTGGGAAGCAGCTGAGCAGACTCTCTGCCCTGTGAGAGGAAGGTGCTGGAAACTCAGGGAACAAGTGCAGCTGAGGGCTGTGGACCATAACTGCCTGGGCCACAGCTCAGGCCACACCTGTGAGTGGCCCTGTCAGCTACAGCATCCTGGCCTGGCTTGTGGAGGTCAACATAGAGGTGTTCAGGGACTTTCTGAATGAGCAGACAGGATGAGCATGGACACTGCAGAGGGAGCAGGATGTTCCCTGGGCAGGACATTGCCAAGTTAGTGAAGAGATGAAGGGAAATGCTAGAGGTTCCTCCAAAAGCTGCTCTGTGTGAAATTCAGATTCAAACCTAATAAAACAAATGAAACAGAAAAATGACTTTGCCTGCAATAACTAATAAAATATACTTTATGAAATTCACTTATTAATTTTGATAAAGTCTTGCATTTCGCTTATTATTACATGTCATGTACCACATCTAAACACTCAAGGTCACTCCAGGTAAACTGGGCTGCACAAAATAACCACAAAAGGACAGAATAATGCCTTTTTATTTGGGTCTTCTGGTGGCTCCTCCGACCTTAGGGGTCCCTGGAATGAGAGAGAGGAGCAAGTGTTGAACTCTTTTATAGAGAAGAAACCATTTAAATGAGGCAAGGGGTCAGGATTCATGGGGTGGAGTCTAGCTTTGTGGTGTCTGCTGTCAGCAGATTGACTGACATCTAGGAAGGCCACACTCAAAGGCAGAGCAACAGAAGGGGACACACAAATGGAGTTTCCATGGAACCTTCTATTTCTAACAAGCAAATTGCTGGATTAAAGAGGAAAAGGTGAGTGTAACTCAACCCTAGGGGCATGCCCCACAGAGAGAAAAGACCAAGTCAGGAGTCATGGCAAGACCCCACCAGACACAGTGATTTTTAGGTGCCAGTGGTGCATCAGGACAGGGAGACCTGGTCACTCAATGTAGTCCCCACAATTACAGGATTTAGCAGAGGTACAGGGATGATACAGACTCCAGTCACCCTCCCTGGAAGCCTTCAACTGCCTGCCTCCATGTGGGGAAGGATCAGAGTTGGAAAAGTCACTCATTAGTCTCCCAGAGGGTGGAAGGTTGTCTCTGGCGCCCTGCAGACTCAGGGTCTCTACTGCCTCAAGGATCCTAAAGATCCTGTCTAGATGCCCCACAGGTCACCTCACAGTTTTCTAGTTGGGACACCAGGGATTCTGATGCTCTGGACACCTGGTGAGGACAGAAGAGATGAGTAAGAATAATGGGAAGGAGGTTGAGCTCCGGGGTTCCCATTCTGCCCAAGGGGACCTAAGGGCGTCTGCCAACCTCAGATTCCTGGGCATGACTGCAGGGAGATGGTCACTCAGGAGAGCCATTATGGTCAAGTGAATATGATGTTGACACAAAGGCAGAGCTGGGCTGGGAAGGTCAGCAGGAGATGCAGTGAGAGCCCAGGTGCCCTCCAATGGCCACAAAAACCCCAGCAGGCAGGATCCTGGGAGAGTCCCCTGGGGATGGGGGAGGTGTCCTCTGCTTTCTGACCCAGCCCCTTTCCTCTCCCTGAGCACAGCACATGTCCAGGGAGAATCCCAGCCTGGGGTCCAGGGCTCAGCTCCTGTCCTGTCTGTCAAGGAGGCTCCATGCAACTGCCCAGGTCAGCTGGGTTCTCTTCCCCACACTCAACCTGAAACATAGATTTGTAACATTTTTTAAACAACTGTGAGGTAACATTCCTTGCAAGATTATAACTTCATGTATAATTAACAAGTTACCATAAGGAAAAACAAACATAAAGAAATGATTAATGCAAAGAAAATCAAGAAATCAAGGAAATTCTCTACTCTACTTTCAAGAAGTTATATTTTGTCTTCATTGTCTGAGGTTCAGTCTTCCAAGTGCTCTCTATGTTGGTGATGCCTTCTTTTGAATATAACATTTGATTTATTGATTCCTTCATTTTCACTTTTATTTTATTTTATTTATTTTTTGTAAAAAAATACCATATTTACAAAGCTCAAAAAAGCTAAGTTCAATAAAATGGAGCATGCATACATATCATAATTTTTGATCAGATTCATTAAGTTTACAGAAAGTTCAGTGAATAGAAGAATTTGTAAATCAGGTCCAATCAGAAACTCCTATACAGTGATGGAAACACGTATTTGAATTTGGTTGTGTAGAAGCCAGGCCAGGCTCCACGGGGTCTAATATATAAGGTTTCCAACCAGTACACTGGGGTCTCAGACAGGTTTGGTGGCAGTGGGTCAGGGACAGAGTTCACATTTAGGATCAGCAGGGTGGAGCCTGAGGATACTGGAATATATTACTGCTTCAAAGTCTACAGACTCCTGACTTAGTGGTGAAGCCCCAAACAAAAAGCTCCCTGCTTGGGTGGCCCAGCTGCTGGTCTAGGTAGCAGCTCAGCAGATTCTCTTCCCTGTGAGAGGAAGGTGCTGGGAACTCAGGGAACAGGTGCAGCTGTCATGTGAACCATGACTGCGTGGGCCACAGCTCACCACACCCATGAGTGGCCCTGTCAGCTGCAACAGCCTGGCATAGCATGTGGAGGACAAGGTCTGGGCCCCTTCTGAATGAGCAGACAGGATGAGAGTGAGTACTGCAGGAGGAGCAGGACCTGGGCCCTGGGCAGGACTCTGGTAAAGAATCAGAGGACTTCAACCAGAGTGGAAATTCATCTTTTGCCCAGAAATTTATTTTATGCAATTTTGAAATAAACTATGAAACTAAAAAGGAAACTGTGATAACCACTGACAGAAGTTAGAGCAGAGGACCACAAGATGAGAAAGAGAGGGGACCACTTACAGAGGACTCACCAGAAAGGCTCCTCAGAAGGCAGGGTCTGACCAAGGATGAGAACAGAGGGGTAGGTAATAATAGAGAGAGGTTAAGAGAGAGAGGGAGAGAGAGTCAGTCTCTATATGAGGGGGTTGAACTGCTGGGTGAAGAGTCTATTACTGGAGGGACCCAGGTGGAAGGAAATTGCATGACACGAATAAGGCCACAAGGACAAGGAATAAAAATTGGTACTTTCCATATTGCAGGAGGCACAGGGAAGTACTAGTCATCAGAGTGTGGAAGTCACCAGATTCTCTTTTGAGGTGAAGACTAATGTTGGCTCATTCACGTGATCTGTCCATGAAAACACACAGATTCCTGTCACCTGAAAATGCTTGGTCCCCAAAAGACCTGCCCAGCTTGGGCTTGGTGACTCCCACGAGATGAACAAACAGTTACATGGCTAATAAAGATTCTGTTCTTGATTTTTCTCCTGGGTCCTGCAAATCCTCCAAGAAATCAATCAAAATATGTCACCTGTGAGGGGAGAAGAAGCAGGAAAGCTCAGGGCCTTATGAGGGGAAAGCAGCTGAGCAAAGGCTCCCTGACCCTCAGCCTAGTGGAGGCTTGTGTCTGAGGCTGAGGCTATTGAGAGGAGCACTGTGGTGCTGCTACAGGAATATCCTGCCATGTCCTCAACCTGGGGATGCTGATGGGGAGAGTGATATCTAATCCTGACCCACTGCCCCTGAAGCTGCATGGAATTCAAGCTGTCCATGTGGATGCCCAGGAGAGGAGCTGGGAGCCTTTCCTGGCTTCTGCTGGGCCCAAGCCACATAGTCCTTCTAGGTGATAGAAGACTCTGGCTGGACTTGCAGCTGTTGGTGACCATGTATCCTGCAGACACAGCCAGGGAGCCTGGACAATGGGTCATCACGTTGTCCCCATAGGCAACTTCGATCAGGTAAATTTGGAATAGACCCTGATCTCATAAACACACACACACACACACACACACACACACACACACACACTCACACACATGTACACATCATAATATGTACTTTGAAATATCATTTAAGATCCAGTCTCTAGGGATGTGTGATGGGCTCATAATTAGGCCCATATTGAAATTCATTATAATATCCCAGCACATGTTTTAATGGCATTTCCAACTGTACAACTATGAAGACATTGATGTCCCAGAGCCACAGAAACATGGACAATGGTGTCTGGAACAACATCTTGCTATTCCTGCCTGCCTGATTCAGCTCACGTCTCACAGAAATGACTTTGTTTTCAAAATGTGGCAGCTGTGCTGGTGCAGGGCCCATGCAAAGCCCTCAAATGATAGGGAGGCCCATTGCCTGGACAGTTGCTTCTGAGCAGAGACTAAATCTGTAAAAAGGCAGATGAATTAACGAAGAGCTTATATATCACATCAAATATAACTCAGTGGATTCATTACTCAAAAAAATTAAGCTAATGAATAGAGATGAATAATGATGGTAAAATAATAAGGCTTGCTGCAAAATAACACATCATATGAAGAAGAGAGGAGAGGGAGAAGGAGGGCCAGGAGGGAGGGAGGGAAGGAGGGAGGGAAAGGGGAAAGAAAGGAGGCAGTGGAAGAAAAAAAACAGAAACAACATTTTCAAATACTAAAAAATAACTTTCAACCCAAGTTTCTGGTAGCTAGAAAATTGAGATTTTTAGATTGAGGAAAATGTAGACACCTTTTCACACAGAATCTGGAGAACACATCCTCAGTCTTGCACAGGACCGAAATGCCCCCATATCATGTCCAGGCAAAGGGGGGTGGCAGTAGATGAAAGCCAGCCTTTGAGCTCAGGTCTCCTCTAAAGTCCTCCTTTATAAAATTTATGCATCTGGGTTGGCCTACAGAGGCCTACGCAAAGCCATTAGCAAATAGTGAAGAAATCACCTAGACTGGGTTCTGAACGTTACCTTTAAAACCAAGAAGGCCTGAGTGATACTGAGAGACAAGTGTGCCTTGTTCATTTCCTGTAATGTTTCTGTCTCACCAGTTAACATAAAATTAAATTTTTGCTTGTAATGTAGATCAGCCTTTCCTGGGATGAGACTATAATGAGCTTATTTGCAGGTTCCTGTCGCCCTCTTGTGGGCAAGCAGTGGAACATCCTAGCAAGGAATTAAGTGGGAGGAACCTGGGGGTGAGCCACCTCTGTGTCCACAGTGTCCTGTGCCCTCTGCTCTCCACACTGATGATCTAAAGCTTCAAGAAGACAGCTCAGCCACCTGTCTACCTCATGACACAGACAGAGAGAAGCCCAGAAACCATCTGCCACTCCTGGGAAGAAGGGAAGACTCCAGAGCAGAAATGTGTCCCCAGGCCACTCACTGAGTTTCAGGGAGAGCTGAAGCCAAAACCAGGAGTCAAGGGCTAATCTTAGGTCCATCCTCCTGCTCTAGTCCAGAGTCCAGCAAACAGAAGGATAAAGGAGTTCCAACATGAATGAACTATTATAAATACTCAATTTATTTCACTAGATGTTTTAACTTGGGGCTTCTTCTTTCCTCATCTGCACTCCCTGGGAAGTGAATAAATAAATACTTTCCTCTCCCCACTACTATTGGGGCAGACTTAAGCTTAGCAAATAACACACTCCTGCCTGTTACTGTGTGTGTGTGTGTGTGTGTGTGTGTGTGTGTGTAAACTTAAACACTACACTTCTTCCATGAGACTTCCAAGTATGAAGTCACTCCAGAGAGATGCTCCTTGAGGTCGGGTGGCTTCACGGTGCCCAGCTCACACCACCTAGTGAGCTCCAGCTTTGCCCACCCCCTAACATGAGAAGAGACATAAAGAAATCTCCCCCTAATGGCAGCATCATCACCAAGACCAAAATCTACAGCAGCACCCAGAGTCCACCTATGCCCAGTGTCCCCTGCACGCTCCAGCTCACCAGCATGGTCCAGGCATGGGGCAGACACCTTTTCACAGGGGTCATAGAGCCTCCTGCACAGCTGTTGGATCTGAAGGTGCTTTTGAAACAGCTATGGAAATGGCGGCGCTCACTGCTGCCCTCTTCCTGCAGGCTCTCACACTGCACACGCCCAGGAAGTCACTGAGCTACTGTCTTCTTTTTGAGGACTTCCTATGACCCTGCACTTTGCCTGGTGACAGAAATGGGAAAATTCCCAGACCAAAGAACTTTCAAATTGCATACCACAAACTAGTCCCTATTGACATATTTTTATTCACAAGCTAGATCCTGTATTTTTTTAAAAATTTTGAATTTTTTCACATTGCAATGCCTTTGCATAAATTTTAATTTTTAAAATATTGTGTTAATATATACTGCATGAAAATACCCACATAGAGGAACTCATTAAGCATAGCCCTCAAGGAAAATGCCTCCCTGGTCTCTGCCTTATCTGTGGCATGTACCAGGATGCCAAGAGCACAGGTCTACACTGAGGAAGAGACTGGCCTGGGAACAGTGCCCTCCACATGGAAGGGTCAGGGCTTCTGGCTCCCCCAGGGGAGAGACTCTAGTGGTTGAAGCCCCATGACCTAGACTCCTCAGGAAAGAGCTCCAGGGCTCTGAGCTGGGCCAGAGCCACAGGGAATACAGAATGAAGGAGAAGTAGCACCTGGCTCTGCAGGAGGAGGCTGAGGTGTTGAGAGGGAAAAGAACTCAGCACACTAGAAGGTCAGAGGGGAGAAGCAGGAAGAAGGCTCCTGGGTCAGGGAGCCTGCTAAGGAACACCACCAGGCAGCAGCAGGGTCAGGGCTGATCACTGTAGCCACCTGCTGGAACAGATCCAGGCAGCAGGGATTTTCAGAACTCTCCACCAGATTCTGAACCCAGAGGCCATGGGCGGGAACCCCAGTTGTGAACCTAGGAACAGGACAATGGGAAACCATCAAAGAGTTTACACAGGGGAATGATAAAATTTGCTTTGGGGGTTTTGTTGTGTGGTTGGTTGGTTGTTTGTAGTACTGGGGATTGAACCCTGGGGCACTCTACCACTGAGCTACATTCCCAGCCCTTTCTTACTAACTTATTGATTGATTGATATTTTGAGACAGGATCTCATTTGGTTACCTGGCTGATCTTGAACCTGTGATCTTTCCATCTCAGCCTCCTGAGCAGCTGGGATTGTAGGCATGCACAACCAAGTCTGGCTAATTTTGTTGTTGTTCTTGTTGTGTTATTGTTGTTGTTTCTGTGTTTTTTTTAAAAGATGACTCAAGTTACTTTGTGAAGATTAACATGGAAAACCCATTGCTCATCGACCACTGTCAGTTTGCTTCCCATGAAACTGGATATAACTAACAAAAATTAGTGCTTGCTAAGAACGTACTACATGCCCAGATACATAATTCACATATTCCACTTTAGTGATTCCTCAGGCATCCCATAATTCAGATGAGAAACTGAGGCATGGGGAAAGTTACCTAATGTCACAAACAATTATTTTTTTGTTTTGCTTTGTTTTTAATTTTTTTTAATTTTTTTTGGGGGGGGCGGTCACACACAGTTCTTAAGATGCAGAGTCAAGATTCTAATCCTCTTTGGGAGGATTAGATCATCAACCATGCCATACCTCCTCCAGCTGGGAAGAAACCTGAGGGCTAAAAGAGGTCACCAGCCTGCCTCAAGGAAGACTAGGTGACGATCTCCACGAAGACATTAGCATGTGGCATCAGGATGAAACCACTGGGATCTGAAATAGCACCAAAGAGCTATGAGCCTGCAGATCCCCAGTGGGAATCAATAGGTGAATTTCTGAGGCTGATGCCTGGGAGGCCAGCCTGAGAGGCCATGGTACAGCTTGTCCATCACATTCCTAGGCTGCACACCCGCCTCTCTACCTGATGCTCTATGGGCACACTCTGCATTTGTCGTGGAAGTGTTCCATAAACTGTATTCTTATATCTGCTCTGAAGTTGCCATTTATAATGTTACCCACCTCACACCTACCAGCTGCTCTACAATGCCCAGGAGAGAGGTTATTCAACTTTTGTACCCTAAAAAACATTCACTGGGGAACTGGAATTTTCGCCCTAGGGATAGGTATGTAACTAACACAATATTCTGTTGTTGTTGTTGTTGTTGTTGTTGTTGTTGTTGTTGTTTTGCTTCTAAGAAGCTCAGATGAAGATTCTATATTGCATTCCAAAGCTTTTTAAAAATTTAAATAAGGTTTACTGAATACAAGTTATATTCTGAAAGGATCATGATTTTTAGTAAATATTTCTATGAGTTATGCCAAATGCACAGCCATGTATCCACAGCCAGAGTCCAGATACAGGAGAGAGCCAGCTCCATAGGAAGCTTCCTGGGGACCTTTGAAGTTGCCTCACCCCAACCCCTGGCAACACTCCTTTGTTTCCTGACCCTGTAGCTTTCCCCCTCCAGGACGCCCTACAATGGAGGGCATCTGCCTGTGGCTTTGAGAACCTATGTTCCCTTAGCTGGATGCACCAAGAGCCCTCTGTGTTGTTGTATCAGGAGTTCACTTTCTATTGCTGATTAGGCTCCGTGCTTAGATCAGTTTTCTTTGCTAGTTACTGGCACCAAAATTTTCATCCTTGTTCCTGAAATCCAATAATGAGGACAAAGTTTTAAGAGAAAGAAAAGAGAAGTTTTATTGCTTTGCTAACAAAAGAGAAACACAGGGACTCCTGTCCCAGAGGCTGGATTCTCACCCTCAGGGGAACAGAGAGCTTTTAAAGAGGGCCTTCAAAGGCCACACTCCAGCTGTGACCTGTCAGAGGTTAAAATTCACTTGTAGCCTTGATACATACCCATATGTTAGGTCTCTGGCACATGCCAAAGTCTAAGTTACTTCATGGGTCTGGTGTGTGTGCCCAAGGTCAGATAACCCAGGTAACCTGCAGTTGGCATAGGAATGACAATGGCTTCCCCCATCTTCCCTGTGTGGAATGGGAAGGAGCCCATCCTGCTACCCTAAGATTAGTGAGGAGGAAGGGGAAAATAGACCATGACAACTTCAAAATAAAACACAGAAGAGACATTGGTCATGCCATGTCTCTTACATGTGAGAAGAAAATTGATGGCCAAAGGGGTCCATCAGCCAGCCTCCAGGAAGGCTAGATATCTGGTTTCCCTGAAAACATCAGCATGTGGAACCAGGATGAATGCACTGGGCTCTGAAATAGCACCAGGGTGTTGTGAGACTGCAGGTCTAAGGTGGGACTCCACTGGTTAACTTGCAGAGTCCTGTGCCTTAGAGGCCAGTCTGGGAGGCCAGGCAAGTCATTCCACCATATTCCCAGGCTGTGTATCAGCCTTGCTCATGGCTGTGAGAGTGATGGGCTGACCCTGTGAAAGGAAGACACAGAGTCAGTGTGCAGATGCAGTCAGGGCCTGAGGCTGGGAGGCAATGGAGCTCTTCCAGGAAGCCTGAAGCCTTGGCTGAGGGCAGTGAGCACCTATGGATTGAGGAGAGAAGTAGGTCATGTGTTCCTGAGTACTTAATGCCTGGGGAAACTGACACACAGGGAAGACGGGGGAGGCCATTGTCATTCGTGTGCCAACTGCAGGTTACCAATTTATCCTCTGCTTACCTGGATCAACTGATCTTACTAAAACTGATTCCTCCAAACAGCACCTACTTCTGAATATCCAACAGGGATCCAGTCATTATGGTAAGTGAAAAAAAATGGTAGTATGTGGACAGGATTCCAAGTTGTTGGCCCTAAATCCCAGGCCTTATACCATCCCACTCCCCAGATACTGAAACAGGAATTTCAATGAAATTTCTAATGAAGGATCTTGGAGACATAATCAAATAAGATGAATTTAAGAGAAGGAGAGAGTACACACTAGATTTGTCTTCATCACTGAAGCCCCTCCATCTGCACATGGAGGCAGAGGAAGGAGGATCTAGGCCATGAAGACTGGATGTGAGGAGATGCCCTAAAGCTGCTCCTGGAGGTGGCAACTAGGGGAGTATCCAGGAGCTCTGTGCTGATGGCCACAGAAAAATTTGGACCTCACCATACAACTGTGGAACAATGATTCTGCCTCAGCCACTGGACCTGGATGAAGACCCTGAACTTCATCAAGGAGAGATGACCATTGACTGCTCCATTTAGTCTTCTCAGCCTGAGCTGAGGACCCAGCGGGGATTCCTGAGGGACAGGCCTGGAAAGGAACACACTGCTCAATAGGTGGGAAATTGTTGCTCAGCCACAGAAACCTAGGAGAGACATCACACTGCCATATCTCACCAGAAGGATCAGAAAACTAAACACAAGAAGCAATTGTCCCACATGGCCCATGACTGAGGGGACCCTCAACTCTCTGCTCTCTCTGCAGTGTGGTCAGGTTCTGCCTTCTTCTGCCACAGAGATCCTCCTGATCTGTCCACACCCACACAGTCCAGGCTGAACTCAGGGCCTTAAAGAAGAAAAAAAATTGTGGCATTTCAGGTAAATGGTTGGAAGTGGAGAACATTATGACAAGTCAAAGAGACAGACTCTGGAAGGTGAGGGTCCCATGTCACCCTCATGTGCAAAAGGTAGAGCAAAGTAAGGGGAAAGGAGCGTAAGGTGTCAGAAGGAGAGAAGGATGACCAGTGGCAAAGGAGACAGAGATGGAAGGGAAGGGACTGGGGCATGGAGAAAATGTGGAAGGAATGCACCACATGACACCATGTGCTTGGACACAGACACCACAGCACAGCAGTGATCCCCAGCTCCACAGAGGGCTAGAGCCCACCTATGACAAAGGAGCTGATAAATACACAGAAGGAGGACAAGAGAGAAGAGGGAGGGCAGTGGGGATGGAAGAAAGGGATAGAGGGGGCACCAGAGACTAAGATGGAGCAGAGTGTATCCCATGCCTGCAGATTGTGACCAGAGAACCATATGTTTTGCAGAGCTTCAATGCACTAATAGGAGCTTTTACAATAGTAAACAGGACACTGAAGTAGAGTCGTGGAAAAGGAAATCTACTTACCTAGATTTATAAGTAAGTCAGGCATAAAGTATAGAAGTCAGTTGAGATAACCAGATCTAAACTGCACCTGAGATGGCTCAGGGCATTCATGCGATCCCCCAGGAAACACCCTGAGGACATCCTTAGGGCATGGAGAAGACAGAGGAATGATCTGCCCACCACCTTCTCCCAAGGGGTCCTGTGCTCTGGAACACTCTGAGACTCTGCACTTTTCCTGCTCCTGCCTAGTGTGTTCCAACTAATTCTCCTTCATTTCCTTTCTTTCTGCTCATTCAGAAAAAAAACACAGAAAGACTGCAGCCTGGGGAAACTGCAAACAGGCACATTTCACAGGTTCAGAGGATGCTGCCCACTTGGGGCAGGACTGCCACAGAGGTTAAGTTAAACTAAAAGACACACGGCAGGGTCCTCGGCTGCTGGTGGCCCAAGTTCCACACAGTGGAGAGGGTGTGTCAGAGGTTCTGTGCTGGGGAGAAAAGCAGCACAGCCATGTTAGCCAACACAGTCAAGCTCCATCTCTTTGACCTGTGGACGAGGAGAGCTGAAATCAATGTCCCTGTGCAGGGAAAAGGACCTTCTCTCAAGACACCTTGGGGCCAGCCCCAGGAGAACAGTAGTGCACATGGAACCCCTGAACATTGGGAGAGTGCCTGAGTGCACTTCTGACCTAGGGAATCTAGTTTAAAATCCAGGGTGGTGGCACCTGCTCCCTAGTGTCCCTGACAAGGAGGAGCACATGGGGAGGGATGTCTCTATCATCTATGAGAATGAACTAATGCAGAATCCTCCCTGTCCATACTGTCCGGTGTGACACAGGCGTCCATCTCCTTGGAAATGTTTGTTGGCTCTGAGTGTCAAATGCATGGAGATGACTAGGAAAGGATGGCCACCAGTTACACACCTTGCCCCAGGAGCTTCACATTGACTACCTCAGAGGACATGCTCCTTGTCTTCTTTCGTTGAGCAGGGCTACTTGATCTTCAGCTGAAACAACAATTCTCTTCCCACCAGTTCTTGTCACACTTCTGCTCTTATTATAGTTACTGGGCCAGGAAATGGTGACATCTAAACTGTTCAGGATACCCTTGTGTTTCTGCAGGTAACATTAGATACCAGAAACTCTTGAACTTCTGCAACTGTATGCTGTGGATGGAAGAAATTTCAAACATCAACACTTGTGAGGTGACACTTGTCACCTTCTCTTCTCACCTGAGAGGAAGATAGCAGGATGGTCATTTTCCTCACAGAGGCTGACCTGCAGGGCACCTACCTATCTGTGCATCTGTGCTTTCTTAGGTGGACAGGCCCTGGGCACCATGATCCCTCACAGAGTGAGGCTTAGATGATGAGGCCTCCTGCCCACACCACCTGAACCCAGGACTATTTCTCTGCTCTATTTCCTCCAACTGTAGAAGACATCTGATGTCCCTGGGCTTATAAGGAGGCCCCTCCCTCCCTCACTCTCCCCAGCCAGCACCCACCAGGACATTTGCATGCAGCTCCCTGGGGATGGCCTTCATTTAACACTGACATAAAGCTCAGCTCTAACCTGCCCTTGACTCACCAGGACTCCTCAGCTCAGCTTCTCAAAATGAGGCTCCCTGCTCAGCTCCTGGGGCTGCTGTTGCTCTGGATCCCTGGTGAGGACAGAGGGGGTGGGGAGGTAGAAGGGGCAGGAAGGGAGTCCTGGGCCCCTATTTTGCCATGTGTGCACTGTCCAAATGAGGGATGTTCAGGTCTCTCCTCCAGGATGAGGCAGCTCAGATCAATCAATGTGAGAGAGTATTCCAGAAGGAGCAAGAGACTTGCTCTGATGAAAGTTGTCGCATAATATGTGGGGATGTTGAAGGGAATTCTAGAGAGGCTCTTAGAGCTTACTCAGTTTGAGTTCCTTATGTATATTAATAAATTTAATCAGAAATATACAATAGAGAAAAAGTGCAAAAACTTTTCTTAAAGAATCTACATAACCTTGCATTATTCTGTGATTTTTACAGGAACCAGTGGGGACATTGTGATAACCCAGACTCCTCTCTCCGAGCCCATCACACCTAGACAGTCAGTCTCCCTCTCCTGCAAGACCAGTCAGAGCCTCCTACACAGTAATGGAAACACATATTAGAGTTGGGTTGTGCACAAGCCAGGCCAGGCTTTAAAGAACCTAATATATAAGGGTTTCCAACTGGTTCTCTGGGGTCTCAGACAGGATCAGTGGCAGTGGGTCAGGGACTAATTTCACACTGAGAATCAGCAGGGGGGAGCCTGAGGATACTGCATTATATTTGTGTTTCCAAAGTCTACAAGTTCCTCCCACTGTGGTACAACCCCAAACAAAAACCTCCCTGCCTGGGTAGCCCAGCTGCCACATGAGCTGCTGGTCTTGGCAGCAGCTTAGCAGATTCTCTGCTCTGTGAGAGGAAAGTGTTGGGAACTCAGGGAACAGGTTCAGCTTAGGGCTGTGACCATGACTGCTTGGTCACAGCTCACCACACCCATGAGTGGCACTGTCAGCTGCAGCAGCCTGGCCTTGCATGTGGAGGACTAGCACAGAGGTGTCCAGTTACCTTCTGAATGAGCAGACAGGATGAGTGTGGACTCTGTCGAGAGAGTAGGACCTAGGTCCTGGGCAGGACTGTAGTGAAGAATCAAAGGACTTCAACTAGAGTGGAAATTCATCTTTTGTCCAGAAATTTATTTTATGCAATTTTGTAATAAACTATGGAACTAAAAAGGAAACTCTGATAACAGCTGACAGAAGTTGGAGCAGAGGACCACAAGAGGAGGGAGAGCAGGGGACCACCTGCAGTGGACTTCACCAGAAAGGCTCCTCAGAAGGCAGGGTCTGACCAAGGAAGTGAACAGAAGGGTAGGTAATAATAAAGAGAGGTTAACGAGAGAGAGAGAGAGAGAGAGAGAGAGAGAGAGAGAGAGAGAGAGAGAGAGAGAGACACGACGGAGGTCTCTATGTGAGGGGGGTTGAACTGCTAGGTGAAGAGTCTCATACTAGAGGGACCCAGGTAGAAAGAGATTGCATGTCACGAAAGAAGCCAAGAGGATAAGGAATAAAAATTGTTATCTTCTATATTGGATGAGGCACAGAGAAATACTAGTCTTCAGAGAGTGGAAGTCACCAGATTCTCCTTTGAGGTGAAGACTAATGTTGGCTCACTCAAGTATCTGTCCATGGAAACACACAGATTCCTGTCACCTGAAATCTCTTGTACTGTCCCCAAGAGACCTGCCCAGCCTTGGG
This sequence comes from Ictidomys tridecemlineatus, assembly GCF_052094955.1. Classification (NCBI taxonomy): domain Eukaryota; kingdom Metazoa; phylum Chordata; class Mammalia; order Rodentia; family Sciuridae; genus Ictidomys; species Ictidomys tridecemlineatus. Next base: position 3,045,640 of record NC_135488.1, on the reverse strand, counting down.
CTTGGTAACTCCCATGAGATGCACAAGCAAAAACATGGCAATAAAGGTTCCGTTCTTGATTTTCTCCTGGGCCCTGAAAATCCTCCAAGAAATCAAGCAAAGTATATGGCCTGTGAGGGGAGAGGAAGCAGGAAATCTCAGGGCCTTATGAGGGGAAACCAGCTGAGCAAAGGCTCCCTGACCCTCAACCTGGTGGAGGCTTGTGTCTGAGGCTGATGCTCTTGAAAGGAGCACTGTGGTGCTGCTACTTGAACAACCTGCCACGTCTGCAACTTGGGGCTGCTGATGGGGAGACTAAAATCTGCCCCTGACCCACTCCCCTGAAGCTGCATGAGAGTCAAGCTGTCCATGTGGATGCCCAGGAGTGGAGCCTGGGATTCTGTCCTGGCTTCTGCTGGGGCCAGACAATGTAGTCCTTGTGGTTGGATAAAAGAATCTGGCTGGACTTGCAGCTGATGGTGACCATGTCTCTTGCAGACCCAGCCAGGGAGCATGGAATATGGGATATCATGTTGTCCCATAGGCACATTGAATCAAGAAAATCAGGAATGGACCCTGATATCACACACACACACACACACACACACACACACACACACACACACACACGTGTATGTTTCACAATATGTACTTTGAAATATCATTTAACATCCATTCTCCATGGATGTGTGATCAGCTCATAATTAGGCCAATATTGGGATTCACCATAATTTCCAAACACGTTTTAATGGCTTTTCTAACTCTACAGTTATGAAGACATTGAAGTCCCAGAGCCACAGAAAGTTGAACGATGGTGTCTGGGACATCATTTTGCTTTCCCTGCCTGCCTGATTAAGCTCAGGTCTCATGGCAATGACTTTGTTTATAAAATGTGGCAGGTGGGCTGGTGCAGGGCCCATGCAAAGCCCTCAGCAGATAGGGAAGCCCATTGCATGGATGGATGTGTTCTGAGCACAGACTAAATCTGTAAACAGGCAGATGAATTAATGAAGAGCTTCTATTTTACCACAAATATAACTCAGAGTGGATTCATTACTCAAAAAAATTTAAGCTAATTAAGATAGAATAATAATGCTGGTAAAATAATAAAACCTGCTGCAAAATAACACATCATTTGAAGAAGAGAGGAGAGGGAGAAGGAGGGCCAGGAGGGGAGGGAGGGAGTGAGTGAGGCAGTGGAAGAAAAGGAACACAAACAACATCTTCAAATACTAAAAAATAACGTTCAACCCAAGTTTCTGTAGCTAGAAAATTGAGATTTTATATTGAGGAAAATGGAGAAACCTTTCACACAGAATCTGGAGAACACATCCTTGGTCTTTGCACAGGACAGGAAATGCCCACATGATATGTCCAGGCAAAGGTGGGTGGCAGTCGATAAAGGTCTCATTTGTACAAAGATGGAAAGCAGGAATGAATTTTAAAAACTTTCTTTTCTTATTTGAATGTCTGTGATAGCTAATGGAATCTGTCCTCAAAATTATAAGGAGGCACCCTGGGGTGTGTAACTTATGACAGTCAAATATTTGAGGACAGGGCAGTTTACAACTGTTTCCTGCAGAATCCTGCTGCTAGGAAAGCTGGAAGGATCCTCCACGAAGGAGACCTCCAGGGGGACAGTCAGGAACAGTCTCAGCCACCAGGAGGCCCCAATGCCCTTCCTCCTACATCCCCTCCAGCTGTTCAGCACTCTCCCCTCCACACAGGACAGGGCTGGCCTGTTACCAATCCAGGACCAGGAAGTGGCAGTGAGTGACTCCAGAGGCCAAGACACTGAGACTCCTGCCTGCTGACCACTCTGGGAGGACAACTGCTCCAGAGGAAGCCAGAGGACACCTGGTAAGGACCCCCAGGCCACCCAGGGCAAGGCCACTGTGAGAACCCCTGGCCCTTGCTATGTCACCATCAGCTGGCCAACATAGGGGAGGCCCCTGGAGACCCATCATAGAAGACCTTCCGTGGCTGCCCCCGTGGTTAACAGCCCACAACACCTGGGGACAAACCATGAGCCAGAACCACCTGGGAAGCCCCTCCTAATTCCTCTTCACAACAGAGGAGTGAGAATAAAATGGTAATGCTTAAAATTATTTGTTGCAGTGTTTCACACAGAAATACACAGTGCATGCAGAGAAATAGTAAGAAATTTTAAAAGGATTGGCAAGACTCTAATTTCTGTTGGCTGTAAAGAGCAACAGTGCTTCACTGGGTGAGCATGCACACTGGAGTACCTACCATACATGATGTTATTAGCACCTGATAGTTTTTCCGGCAAAATACACAGTTGTTCTTCACTATCTCTTCTACTGTCTGACCCTTGGGAAACAGTGATGTTGGTTCTTTTAAAAAAATACTTTTCTGTAAAAAGTAAAAATAGCCTTCAATAAGTCACTCCTTTTCCAGGGCTCCTAGCCCACAGCAACAGGAGACCATGGGATTCACAGGGTGCAAACACAAGGGGATGGAGTCCCCTCAGCCTGGGTCCCTGTGACATTACATGGAGCTTTCCTTGCCTGGCCCTAGAGGAAACAGCCTAAGCAAGATTCTATGTTGTCCCTGCTGTCACATGGGTAGTGGTGACATCTACCCTCCTGAGTGCTCTGAATGCACAAAAGAAAACTTGAATGACAGCAGAGAGAGAACACAGGGTCTTGTTCGTTTCCTATAAGGAGGCTGTCTTAACAGGTAAAAGTGTGCAATTAAGTATATGCTTGAAATAAAGATCAGCCTCTCAGGGCTGAGGCTCTGGTGAGTTTATCTGCAGGTGCTAAGGTTGTGTCCAACTTTGTCCAGGCCAGAGTCCAGACAGCAGGATAAAGCGGGCCAATATAAATGGTTACAAATACTCTCAATTTGTTTCTTTCAATGCTTTAGGACTGAGCTTCTCCTGTGTTCATCTGAGCTCCATGTGAAGAGAATAATCAACCTCTGCCACCCCCCCCCGCCAGTCCCCACCCGCTGTTATCTATTGGAGCAGTTGGAAGATTAGTTTGCAATTGTGGGCTTTTTTTTCTCCTAGTGAATAAAACAACCTTTGCCTTTTATCCTGCATGTATGTGAACTTAAACATAGTATTTCTTACCTGAGACATTTAGGTAAGAGGATACTCCAGTGCAGTGATTCTGAGGTTACATGGCTCCATGATGCCTATGCTGACACCACCTAGTGTGCTCAAACTTGACCCACCTGAATTTGAGAAGATCAATAAAGAAAATGATATCTTTGGGCATTTTAGCAGCAAGAGTAGAGTCTGCAACAGCTTCCAGGGTCCATTTCTCTATCTGGAGGAATTATATGGTATCCCTTGCTCTCTCCAGCTCCTGAGCATGATACACACGTGGTGCAGACACTTCTGAGCTCCCTGCACCCCTGGGGGATCTGAAGGTGACCTGGAGACACAGGACTCTGTGCTGCCCTCTGCTGGACACTCTCAGTAACTGTGTGCTTCAGTAACCCTACCTATAACCTTTTGACTGCCTGCCTTTATCTCTGGAAGGATCAAAGTCAAATAATACATTTCTAAATCCACTTGGTGGTCAAATCTGTGTCCTGGGTCCCTGCAGGTGCAGGGAAGTCAACATCATACCCACTCTGGGTCTCTACTGCCTTCATGACTCCAAAAGGTCTTAGCTAGATGCTCCTCAGGTCATCTCACATGATCCTAGGCAGGTTGGGAGGGCATAGATGATCTTCTGAAAGGGGATTCTGCCCTCCTAAAATGCCTGGGCATGACTTGAGGGAGAGTGTCACTCACTGGAGACTTTATGGTCAAGGTGAAGTTGGTGTTGACCCAAAGGCAGAGCTGGACTGGAAAGGTCAGCAGGAGATGCAGTGGGAGTCCAGGTGCCAATCACTGGCCCACAGCAACCACAAGCACGCAGCATTCTGGGAGAGTCCCAGGGGAATGGGGGAGTTAATCTTTGCTTTCTAACCATTCCCCTCCCTCAGCACAGCACATGTCCAGGGAGAATCCTAGGCTAGTGTTGAGGGGTCAGCTCCTGTCCCATCTGTTAAGGAGGCTACATGAAACTGCCTGGGTCATCTGCACTCTTTTGGGCATCTCTTCCTTTGACCTACCCCTGCCACATAAATTTAAAATGTTTTTAAAAGAAATGTGAGTGAACAATCCCTACAAGACTATAAATGCATATATAATTAAGAAATTCACATGAGGAAAAACAATAATTTAGATACTGAATAATGGGAAAAAATCAAGAAAGCAAGAAAATGGGTCTTAATACAAAAGAGCAAATAGATGCAATGAATGAAAGGATGCCATATTTGGCCCAGCTTTTCAAGTAATTTTATAATATTTTAAGTAAAATTTTAGAAAAATAAAAAGGATTGAAATCAAAACTGCATGCCATTATAAAATACACACACAGGGTTAAGAGTGTAGGCTGATTGAAAGAGGCAAGACCACAACACACATTATGCAAGGATGAGCTAAGGACACTGGCCTGGACCACAAACAGGAGACAAACTGGGACATCCCAAGACAGCAGAAGAGTCAGTGCACCAGGAATCTCTTCCAGTACTGACGCTAAATGGACCCAGCTGGACTTCAAGTTGTTGGCAGGAGAGAGCAGAGCATTCCAGCCAAATGATAGGAGCCATCTCCAGCAAAGGCCTAGCCAACTGGCAACTCAGCACCTCCTCTGAAGCCCACCAGGGAAGTGAGACCAGGGGACAGTCACTACCCAAGACTGGGGAGAAAGAGGGAAGATGCAGAGGATCACACTCAACAGGACAAACAGATGCAGGAAGGAGCCACTAAGAAAAAGGGATACAGGCAGGAAACCTGAACTGTAATTAACAAGTGGCCAGAGACTTAGCCTGAAAAATAGAATAGTTACAAACCCAGGGTCACCCCATCATGAGGAAGTTCCTATAAGTTCTACCTCCAGGAGCTCAGAAGAATCTCACAAAAAGAGTGCCATAATTTAGCAGGGGAAAGGAAAAGCACAATAATGGCATAGGTCAGAGCATTCCAAAACGTCTGCCCTCAGGGGAAGTTGGGTAACCAAGCCCAGCCTGAGGGGTGTATCAGAGCCTGCTGACCTGGAGCAAGGAAAACATTCCACTCTGCCCACTGCTAGCCCTGCACGTGGGAGAAGACAGGCACCAACTTCAGCCACCCCAGCCAGACACCCTGAACAAGGGAGGAATCTGATAGCCTTCCTGAAGCTCAGAGCCCAAGCTGCACACTCAGTAATGAGCCCAGGGCTGGGGAGAGCTCAGAAGAGCACCACTGTCCAGACAAGGGAGCCCTGAGCTCAATGAAAGAACCACAGAGCAGGACAGAGACCAAGTCACAGGACCAGGGAGAATTTCCTCTCTTTACCAAGACAGGATCAGAGGCCTGGTCCTAGCAGCCCCTCTGACCCAGTGGGTCATGTTCTGCTGTCAGGAAAACAGTGTGAGGTACTGAAAGCACAAGGAGCCCTCTGAGAACACTGAGCAGCATCAGAACCAGAACCAGACCCAGTAGGAATGATGGACCCTCACACAGAGGAGTCAAGATTCTGTGCTAAGAGCTCTATGAATGGGAAAAAACGCTTCAATGGACATTGCCCTTCACTATGATCTGTCTCTGAGTTTTACCATAAAGATCCTGGAAACAGCTGTCCTTGGTCACCATGCTCAATACTTGTACTCAGTTCTGTTTCAGGCTTCCCTGTTCAAGGTACTACCCCACAGTGCCATTGAAACCTCTGCTCAATATCACCTGAGACATCCACACTGCCCAGTCCAGTGTCCACAACAATCCTCATCCTACTAGACCCACCAATGTCACTTAGCACCTCAGAACACCCACCTGTTCCAGGCACTTTCTTCCTGAGCCTCAAGACATCACACTCTCCTGCTGCTCCCCCTCCCACTGCCCCTTCCCAATCACCTTCATGGTCCTCCCTCTCCACCTGTCCCAGAACTCAGGCCCTAGACCTCTGCTCTGTGCAGCCCTCACTGCAGTGGTCATCAGAGCTTGGTGCCCAGGGCAGACCTCACACCTGAACCCCAGCCTCAAACACTCTGTGGGCTACTGGGCAACACACTGCCAGTCTAATGCACATGGCCAGCCCCAATGTCCAGAGTCATATGTCCCATCTTGCTCCCAATGTCACTGTCCCCACTGTCTCCTCTTTCAAGACAAATAGTAACTCCACCCTTCTGGCTTCTCAAAGCAAGAGTCATCTTGAGACTCCTTCTCTCACATCCCTTGACCTAACCATGGCAGTTTGTTCACCTCCATCTCCAAAATGCACCCCTCACTTCTCCCTCCAGGTGCAAACCACAGGCCCAGAAAACATCCTGGGGAAAGTCCCAAGGGAATGGGGGAGGTTTCTTCTTCTTTCTGACACAGCACCTCCCCCACACCTGCCCACAGCACATGTCCAGGGAGAACCTCAACCTGGCATTCAGCGCTCAGCTCCTGTCTGGTCTCTTAAGGGGGCTCCATGCTTGGCACAGGCTCAGCCTGATTCTCTCCCCATGCTCCTCCATTTATGTTCATCTGCAACCCAGCTTTGAAATACTTTCTTAAGAAGTGTGAGGTATCAATGCCTACAAGATTATAAATAGGTATATAACTAATGAGTTACCACTAGACACAACAATTATCAAGTAATTGATTAATATAAAAAATTAAGAAACAGGGAAATAGAACTGAAATCTCCAAACAATATCCACTTCCAAATGCTATCAGCAATCCTTCAATACTTGTCAGTGATAAACAAAGGTAGTATTGGACAAAATTTTGCATTGATGGCCAAAAAGCCCTGTTCCTGGTATCAACACATTGCAGGTATTCAAGGAGTAATTCAGTTTCTTCTGTGAATGATTTTGCAGCTGTAATGAAATAGGGGCCTTTTAGAGAGAGAGAGAGAGTACCTGACTGCACCCCGTATCATGGAAGCCCTTGATATCTGGGTAGAGTCAGAGGGAGGGAAATCTCATGCCAGGGAATATTGGCTGTGGGGAGATTCTCTAATGCTGGTCTTGGATGTGCAGGAGCCAGACTGTAAGTAATTAGGGCAGCTTCCAGGAGCTCTGTGCTGATGGCCAAAGGAATATTGGGACCTCACCTACAACTATGGAAAGGTGACTCAGCCATAGGCCCTGGAGCTGGAAGAAGACCCTGAACTTCAGCAAGGAGAGCTGCCCACTGACTGCCCCATTTCAGTCTTGTCAGGCTGAGCTGAGGACCCAGCAGGGACTCCTGAGGGACAGGCTTGGGAAGAAACACACTGCTCAATAGGTGGGAATTTGTAGTTCAGCCACAGAAAACTAGGAGAGACGTCAATGAACCACGTGTTAGAAGGAGAATCAGAAATCTAAATACCAGCAGCAGTGTTCCCATGTGGCTCCTGGCTGAGGGACGCTCAGCCCTCTGCGTAATCTGCACTGTGGATGGTTCTATGAACTTTAGTTGTACTATTTATAAAAGCTGCTGTGCAGTTACTTCTGTGTACATGTGATGTGCATATTTATATAAGAGTAGATATGTGTATAGGTAGGGATTCCTACATAGGCATACATCAAGTATTATACACGTGTGTAAAATGTTGTCAAATTTTTTCCACCACAACTTCTTTTTCATCTAGGGAACAGCACAGGATGCTTATGTGTAAGTGTAGATTTATTAATTTGATAAGAGCTTCATTATAACCAAACTGATTACACTATGAATTTATCTTTTCACACCCCGTGAATATTTAGTATATAAGTTTTAAATAAATTACTAATAATATTAACAATCACTCAGACAAGTCACTCCCAGAATATTAATTTCAAAACACTGAGAGGCAATGGCAGATGGTGGACCAGAGGAGGCTCTTCCCACTTGCTCTGCTGTTTGGAACTTGAATGACAGGGATACAGTTCACAGTGAGGTGGGTGCTCAAAGACAACCATTAAATATCACTAGTCGGAGACCCAGAGAAGTCCCAAGAAAGAGGGCAGTGAACAGAGGATGGAAGCAAATTCACCTGAGCCCAGCAGGGACAATGATGTGGGTCACCACAGAGCCACGCCCACACAGAAGAAAAAATAAGACACACACACAAACACACACACACCCATACACACAGGACACAAAAGTGAGCTCTGTGGTTGTAAACTTCTGAGTGAAGAACTGCAGTGCAGGTCCAGCTCCAGGTTTATGACCCTCTGGTTCCTAGATTCAAGAGGCCTTAACAGGTACTTCCAGTCTGTCTCAGCAGTCTTACCATGTGACCTAAAGCCACCTGGGGATTCACAATCACAAGATGGTCAGGAAATAGTAGACCCAGGGGGATTCAGCTCAGAGATACAGGGGGGACTGTGGTCTGCTCCTCCTTGAATCCTGCAAGAGGAGAATGTCCTCCTAAAATAATGGGAGAAATTGTCCTTGCAGGTGTGATCACACTGTGGGCAGGAGAGTGACATTCAATCAACTTTGAAGCTTTGTGGTGGGACAACCCACTGAGAGGAATCAGGGAGGTGGACCAGACGGACATGATTCCATTAGGAATGGAAATGTGGAGACATATTTTGGGTGGTGGGCAGGTGACAGAAAACCTGCATGCAACTTGTATCCAGAGTGGTCTTAGAGCCCTCCCCAGAAACAGGACCATGTGGAGACACAAAAGTCCAGACTCCCAGCTGAGACTACTATCTCCTCAGTCCCAGGGTGCAGTGACATAAACACTCTGGAGCACACACACCAGGCTCGGGGGATGGAGACCAGGGCTCAAGCCTGCAAGGTATCTGCTCCCGCACTGACTAACATCCCTACAATATTCTCAAAACAAGCCCTGAGCCAGGCCCACCCAGGGAAGCCACTGTGGGATTCCTCATTCCCAGGAAGAGCTGGGAGAGTAAAATGCTCATAGCTTAGCTGCTGGGTTTGGGAAATATGCATGCAGTGCATGCACAGAAACAACAAAAAGTTGCATAAAGTATTGGCAGGACTTTATCTTCTTTTGGCTACATGAATAAATAGCATTCCACAGTGTGGACATGCATACTGAAGTACCGTGCATAATACTAACACATAAAACAGGAGGGCAGTGGATTCTAGAATTGAACAGTTCCTGACCTGTTCTTGGAGTCTAAGGGTGATTGTGGATATGAGTTACTTCTGGAGAAATAAAGAGTTGTTCTTTTGTTTTCTCTTTCAAATTTTGTCTTGTCGAAGAGTAATTTTTGAAAAAAAAAAACTGTTTTCTCTAACAACTAAAAATAACCTTCAATAAGCTACTCCCTTTCCAGACCTCCTCTCCCACATCTGCACCTAGAGGCCTAAACATGCTGCAAATACAAGAGGATGGAGCCTCCTCAGCCTGGGTACCTTCATGGATTTTGTGGAGCAGCCCCTGCCTGGCCCAGGAGCACACAGCATGAGCAAGATTCTGTGGTGCCAGGTGTGACATGTGGGAATTGGGGACATTGACATTTCCTGAGTGATATGAAGGCACAACAGAAAACCTGTGTGACCACAGTAAGAGGCCATGGTGTCCTTCTCATTTTCTATAATGTTGCTGTCTTATGACTTAAAATAAAAAATAAAATTTATACTTGTAAAATAGATCAGCATTTCCAGGGCTGAGGCTATGGCGTGCTCATTTGCAGGTTCATGTCGTCCTCTGGTGGGCAAGAAGTGTAACATTGCAGCATAGAATTAAATAAGAAGAACATGGAGGTGAGCCACCTCTGTGTCCACAGGGTCCTGTGCCCTCTGCTCTCCACACTGATGTTCTGTAGCTCCATGAAGACAGCTCAGCCACCTGTCCACCTCATGACACAGATTCACACTCAGAGAGAATCTCAGAAGCCAGCTGTCACTTCTGGTAACCCGGGAAGATCCCAGAGCAGATAAGTCTATCCAGGTCACTCACTGAGTTCAGGCACAGCTGAGGCCAAAACCAGATGTCAAGGGCAAATCGAGGGTCCATGCTCCTTCTCCAGTCTTGAGTCCAGAAAAACAGCAGGGTAAAAGGTGTCCAACATAAACTACTGTGAATACTCTGAATTTATTTCATTAGATGCCTAAGATGGGGCTTCCTCTTTTTCCATACCACAACAGTGTAAAGTAAATAAATACCTTCCTCTCCCACTCTTGCCTATTGGAGCAGTTTAAAGCTTAGCTTGTAAACTTTGTCTTTTTATCATAGCAAATAAAGAAAAATCTAAGCCTGTTATCCTGTGCCTGTGTGTGAATTTACACACACTTCTTCCATGAGACTTCCAATTAAAAGGCCACTCCAGAGAGATGCTCCAAGAGGTCCAGTGGCTTCATGGTGCCCAGGCTCACACCACCTAGTGAGTTACAGCTTTGCCCACCCTAACATGAGAAGAGACCTAAAGAAACCTCCCCCTAATGGCAGCACCAGCACCAGGACCAGAGTCTACAGCAGCATGCCAAGTCTACCTATGCCCAATGTCCCCTGCACTCTCCAGCTCACCAGCATAGACCACGCTCTTCTGACTCTGGAAGCTCAGATTCAGGCACCAGCAGTTGACAGAGTGCTCCATGAGGTTGCAAACCCAGAGGTCAAGTGTGGGAACCACAGATGTTGGCCTAGGAGGACCAAAAGATCCTAAGCTCACTGAGAAACCCGTAGAGAGGTTATGTTAGATAGGTGACATGTTTGGGAATTTGTTATTTACTTTTATCTTGATAAGGATCTGGCCAAGTTGCACAGGTTGGCCTCTCACTTGCAATCCTGTGGCCTCAGCACCCTGAATCAGTGGGGATCCAGGTGCATGACCAAGCTCAGCTGCTTTGTTATTTTAAGATGGTGCTGGTTACTGTATGAAGGACAATATTATGAAAAACCAGCGACCATCAACAACATATTTATTTACTTCCCATGAAAAAGGATCTAACTGCAAAAATCAGTGATTACTAATAACTATAGTATGTCCCCAGGCACTAAGCTACCTCATTCACACATGCTACATGAGTTTCTCCTCAGGCAACATTCTAACAGAGATGTCATTACTTTCTCACTGCAGATAAGAAACGGGTATGGGGAAAGTAAATGACCTAATCCAATGTCACACACAACCTTTGACATGCAGAATAAAGTTTCTAATCATCTCTGGAAGGCTGGGTGTTGCATGGAACTGGCCATGCCTCTTCCAGTTGGGAACAAACCTGGGGGCCAGAGGAGGTTACAGCCAGCTCCCAGGAAGGGCAGAGGTCTGGGTTCCAGGAAGACATGAGCATGTGACATCAGGACAGATCCACTGGGAAATGAAAAAGCACCAAGGTGTATGCGCCTGCAGGTCTGAGGTGGAATTCACAGATGAACTGACCAAGACTGATGCCTGGATGGGCAGTCTGGGAGGTTACTCCATGACCTGTACCCCCATTCCCAGGCTGCACACCAGCCTTGGTCAGGAATGGGAGAGGGATGGGCTGGTCCTGGGGAAGGAAGACACATAATCAATGTGTGAAGACAGACAGGGCCTGAGGCTGGAAGGCCATGGAGCTCTGCCAGGGAGCCTAAGTCCTCTGCTGAGCGGCACCTGTGGGTTGAGGAAAGAAGAAGGCAATGTGCCTGGTGCAACTGACACACAGGAAGATGGGGGAAGCCATTGTCATCAGGTTACATCTCTAACCTCTGTTTACCTGGAATCACCTGATCTCATTAAAACTGACTCCTTCAAACAGCACCTGCTTCTGAATATCTAACAGGGATCCAGTCACTATGGTAAGTGAAAAAAATGGCAGTATGTAGACAGGATTCCAACTTGTTGGCCCCAAACTCCAGCCTTGTACCATCCCACTCCCCAAGTATTCAAACAGGAATTTCAATAAAATTTCTTATGAAAGATTTTGATACATAATCAAACAAGTTGAATTTAAGAAAGGGAGATAGTACACACTAGATCTGTCTTCATCAGGGAAGCTCCTCCATCTGCACATGGAGGCAGAAGAAGGAGGATCCCAGCCGATGAAGACTGGACGTGAGGAGATGCTCTAATTCTGTTCTAATTGGAGGTGGCAATTAGGGGAGTATCCAGGAGCTCTGTGCTGATGGCCACAGGGAAATTGGGACCTCACCCTACAACTGTGGAAAGATGACTCTGCCTCAGCCACTGGACCTAGAAGAAGACCCTGAGCTTCAGCAAGGAGAGCTGCCCACTGACTGCTCCATTTCAGTATTGTCAGGCTGAGCTGAGGACCCAGCCTGGACTCCTGAGGGACAGGCCTGTGAAGGAAGACACTGCTCACCAGCGGGGAATTTGTTCCTCAGCCACAGAAAACTAGGAGAGACATCAAAGTGCCATATCTCATCAGAAGGATCAGAAAACTAAACACAAGAAGCAGTTGTCCCACATGGCTCATGGCTGTGGGGACCCGCAGCTCTCTGCTCTCTCTGAAGTGTGGACAGGTTCTGCCTTCTTCTGCCACAGAAATCTTTCTGAGCTCTCAACAGCCACAAAATCCAAGCTGAACCCAGGGCCTTAAAGAAGGAAATGGTGGCATTTAAGGTAAATGGATGGTAGTTCAGAACATCATGACAAGTGAAAGAACCAGACTGTGAAGATGAGGGTCCCATTTCACTTCTGAGGAAAAACTAGAGCAAAGGAAGGGGAAAGTGGGATAAGGTGTCATAGGACAGAAGGATGACCAGTGACAAAAGACAGAGAGGTGGCAGGGAAGAGGACTGGGACAGGGAGGAAATGTGGAAGGAATGCACCACATGACACCATGTGCTTGGACACAGAAACCACAGTACAGCAGTGAGCCCAGCTCCACAGAGGTCTAGAGCCCACCAATGACAAAGGAGCAGATGAATAAACAGAAGGAGGACAGGAGAGAAGAGGGAGGGAGTGGGGATTGGAGAAAGAGAAAAAAGTGGCACCAGGGACTAACATGGAGCACAGTGTATCCCCTGCCTGCAGATTGTGCCCAGGGAACTATCTGTTTTGCAGAACTCCAATGCACCAGTAGGAGCATTTACAATAGTAAACAGGGCCCTGAAGTAGACTCATGGAAAAGGAAAATCTACTTACCTAGAAAATAACTTTATAAGGAAATCAGGCATAAACTATGGAAATCAGTTGAGATAACCAGAGCTAAACTGCACCTGAGATGGCTCAGGGCCTTCATGATATCCCCCAAGAAACATCCTTAGGGCAAGGAGATGACAGAGGAGTGATCTGCTCACCACTTTCTCCCAAGGGGTCCTGTGCTCTGGAACTTTCTTAGACTCTGCACTTTTCCTGTTCCTGCCCAGTGAGTTCCAACCCATTCTCCTTCATTTCCTTTCCTTCTGCACATTCAGAAAAAGCACAGGAAGATGACAGACTGAGGAAACTGCAAACAGGCACTTTCCACAGGTTCAGAGGATGCTCCCCACTCACAACTGGATAGCCACAGATATTCAGTTAAACTAAGAGACATATGGCAGGGTCCTTGGCTGCTGATGGCTGAAGTTCCACACAGTGGAGAGGGAGTGTCAGAGGTCCTGGGCTGGGGAGAAAATGAGCAGAGCCATGTTGGCCAATACAATACAGGCTCACTCTGTCCCACCTGTGGATGAGGAGGACTGAAATCAATGTCCCTGTGCAGAGAAAAGGACCTTCTCCCATGACACCTTGGGGAAAGTCCCAGGAGAACAGTAGTGCACATGAAACCCCTGAAATGGGGAGAGTGCCTGGGTGCAGTTCTGACCTAGGGAGTCTACTTTAGAGCCCAGGGTGGTGGCACCTGCTCCCCAGTGTCCCTGACAAGTAGGACCACATGGGGAGGGATGTCTCTATCATCTATGAGAAGGAACTAATGCAGAATCCTCCCTGTCCACACTGTCCAGTGGGCTCAGGTGTCTATCTCCTGGGAAATGTTTGGTGGCTCTGAGAGTCAAATGCATGGAGATGACTAAGAAAGATGGCCACCAGTTACAGACCTCGTCCCAGGATCTTCACAGTGACTACCTCAGAGAACATGCTCCTTGTCCTCTTTCCTTGAGCAGGGCTACTTGATCTTCAGCTGAAACACAATTTTTCTTCCCATCAGCTTCTAGTCACACTTCTGCCTTTATTTCATTCAATGGCTCAGGAAAATGTGACATCTAAACTATCCCTGATACTCTTATATTTCTTCAGATAACATGAGACACCAGAAGCCCTTGAACTCCTTAAACTGCATGCTGTGGATGGAAGAAATTACAAACATCAACATTTGTGAGGTGGCACTTGTCACCTTTTCTTCTCAGCTGAGAGGAAGACAGCAGGATGGTCATTTCCTCACAGAGTCTGACCTGGAGGCCATCTCCCTATCTGTGGCTGGCGCTGGGCACCATGACCCCTCAGAGACTGAGGGTTTCATGATGAGGCCTCCTGCCCACACCACAGGCACCCAGGGATATTTCTCTACTCTATTTCCTCCAACTGTAGAAGAGGTCTGATGACCCTAAACTCACAAGGAGGCCCTTCCCTCCCTCCCTCTCCCCACCCAACACCCACCAGGGCATTTGCATGCTGCTCCTTTGAGAGGGTCTTCTTTCAAGGCTGACATAATGCTCAGCTCTAACCTGCCCTTGACTCACTAGGACTCCTCAGCTCAGCTTCTCAAAATGAGGCTCCCTGCTCAGCTCCTGGGGCTGCTGCTGCTCTGGATCCCTGGTGAGGACAGAGGGGATGAGAAAGGAGAAGAGAAAGGAAGGGGAGCCCTCTGCCCCCATTCTGCCCATGTGTGCTCTATTCACATGAGAGATGTGCAGGTCTGTCCTCCAGGATGAGGCAGCAGAGATCAATCAATGTGAGAGAGTATTCCAGAAGGAGCAAGAAGCTGGCTCTGGTGAAAGTTGTCACATAATAGGAGCGGATGTTGAAGGGAATTCTAGAGAGGCTATTAGAGCTTACTCCCTCTGAATTCTTTATGTATATGAATACTTTTAGTGTATAAATGAAAAATAAAAATTAATTTAGTCTTAAATATACAAAAAATGTGAAAGCTTTTCATAAAGTTTCTATGTAACTTTGCATTACTCTGTGGCTTTTAAAAGAACCAGTGGAGATATTTTGATGACCCAGACCGCTCTCTCTGTGCCCGTCACCCATGGGCAGCCAGCCTCCATCTCCTGCAGGTCCAGTCAGTGCCTCCTACACAGTAATGCAAACATGTATTTGAACTGATTTGGGCAAAAGCCAGGCCAGTCTCTACAGAATCTAATATATTTGGTTTCCAACCATGTCTCTGGGGTCTCAGATAGGTTCAGTGGCAGTGGGTCAGAGACAGATTTCACACTGAGGATGAGCAGGGTGGAGCCTGATGATACTGGTATATATTACTGTGTGCAATATCTACAGACTCCTCACACAGTGATGCATCCCCAAGCAAAAACCTCCCTGCCTATGTGGCCAGCTGCCACATGAGCAATTGGTCTGGGCAGCAGCTCAGCAGATTCTCTAACCTGTGAGTGGAAGGTGCCAGGAACTCAGGGAACAGGGTGCAGCTGAGCGCTGTGGACCATGATTGCCTGGGCCTCAGCTCAGGCCACACTCATGAGTTGTCCTGTCAGCTGCAAAAGCCTGGCCTGGCATGTGGAGGACAAGCAAAGAGGTGTCAAGACACCTTCTGAATGAGCAGACAGGATGAATGTGGACACTGCAGGAGGAGCAGGACCTGGGCCCTGGGCAGGACTCTGGTGCAGGCAGAGGATGCTGTAGAGACCTTCTGCAGGTCTCTTTATGCTTGCAAATGCTGTTCTTTATGAAATTTGGATTCAAATCTAATCACACACAAACACACAAAAATGCCTGAGTCTGTAATGACTTATGAATGGAAAATGATGAAAATGGCTTATTAATTGGGCACTCAATCTGGTATTACTCTCTTATTTTTCCAGGAACCAGCAGGGATACCGTGAGGATGCAGTTTCCACTGTCCCTGCCTGACATCCTTGACTCCCTGCCTTCATCTTGGGTGGGATCAGAGTTGTAAAAGTCACTTATATGTCACAAAGAGGGTGGAAGTTTGTGCTTTTGTGATGAAGGTGATTCCTGGATAATAGAGCTCTTGGTGAATGTAACTGAAATTCCAAGGTCCTATTTGTGATGAGTATTAAATTTATATGTGAATATTTACTTATGTGGATGAAAAATAATTCACAATTGTTTAAATTTAAAAAGAATGTGGTGAATAAGTAATTTTTTAAATATGTGGAATCCCAGAAAGGTGAAAGAAGCAATTGTGGTGAAGGGAACCTGCGATTAAATCCAGACAGTTAGTTGTTCTTGCTTTGGAGAAACAACTGAAGAGGATGCTCACAGAGGAGCAATCACTCAGAGAGATGTGGAGGTGTGTAAAGGCAGACACAGGGAGGCATGAATTAGTGGATGAATGTGCACTAATATTGGCTACACAAATGACGGGTGAGTACCTTGTGCAGATAGAGATGTACATTAACCTGGAGACCTTGAAAAGCAGTGTGTTAGGTCAAAAAAGGTAAATGAATATAATTAAAATTATACTGTTCCATATAGTAGAAAAAGTCATTCCTCTGGCTGTGGAATGGAAACCAGAGATTCTGCCCAAAAGGCACCTGCTCCACCACTGATCAACATCCCACAACATGCTCAAGACCAACCCTGAGCCAGGGCCACACAGGAAGCCACGGCCTGATTCTTCACTCACAGAAAGGAAGGGTGGTGGGGAGGTTAAGATGCTAATAGATTAGCTGCTGGGTTAGGGCAACATTTTACACAAAATAATCCAATGTATGTAGACAAACAGTAATAAGTTTTTAAAAAAGTGATAGCATAACTGTATTGTCCATTGTTCGCACAAAGTAATGTTTTTTCACTGGGTAATGAAAACATGCACACACCGTACATAATGTTACCATCACAGAAAGAAGGTATAGGGTTGGAAGTGTTGAATAGTTCCTGAATTGTCCATGAAGTATAAGAGTGCTAATGAGCTGACTTATCTCTGTAAAACTAAATTGGGTCTTTTGTTTTTCTCTTTCATGGTTTGCCTTGTTAAAGAGTGATTTGAGGGGGGGGGACAGTTTTCATTAACAGGTAAAAATAATGTTCAACAAGTCACTCACATTCCAGACCTCCTCTCCCACAGGAGCAGAGGGAGGAGCCCATGGGCTCCACATGGTGCACACATAGGGATGGAGTCTCCCTAGCCTGGGTCCCCACATGTTTCTGTGGAGCACCCCTGCCTGGCCCAGGAGCACACAGCCTTAACAATATGCTGTGGTGCCAACTGCGACAAGTACAGTGGTGACCTCCATCCTGAGTGCTATGAAGGTGCAAAAGACAACTTGAGTGACAGGTGTCTCGCACAGTTCCTATAATGATGCTGTCTTAACAGAAAAAATGTAAAATTAAATTTATGCTTGAAATATCGATCAGCCTCTCCAGTACTGAGGGTATGGTGAGTATATATCCAGGTTCATGTCACCCTCTTGTAGTCAAGAAGTGGAACATCCTAGCACAGAATTTGGTGAGAGGAACCTACCTGAATGTGAGCCACCTCTGTGTCCACAGGGTCCTCTGACCTCTACTCTCCACAGTGATTCTCTACAGCTCCCACCTGTCCATCAAATGGGGCAGACATTCACACGCAGCAAGAAGTTCAGAACCCAACTGTTATGGGAACAAGGGAAGAGGGCAGAGCAGATGTGTCTAACCAGGTCATGCACTGAGTTCAGGACGAGCTCAGGACAAAACCAGGTGTCAAGTCAAACCAGGTATCCCATCCCCCTTCTCCTGTTCAGAGTCCAGATCCAAGAAAGAGCAGGATCAAAGACATCCAACATACACCTTTACAAAAACACTGAACTAATTTCATGAGCTCCTTCAAGATGGGACTTCTTTTGTCATCTAAGGTCAGTGTGAAGTGAACAAATGCTTTCCTGTCCCCCCTGTTGTCTCTTGGAATAATTTGAACCTCAGCTTGTAAATTTTTTCTTTTTCTCATCACAAGTAATAAAATGTGTGCCTTTTATCTTGTCTGTGTGTGTGAACTTAAACATATCTCTTCCTCCATGAGACTTCCAAGTAAGAGATCACTCCAGAGAGATGCTTCCTGAAGTCAGGTGGCCTCACGGTGCCCAGGCTCACACCACTTAGTGAGCTTCAGCTTTGCCCACCCTAACATGAGAAGAGCCATAAAAAAAATCTCCCCCTAATGAGCAGCAAGACCAGTCTATAGTAGCCTCGTGAATCCACAAGGAGGCAATGCCCAGTGTCCCCTGCACTCTCCAGCTCTCCCTAATTTCCCACAAATGGTGCAGACACCTTCTCATGCAGGGTCCCTGATCAGCAGGAAGATCTGAAGGGAACCTTGAAACGAGAGTGCTCACTGCTGCCCTCTGTTGGCCCAGCTGACACTTTGCACAGTCCCCTGAAGGTCTCTCCTTTTTCAGGGCCCTTTGCCTTCCTCTTGTGAGGATTCCTGTGATGTGGGGCCAAGGGCTCAGAGCTGCTTCAGCATCTCAGAATATCAAATTATGAAGAGTCAGACCCCTTGCCTGTCCTTTGTCTGCATTCTACATGTGGAAAACAGACAGGGACAGAACCTGTGTGTGCCAGAACCTGGAATTGGTTCATCCAAAGGGACCCCTAGTGCTCTGCCCTCATGGAAGACACTCCTGACAGCACACTGCAGACAGCGCCACACACAGGTGGCTCTATGCACTGCAGAAGCTATGCAGTCCCCTGCTGAGATGATCCTTAAATACCAGCTTACCACTCCTCTCTCACCCCCTGCCATCTCCAGATATCTATCATAAAAATTGATAGATAGATAGATAGATAGATAGATAGATAGATAGATAGATAGATAGATAGATAAAATATAAGAGAATCCATACATGGACATATCCTTTAAAACCAAAATGCCACAACACAAACCTTTCCCTATTTGTGTCTTCATGTTCAAGATAGATCCTGTTTTTTTTAAAAAAAAAAAATTCTCACTTTATTTAATAATGAAATATATTTACATTCATTTAGATTTCTTTAATGTTGTATTCAAATATGATTCCTGCAAATACGAAAATTGGGGAGCTTGTTAAACTAGGCCTCCAGGGCCAATGCCTCCTTAGCTTTGGCCTACTCTGAGCATGTCCCAGGAGGCCAGGAGCACAGGTGACTTCTAAACAGCAGAGACCCCTGTCTTCATGCAGATGGCACTGGCCTGGGAACAGAGCCCTCCACATGGAATGGTCAGTGTTCCAGCTCCCTGCAGAAGAGAAACTGGGGGATAAAGGCCCACCAACCAGACTCTTCAAAAGACAGCTCTACGGCTCTGAGCAGGTCCAGATCCACAGAAAAACAGAGGAATGGAGGCAGTAGTAGTTTCTGTAAGTGTAGGCAGAAGTCTTGAGAGAGAAGGACTCAGTGATGGGCAGGTCAGATTGGGGATCCAGGTAGAGAGCTCCACCTCCAAAATGCACCCCGCCCTGCTCCCCCCACATTAATCTCCCTGCACCAAGGAACCCACCAAGCCCACCTGGGTGTTGGCAATGGCCTCCTAACTGTGTCGTCTCCTGTCTTTGACCTGTAAAGAGTCTATTCCTTTGTCCTGTCACCGACCAAGTAAGCCTTTGACTGTCTCCTCATAGACATTGTGAAGAATTCTGCAGTGATCATGGCAGTTTGGTCATCCCAGTTGGTGACATGGTTCACTTGAGTTAATGTCCAGCAGAGGGATAGTTGGGTCACAGATTAATCCTATATATAATTAGGTTAGGATCTAAAACAGGCACATTTTCTTAATTTTTTCCTGGGCCTTGCAAACTATTCAAGGAATAAATCAGCAAGAAGGAGACTTGAATGTCCTCTGAGGAGGAAGCAACTGGCAAAGACTTGCTAACCCTTGGCCTGGCAGGAGGTTCACATCTGAGTCTGAAGCTCTGTGGAAGAAGCATGTGGTGGTGAACTGCCTCACCCTGGAGCCTGTTGTGGAAAGCTGTCCCTGGCCCTCTGCCACTAAACAGCACTGGGACTCCAGCTGCCATTGGGGACACTCAGGAGAGGATAAGGCCATGACACTGTTCTGGTTTATGCCGGTTCCAGTCCCTGTAATGCTCTGGTTGAATAAGAGACTCTGGTTAGACTTGCCGATGATGGTGACCATGTCTCCTGCAGACACAGCATAGGTCATCATGCTATCCGCACAGGCACCTGGAATCAGGAAAATGAACAATGAACTATGAACACACACACACACAAACAAACAAACAAACACACACACTGTGTCATTTGTACTTTAAAATACCATTTACAATCCCTTTGCCAGGGTCTTGTGAGTCAGCAAACAGTAAGACCCATATGGAAAGGGCCACTGTTTTCCAGTCCATCTTCTAATTGCTATTCCAACTCCACAGAGTTATTACTATGAAGCCACTGAAGTACTTAAGTTGCTTCCCTGAGGCCTAGAGCCATGGGAACAGGCACAACAGGGACACCATCTCTGATAACCCTGCCTGCCTGACACAGCTTGGGTCTTTTGGCAAACTTCTCCTTTATAACATTGGGCACTGACAGGGATGCAGGGGCCTCTGTGGAGATATTAGCTCATGAGAAAGCAAACAGCCTGGACTGTGAGGCCGAGCAGAGCCTCTGACACTGTGCATAGGCAGAGGATGAGTGAACAGCTTTCATTCTAACTCAAATGACTTGAATGGATTTAGTACTAGAAAATGTGCAGCTAATTACTCCAGATTAGTAATCCTGGTCAAATAATAAAACAAGCTAGAAACAACAAAGCAGAAAAAGACAGAGAGAAAGAGAGAGGAAGGAGGGAGGACAGGAGGGAGGAAGAGAGGAAAGCAGTGGAGGGAGAGGAACACAAACACCTCCTGAGAGTATTGAAAAAAAGGTCCAACCACATTCTATATTCAGAAAATCAGCATTTCTAAGGAAAATGTAGAAAACTTTAACAAGAACCTGGAGAACATGTCACCTGCATTTGCAAAGGACAGGTATTGCCCACATGACTCTTCCAGGCAAAGTCAGGTGGCAGCAGAGGAAGGGCTCAGTTGCACAGAGGATTGTAAAATAAGAAGTGCTATGCGTGGATAAAAGGAAATCTAGGTGTCAGAAGTTAGAAGCCATGGTGTCTTAATTTCCTATAATGTCGTTCTCTGACCAGTAAAAAAAAAAAAAAAGATAAAATTTAATTTATGCTTAAAAACTAGATCAGTCTCTCCAGGGGTGAGGCTCTGGTGAGTTTATTTGCAGGTGCATGTTGCCTTCTGGTGGGTAAGGAATCGAAAATCCTAGCAGAAAATTCAGTGAGAAGAACCTGAGGTGAGCCATGCCTCTGTCCACAGGGTCCTGTGCCTTCTGCTCTCCACACTGATGTGCTGCAGCTCCAGGAAGACAGCTCAGCCACCTGTCCACCTCATGACACAGACACTCACACTCAGAGAGAATCCCAGAAACCAGCTGTCACTCCTGGGAACCCAGGAAGAGGCCAGAGCAGAAATGTCCACCCAGGTCACTCACTGAGTTCAGGCAGAGCTGAGGTCTAAACCAGGTGTCAAGGGCTAATGTTGTGTCCATCCTCTTCTCCAGTCCAGAGCCCAGCAAAAAGCAGGAGACAAAGGACCAGAATAAAAGAAGCATTTTAAATACTCTGAATATATCTCTTCAAATGCTGTAAGATTGGGCTTCAGGTTTCTATATCTCAGCTCAGTGGGACATAAATAAATAAAATCCTCTCTAGGTGTTGGGAACCTGATGGCTGTGCTGAGGCGATTTCTTACTGGATCTCAGGTTTCTGACTCTCTGTTTCTCCATAGTTAAGGCCTACAGGTCAGATTTTCTAACTTCTTCCTTTCCCCACCCCACTGCCATGGTCCTCCTCTAAGATACTTGCAGGGCAGGGCCAGATTGTCTCTCCTCTCTTGATTTGTCTAATTGCTCAAGATACAGGTAGGATGGACCCATGAAATCTAAGTCCAGCCACATTCATGGAGCTTCAATTATGAGCCAAGAGCGGTGTGATGCTCAGTGATAGAGTGTTGCCTGGGAAGCACGAGGCCCTGTATTTCTTTCGCAGCAATGCAAAAACAAATAAATAAAATAAAATAAAGTAAAAAGGAGAAACATGCCAAAGTAGTGACCACACACACAATCCATACTTCTGCCTTGGCATGCCTTCAAAGCATTCCAGGTTGTTAAAACTCATTTTTATTCTGACATCTATAAATCTATTTTGCTACAAAGGAAATTTTAGGCTTGTATTAATATTTCCTTCAGACAGAAATTCTAGTACTAAAGAAGATACTGACTGAGATTAAAAAAAAATGCTATAGGGAGCTCAAAAGCAGACTCCACCCTGTAGAAGAAAGCACCAGTGAATTAAAATATGTGGAACTATCCTCTCATAAGAGAATACAGAAAAAGAAACAAACGGCATGAGTAAAACACACCAGATACATGGGGCATGGTCAAAAACCCATCTAAAGTTTTATAGGCATTCCATAAAAATAGGAGACATCTAAAGGGAAAAAAGATTATTAAAAGTATTACTGGGGCTGGGGCTCAGTGGTCAAGCACTCATCTAGCATATGCAAGGCCCTAGGTTTGATCCTTAGCATCACATAAAAATAAATAAAATAAAAGTATTGTGATCAACTATAACTAAAAAATAAAATAATTTTGAAAAGCAATATTGATTAAAAATTTACGAGATGTTAGGAAGAATATGGACATTGAGATTAACTATGCTTGAAGGTCCCAAATAGGACCAACCTAAAGAAGAAGAGATTACAATGTTAGCAACAAGTTATTAAAATTTACAGAGACAGAACATGGCAGCAGGCGCGGAGACATCAAGTCTCTGACCTCTTCAGCTATGCGGGCATAGGGAGTCTTAAACCATCTAAATGCTGTTTCCTCAGGATCACTAGGCAATGCTGAGTTGACATGGATCTGGGGCTAGCAGTTTGCACCTCTCAGAACACACATGGAGAAAAAAACCAAATTTTAAAAAAAAGGATAAATAATCAAACATGGCTGGAAGTTCAAACCATACATTAATAGTAACCCTAAAAGTTAATGGCTTAAAGTTACCAATAAAGCGACATGGGCTGGTAACATGGATTTAAAAACAAATCCAGGAGACACATCTGATTGGAAAAGACATACACAGGCTCAAGGTGAAAGGTTGGGAAAAAAACATACCATGCATATGGTCCTCGTAAACAAGCAGGGGTGGCGTCCTCATATCGAATAAAAACGACTTCAAGACTAAGTTAATCAAAAGGGATAAGGAAGGACATTATATACTGTTAAAAGGAACCATTCCCCAACAAGACATAACAATTATCAATATTTATGCATCAATTAATGGTGCTGTGACATTCATAAAAAAAACTCTCCTCAAGTTCAAGAATCCAATAGACCACAACACAATAATTATGGGCGACTTCAACAAACCTCTCTCACCATTGAACAGATTCTCCAAACAAAAGTTGAATAAAGAAAATATAGAACTCAATAACACAATCAATAACCTAGACTTAACTGACATATATAGAATATATCAACCATCATCAAGTGGATATACTTTTTTCTCAGTAGCACATGGATCCATTTCAAAATAGACCATATATTATGCCATAGGGCAACCCTCAGTAAATATAAAGAGGTGGAGCTAATACCATGCATTTTATCGGATCATAAAAGAATGAAACTGGAAATCAATGATAAAAGAAGGAAAAATCCTACATCACATGGAAAATGAACAATATGTTACTGAATGATCAATGGGTTACAGAAGACATAAAGGAGGAAATCAAAAAATTCTTAGAGATAAATTAAAATACAAACACAACATATCAGAATGTATGGGACACAATGAAAGCAGTTTTAAGAGGGAAATTCATTGCCTGGAGGTCATTCCTCAAAAAAAGAAAAAAACAACAAATAAATGAGATCACACTTCATATCAGAGCCCTAGAAAAGGAGGAGCAAAAAAACAGCAAATGTAGCAGAAGGCAAGAAATAATTAAAATCAGAGCAGAAATCAACGAAATTGAAACAAAAGAAACTATTGAAAAAATTGACAAAAATAAAAGTTGATTCTTCGAAAAAATCAATAAAATTGACAGACCCTTAGCCATGCTAATGAAAAGAAGAAGAGAGAGAACTCAAATTACTAACATATGGGATGAAAAAGGCAATATCACAACAGATGCTACAGAAATACAGAAGACAATTAGAAATTATTTTGAAACCCTATATTCCAATATAATAGAAGATAGTGAAGACATCGATAAATTTCTTAAGTCATATGATTTTCCCAGACTGAGACAGGAGGATACACACAATTTGAACAGACCAATATCAATGGATAAAATAGAAGAAGCAATCAAAAGACTACCAACCAAGAAAAGCCCAGGACCGGATGGGTATACAGCGGAGTTTTACAAAACCTTTAAATAAAAATTAATAGCAATACTTTTCAAGTTATTTCAGAAAATAGAAAAAGAGGGAGCTCTTCCAAATTCATTCTATGAGGCCAACATCACCCTAATTCCGAAACCAGACAAATCACCTCAAAGAAAGAAAACTACAGACCAATATTTCTAATGAAACTAAATGCAAAAATCCTCAATAAAATTCTGGCGAATCAGATACAAAAACACATCAAAAAAATTGTGCACCATGATCAAGTAGGATTCAACCCTGGGATGCAAGGCTGGTTCAATATACAGAAATCAATAAATGTTATTTACCATATCAATAGGCTTAAATATAAAAACCATATGATCATCTCGATAGACGCATAAAAAGCATTTGACAAAGTACAGCATCCCTTTATGTTCAAAAAACTACAGAAACTAGGGATAACAGGAACTTACCTCCACATTGTAAAAGCTATCTCTGCTAAGCCTCAGGCTAGCATCATTCTGAATGGAGAAAAATTGAAGGCATTCCCTCTAAAATCTGGAACAAGACAGGGATACCCTCTATCACCACTTCTATTCAATATAGTTCTCAAAATACTGGCCAATGCAATTAGACAGACGAAAGAAATTAAAGGCATAAAAATTGGAAAAGAAGAACTTAAATTATCACTATTTGCAGCAGACATGATTCTATACCTAGAAGACCCAAAAGGGTCTACAAAGAAATTACTAGAACTAATAAATGAATTCATCAAAGTGGCAGGATATAAAATCAATGCACATAAATCAAAGGCATTCCTGTATATCAGTGACAAAACTTCAGAAATGGAAATGAGGAAAAACACCCCATTCACAATATCCACAAAAAAAAATACAATAAAATACTTGGGAATCAACCTAACAAAAGAGGTGAAAGATTTATACAATGAAAACTACAGAACCCTAAAGAGAGAAATTGAAGATCTTAGAAGATGGAAAAATATACCCTGTTCATGGATAGGCAGAACTAACATCATCAAAATGGCGATATTACCAAAAGTTCTCTATAGGTTTAATGCAATGCCAATGAAACTCCCAATGGCATTTCTTGTAGAAAGAGATAAAGCAATCATGAAATTCATATGGAAAAATAAAAGACCCAGAATAGCAAAAACAATTCTAAGCAGGAAGTGTGAATCAGGCGGTATAGTGATACCAGATTTCAAACTATACTACAGAGCAATTGTAACAAAAACAGCTTGGTACTGGTACCAAAACAGGCAGGTGAACCAATGGTACAGAACAGAGGACACAGAGACCAATCCACAAAGTTTAAAGTATCTTATATTTGATAAAGGGGCTAAAAGCATGCAACGGAGGAAGGATAGCATCTTCAACAAATGGTGCTGGGAAAACAGGAAATCCATATGCAACAAAATGAAACTGAATCCCCTTCTCTCACCATGCACAAAAGTTAACTCAAAATTGATCAAGGAGCTTGATATCAAATCAGAGACTCTGTGTCTGATTGAAGAAAAAGTTGTCTCCGATCTACATATTGTGTGATCGAGCACCAAATTCCTTAATAGGACACCCATAGCACAAGAGTCAATAACAAGAATTAACAAATGGGACTTACTTAAATTAAAAAGTTTTTTCTCAGCAAGAGAAACACTAAGAGAGATAAATAGGGAGCCTACATCCTGGGAACAAATTTTTACTCCTCACACTTCAGATAGAGCCCTAATATCCAGAGTATACAAAGAACTCAAAAAATTAAACTATAAGAAAACAAATAACCCAATCAACAAATAGGCCAAGGACCTGAACAGACACTTCTCAGAGGAGGACATACAATCAATCAACAAGTATATGAAAAAATGCTCACCATTTCTAGCAGTCAGAGAAATGCAAATCAAAACCACTCTAAGATACCATCTCACTCCAGTAAGATTGGCAGCCATTATGAAGTCAAACAACAACAAGTGCTGGCAAGGATGTGGGGAAAAGGGTACACTTGTACAATGCTGATGGGACTGCAAATTGATGAGGCCAATTTGGAAAGCAGTATGGAGGTTCCTTGGAAAGCTGGGAATGAAACCACCATTTGACCCAGCTACTCCCCTTCTTGGACTATTCCCTAAAGACCTTAAAAGAGCATACTATAGGAAAACTGCTACAAGGATGTTCATAGCAGCACAATTCACAATAGCTAGACTGTGGAACTAACCTAGATGCCCTTCAATAGATGAATGGATAAAAAAATGTGGCATTTATACACAATGGAGTACTACTCAGCACTTAAAAATGACAATATCATGGCATTTGCAGGGAAATGGATGGCACTAGAGCAGACTATGCTAAGTGAAGGTAGCCAATCCCTAAAAACAAATGCCAAATGTCATCTTTTATATAAGGAGAGCAACTAAGAACAGAGCAGGGAGGAAGAGCATGAGAAGAAGATCACCATTACACAAGGACGAGAGGAGGGAGGGAAAGGGAGAGAGAAGGGAAATTGCATGGTAAAGGAAGGAGACCCTCATTGTTATACAAAATTACATATAAGAAGAAGTGAGGGGAAAGGGGAAAAAAACAAGAGAGAGAAATGTATTACAGTAGATGGGGTGGAGAGAGAAGATGGGAGGGGAGGGGAGGGGAGGGGAGGGGAGGGGGGATAGTAGAGGATAGGAAAGGCAGAAGAATAC
This sequence comes from Ictidomys tridecemlineatus, assembly GCF_052094955.1. Classification (NCBI taxonomy): domain Eukaryota; kingdom Metazoa; phylum Chordata; class Mammalia; order Rodentia; family Sciuridae; genus Ictidomys; species Ictidomys tridecemlineatus. Next base: position 3,018,579 of record NC_135488.1, on the reverse strand, counting down.
AACATACACTAATATGGCAGTATGTAAAAATAGTGGAGATGTAACCAATGTGAAACTGCAATTTGAATAGAGGGTAAAAATGGGAGTTCATAATCTGCTTGAATTAAATGTATAAAATATGGTATGTCAAGAGCTTTGTAATGTTTTGAACAACTAATAATGAAAATAAATTTTTAAAAAATTACAGAAAACCACAAGAGTAAAGCACATATGACATTCAAGGGAAAACTTCCATGTGTCTATCAGAAAATTCCGAGAAGAAATATGCAGACAGGAGGAAAGAGAATAATATATGCAAAATGCTATGGAAAAAAACCTCAAGCAAGTATAACTAGTCATTGACTCCAAATTTTCTCATGAAATTTCTGAGCTAACTTTAAACAATTATCAAAATTTTGCCATTTTTGAATCTCATAAAAATAGAATCATGAGTAATGAGCTCCACTGTATCTAGCTCTTGCGTACTCTTGTAGGGGTCTTGAAGGCAGGAAATGTTTTCACTGGTATATAGTATTTCATTGCATTTGCTTCCCTTATTTCATTTTTCCATTCTACTCTTGATTGGCATTTAGCTGATTCAGGTTGCAGTTATGACAGACAATACTATGTGGTCACTGCACATGGGAATCTGTGCACATCTGCTGGTGCTCTGAGTGGAAGGTCTCAATCACAGATATATACATGGTCAGGGCAGGTCTCCAGCTCAGGTACCACTTCACATTTCCAAACACATGAGCATGTTCTAGATCAATTCCCAGGCTGTTTGATGCTATTTATGGTTCAGTGTTATGGTCTTTCCGTTGAAGGTTTATGGTGGTTTGTTACAAATTTCACTCTCTGATGATTATTGATGTAGATCCCACTTTATACACCAGGTGACTGCATATGAGGCTGACAGAGAATACTTAATATGAAAAGGTCTTGTCCACAGTTTTTGTAATGTCATCTCTGTCATAAAAACTATCTTCATTTTTTGTCTCTTCCCAAATCTCTTCCCCTGGGCATCTTGGCTGAGCTCACCCAGCACCAGGTTCCTGTATACCACTGGGTAAGAACTTATCATGGTGCTTCTCCTGATTGGCCTCCTTTCTCTTCTCACCATTGGTGGGTGGAGCACTACTGCACTGAGTAGTGCACACAACTTCAAAGACACCAATTCAAGGTTGAGTGCTGGTGCTGACAAGTGGAAAGAAACAGGGTGCAGAGGAACTCCTCGAGGCCTAGAAAGACCCCTCTTCAGTGGCTCTGGGATGCTGGCTGCCCATGATCAGTGCCCTCAGCAGGTGGAGGCAGCAGAAGGAGCAGCTGGGGCAGCCCAGCCTCACACTTCTGCTCCCTGGGAGGTTTTTGTCATGGCCTGTATCACTGTGGAGGGAGCTTATAATTCTGTAGACAGAAATAAGTGGCAGAATCTTCAGGCTCCAGGCTGCTGATGGTGAGAGAATAATCTGATCCAGATCCACTGCCGCTGAACCTCGAGGGGACCCCAGATTGCAAACGGTTGGTATAATAGATCAGGGGCTTAGGAGCTTGCCCTGGTTTCTGCTGGTACCAGCTTAAGTAATTGCTAATGCCCTCACTGGCCTGGCACCTTATGGTGACTGTTTCTCCTTGAGATTTAGACAGGGAGGCTGGAGACTGGGTCATTGTGATGTCACATCTGGCACCTACAATTGAACAGATGAGAATTAATATGCACAGAATTAATAATGTCATAAGAGGATTTCCCTGAACACCAGGCAGCACTGATGAAATTGGTCTGAGCACATCCCCAGTGTCTCCCTCCTTACCTGGGAGGCAGAGCAGCAGGAGTCCCAGGAACTGAGCAGGGGCCCTCATGGCCATGCTGTATCCTGACAGGGACTGACTCCTGCACAGGGTGTGAGCAGCTTCTTAAGAAGTCCTCAGGGCAGTGGGCTGTGCTGTGGGCACATGCAAATCAGCAGGGCTGGGCAGGCTGGGCACAGCTGCAGAAAGGCTCCTCTAAGGGCTGCCCACGTGTCCCCAGATGTCGCACCATAGGCCAGGGCAGCCCAGATTTGCTAGAGAAAATGTGTTTCCTGAGAAGCACAGGAGAGAACCCTCCCTCGTTCCTGTGAGCAGAGAGACCTCTTGGTCTCATCAAGGTTCAGGACACACTTCTCCTGCTCACTCTCCAACCAAGATGAGGTTCATGAGCTCTGTCACAGCACCACACACACCACACCCTGCAGGAGGAGTCGCTGACCTCTTCCTTTTTATACCTGAGCACAATATTTATTCCAGAGAGGCTTCCTCTATACTTGACTCCTTGAAAACCTGGGCATGAAAAATCATCAGTGTTTGCAGCCAGAAATGCAAAGGGCATAAGAGGAAGCAACAGAAAGAGACACAACACACCATGTACAGGCATCAAGGTTGGTAAGGAAGGGAAGGACTTTGACCATATGCCACTGGTGTCCCTTCATCCTGGTCTCCTGGACAAGTTGTTCCTCTGCCCTGAGTCTACCCTGTATCCTAACCTGTCTTTATTCTGTCACCAAATCTCACCCAGGTCCTAAGAGAACACTGTCCCTGAGGCTGGTGCAAGGCTGGGGCACATGCTTGGTGAGGAGAAAGATGTTTCAGAAGACTGGGCTGGAAAACCCTCCAGGCTACTGGAGCAAAAGAGGACACCTGGGTGGTGGAGGGGACACTGAAGCAAGGAGAAGAGGGTGTCCCCTCATGAAGATGGTGTTAGTGCAGGCCTCTATCAAGGTCAAATGTGGAGCACGATGAGAAAGACACACTGCAGTGTGGCCCCAGTGTGCAGGTGGGGACATAGGCAGAGGGAGGAGGGCTTCTGTTACAGCTTACACCTGAAGGGTCCCCCAAAGTCTCATGGGGTGAAGACCTCATTACAGTATTCATCCATTTGATGAATGAATGATTTAAATAATTTTGGGGGTAAAACCTGTGGGAAGGAGGAGGTCACTGAGATTGTGCCCTGCAGGGTGCTTCTTTACCCTGAGCCCTTCCTCCTACCTTCCTTATCCCATGGCTGAGCAGCATTCCTCCACCCAGACCTTCCACCATGATACTTCTGCCTTGGAGCCAGCTGATCATGAACTTAAACCATGACCCAGAGTAACTCTTTCCTCCTCTAAAGTGTTTTACCCCCAGGTTTTTTTCACAGTGACAAAAGGCAATTGACATAGCATCCATATCTGTGTGTAAAGATTGAGGTGCCCTGGCAAGGGGTATCAGAGCAGGATCAGGGTATATTCACAAGTGGCCACGAGGCTGACTAATGGAGGGCAGGCCAATGTCAAGAGGTTGTTTTCAGTCAGAGGAATGTTGATGGGAAACAATGCACCAGAGACAATCAGAGCCATGATTCTCACTGTAGGTGGAAGGGATCCCAAACAAAAAGGGACATCGCTAGAACAAACATGATTTTGACTAGAATCAGAAATATCAGAATAATCTCAGAATTGTATGTAGGAATAGATACGAGTGTGCATGCAGATAGATCAGGAGATGATAAATGTTGAGGTCCATAGATGGGTTCACTGAGAGAGTTATTTACACATTCTCTTTTACCCAGGTACAATAGCCCATGCTCAACATGCACTCACAGTGCCCAGACTTATTTGCCACTAAAGGAATCTTAGGATAAGAAACCCCTCCACCACCTTGAATTGGAAACAAAAGAAGCCCTCCAAAAATGATGATACCCTGGCAAAAGTAAAGAGAAGTTACCAGGAAGGAGCCTCTCACTGGCCAATTATGTATAACTTGAAAATTAAGATTTGTAATTATGCAAACTAACCCATTTAACAAAAGATGTTCCATGAATTCAGCCTGATACTGATACTTTGATGAGGAATGGGATATCTATAAAGGTTTGAGGAACTTTTCAACAATTTCATGTTAACTCTTCTTGAGCTCTATTGTTGGAGATGCATCATAGTGAGGACCTTGGGCATGCTAGGTAAGTGCTCTGCCACTTAGTCACACCCAGACTCATGCTCATTTCAAATACACAAAGAAAAACTACAGGAGAGAAGTCTCGAATATTCCTTTAACCCAGGAATAAATGTGAACACCTGCAGTGGTGAGATAGATTGAAATCAGGGAGCACTAGGCACTAGGGAGCCCTAACAGAAGAGCATTATTTCTAGATATTCCTGCCAGAGATGCTGCACCTAACTTCTACCATAAGTGGTAGACAAACATCCTAATTGACAGACATTCTCCAAAATAGCTTTGTGAGCTCTCCAAAAGTGTAAGATCATGAAGTTCAGGAAAAGTTCAGACAAAGCAGGTTGCAGCATCTCTCAGGTTGTGTCTCCCAGTACAGGTCCTGTAGGCTGCAGAGTGCTCACAGGGGATGTGCGGCTCATAGAGCAGCTCTGAGACAGAGTCCCCATGGTAAGTTACAGCTTCCCGTGGACAATCCTGAGCTGAGGGGCAGGTTGGACAGTGCCACCTTCCTCTGACCCACCATTTGAGAACCTCTTTCAGGATTTGATAGCTATAATTTGATTTCCTTGATTTGGCTTTATTTGGGTTTGGTCAGCTCTTCTTTTATTAGTTTGTTGAAACAGAAACTTGGCTATGGGTTTTAAACTTTTCTTCTTTCTTTAATATTAAAAAATTGAGAGTCCTATGTTTACATTATTTGTTCCTTCATGTGTTTATATTTGCCCATAAAGCAATAGAGAATCTGAATTTTCTCTCACTTGAGAAGAATCTGAGAAACATGAGGACCTGGGAAACTCAGTTAGAAATCACCTGGAGGTACATTTATGATGCTCTTCACCTAAAGAGCTGTCATTTTAATGGTCTTCTAACACAGACCATTTTGGAGAAATGATTTTTTAAAAAATCAAAATGATAAAAAATCTTGCCTCCTCAAGACACCTACTAGCTGGTGTTCACACTCACTATCCTGAGACATGGGCCCAGAGGACAGAACATGAGGTTTGCTTTTGGTTCAGGAAATATTGGAAAGGTGAAGGGATTATTATGCAGATACAATTAACATGCCAAGGCTGTTCACTTTAATTGATTCAAAAGGAGATTATTCTGGGTGGGCCTGATTGATTCACATCAGAGCCCTTAAATGGGAGTCAGCCTCTCCCTCTTGTGGAAGGATTCTTTAGACTGGTCTCATTACTGAGCAGCCCATATGGTAGGACCCTCTGGTGGCCTGCAGGGTCCTATAATAGACTCTGATCTACAGCCACCAATAACCTAGCATCCCCAACCACACAATCCCCAAAACCCTTAGTGTCCTTGGAAGCAGATTCTTCAAGTCTGCAGATGAGATACAGTGAGAAACACCTTGATTGTAGCCAATGTGAAGCTGAGGCTAGGACCCAGTCTAAGTCTTCCTAACTTCTCTCCTATAGAAATTGTGAGATCACCAGGGATTGTGTTAATTTGTTGTGCATCAATAGAAAACTAATACAATGCCAGCCATGGTGTTCATATGTGCAATCCAGGTTACAACAGAGTGAGGCAGGAGTAGATCAGGATTGAGGCCACCCTCAACAACAGAGTGAGACCATGTCCAAAATAAATAAATAAATAAATAGTGCTGCAACAGAGCTCAGGGGTTAAGAACCCTGAGTTTAATCCAAGGATGGAAAGAAAGCAAAAAGGAATGAAGGGATGGAGGGAGGGAGGAAATAAGGGTGTGGGAGACCATCCTCGAATGTGATTTGATTTACCTCCCTGGCTGGGTGAGAGGCGCTTAGACACAGCTGTGTCAGAGCTTTCCTGACCCTTTTCCAGGTCCGAAGGCTTGTCTGTCCAGAGGCATGTCTGGCCACTGCCCTGAAGACCCAATCGTCGCCCCTGACCTTGGAATAATGCTGGCTCCCTTATCCTTCATTGGATGGGATTTTCCCCTGGCTCTCTCTCTCTCTCTCTCTCTCTCTCATTTCTTCTGTAAACCTCACCACGGCATTAAGTGGCTGGAGACAAGAGCTAAGAGAAGCCGTCCAGGAGCAGGTATTAAAGGTAATAAGGGTCTTGTCTCTTTAATTTAAAACTCCCTAGCAATTTCTTATGAATCAAACCTTCTTTCATGAAGCCAGCGCTGGTCGCATGGCAGAGATGGGAGGAAGGGAGAGATGGAGGGAAGGAGGAAGGGAGGGAGGGAGGGAGGGAGGAAGGAAGGAAGGAAGGAATGAAGGAAGGAAGGAAGGAAGGATGGATGGATGGATGGATGATCAGGAGGAAGGGAGGAAGGGAGGAAGGAAAAGGGAAACAGGTGCAGCTGAGGGCTGTGGACCACAACTGTGTCAGCCACAGCCCAGGGAACACCCATGCATGGCCCTGTCAGCTGCAACAGCCTGGCCTGGCATGTGGAGGACAAGCACAGAAATGTCCAGGCCCCTTCTGATAGGACAAGATGATCATGGACACTACAGGAGGAGCAGGACCTGGGCCCTGGGCAGGACTCTGGCAGAGGCAGGGCGATGGTGTACAAAACTTCTAGAGGTCCCCTTGTGCTTGCTAATGCAGCTCTTTGTGAAATTGGGATTCAAACCTAATCACAAACTCATATAGATGACTTAGCCTGCAATCATTAATAGAGGACAATCATAGAAATGGCTGATAGTGCTTGACCTCAGTCTTCTACTTCTTCCTTACTATTCCAGGACCCAGCAGGAAACAATGATGTGCACACTCCACTCTCTCTGCCTCTCACCCTGGAGAGCCCACCCCCATCTGGGAACAATCAGAGGTGGAGAGGTCACTCTAGGCTTGTGGTGCCCTGATGTCCTGCAGGTGCACATGGATCAAACTGTGTCTTAACACTCAAGGTGGAGGGGACTTGAGCACCACCTCTTCCCATCACAACATCAGACCCAACTGCCCAGGAATGGACCTGAATAGAGAGTGGACACAAGATGACGATAGGTCAAGAAAATGCCCTCACCTGTGTCTAGAGTGGCAGAGCTAAGTACCCAGAGAATGGCCTGTGGGAGAATGAGGACAGCTGAGGTCAGGAGAACATGTTGAATATGGGAAGATCCTCACCAGGAGCCAAAGGCTTGAACTGCAGTGGACACTTAGCTTTAGCTCAGGTCTTTGTTGTTTTAAAATATTTTAATAAATTACAGAAATGAAAAGAAAATGATGAGAACAGATGATAGAAATGAGAAGCCAGGGGCCAGAAGAGGGGGCAGAGCAGGAACTACTTATAGTGAACCTCACCCGAAAGGCTCCTTTGACATGCAATGTCTGAGGAAGGAGAGAGAGAGAGAGAGAGAGAGAGAGAGAGAGAGAGAGAGAGAGAGAGAGAGAGAGAGAGAGACAGAGAGAGAGAGACAGAGAGAGAGAGAGAGATTTGTCGAGGGTTGAGAAACCCAAGGCAGGCAAAGCGCTACTTGAAGGAAGCAAATGGAAGGTTATTACAGATCAAGAAGGACCCATAAAGACAAGGAATCAAAATGTTAAGGTCCAGATTGGAGGAGGCACAAGGAGAATCAGTCCTCAGTGTGTGAACATCACTAAGTTCTTCTGTGAGGGTGAAGACAATATTGGCTGAGTCTTGTGATCTCTCCATGGAAACAGGTTCATGTACCATGAAAACTCTCTACTGTTCTCAGGAGACCTGCCCAGCACTTGTGCTTAATGACCCCCAATAAATAAATAAACCACCCCTACAGGCCCAGTTCCTGAATTTTCTCCTGGGCCCTGCACACCCTCCATGAATGATCAAGACATGTGTTCTGTCAGGAGAGGAGGCAGGAGAGCTCAGGGCTCTGGGAGGGGGAAGCAGCCAGGGCAGAAAATGCTCCCTCACCCTCAACCTGGGGGAGGTTTGATATGAGGCTGAGGCTCTTGGGAGGAGCACTGTGGTGCTGCTATAGGAACAATCGGCCATGTCATCAGCCTGGGGCTGCTGATGGAGAGGTAAATTTGTCCCTAACCCACTACCCCTGAACCTCCAGGGGACCCCAGCTGCCCACATGGATGCCCAGGAGTTCAGCAGCCTGGGACCTGTCCTGGCTTCTGCTGGTGCCAGGCCATGTACTCCTTGTGGTTGGATAAGAGACTCTGGCTGGACTTGTAGCTGATGGTGACCATGTGTCCTGCAGACACTGCCAGGGAGCCTGGAGACTGGGACATCACCTTGTCCTCACAAGCACCTGCAGTCAGAAAAATCAGGAATGGACCATTAACTTTCTCTCTCTCTCTCTCTCTCTCTCTCTCTCTCTCTCTCTCTCTCTCTCTCACACACACACACACACACACACACACACACACACACACACAAATTTTTCACAAATGCATTAGATCATTTCACGTGACATTCACTTTCAATTAGCATTAAGTCAGTACACTATTAGGTCCATATTGGAAGTAGACATTTTTTCTCACCACATCTTAAAATTAGCTTGCCAATCCTATAAACCTATTAATCTGAAGATATCTAGCACTTAAATCTCTCACCAGAGGCCCAGAGCCACAGGAAAATGCACACCTCTGTCTGAGACAACAACCTGCTGAACCTGTCCGCTTTTGAGCTCAGGTGACATTGCAAAATCATCATAAATAAACTGTGGGTAGCAGGACTGAGCCTGCAGGAGCCTTGCAAAGCCATTAGCAAATAAGAAACCAAAAACCTGTACTTCAGGGGTGGGGGGAATATTTCATATCATTTAAGATGTAAAAATACCAGAATGTATAGTTTGGGGAACAAAAAACACAGAACTCAACATAGAAGTTCAAAAATCCAAACTACTGTATGATGGAAGGAGGGGCTTAGTTTAAATCAAAGTGATATTTATAGGTTTAATTGTACAGAAATGACAGGCTAAGTACATAAAATAAAATACATATTGTATACGTATGTATACATATATACATACATATATATATATATATAGAGAGAGAGAGAGAGAGAGAGACAGAGATTTCAGAAATGTGAGGAAATATACTTCAATATATTGAAATTTACAAAAATGATAGGCTATATATACAGGCTGATAGATACCAGATAGATAGGTAGGTAGGTAGGTAGGTAGATGGATAAATACATAGATAGATAGATGAAGTTCAGCAATCATAGGAAATATATTTGAGTTGAGTTTTTCAGAAGTGACACCTAAAATCAAGAATTCTTGTATAATAATTTAAAAGCTAGAAAAACACAACAAAATAAATAAAAATGTGGAAATGAAAGGACAGAGGGAGGGAGGAAGAAGGATTGAGGAAATGGTAAAAAAAGAAAGAGAGACAAAGGGAAGTGACAACCTTGGGGTCAGTTTCCATCCCCCGTGACCAGGACAGGCCTTAGCTACAGCCACCTTGGCCCTGAGGCTTGAACAGCATTTCCCACATCAGAGCTCAGGACCTGGCTCTGCAGCCACAGCCAGAAGGCAGCCCAGAACCCACTCCTGGGAGCCCTGCAGGGCCCCATTCAAGCCAGAGGTCAGGCTATCAGCTAGGGTCAGTGTGACCAGGACCCTGGACACCATCCTCCCAGGACTGCCAAGACTGCAGCAGGCTCTGAGTAATCAGGGAGGGGAGGGAGAAGCAGAATCCCCTGGAAAGTGGGGCTGCCCCCACCCTGCCAAGGCTGCTATTCCAAGGTATATGTTGGAGCAGGGAAGGGCCTCCAGCCTGCCTCAGTTACAGCCTCACTGCTGAGCAGCCATGTGGAGCCTCTGAGGAGGCACGGCCACCCCAAGTTCTCTTGAATCCTCAAACATGGTCCTACAAGGCCCAAGACCACGGAGTCAGGGGTTCTGAATCCAAAATCAGAAGGACAACTTGAGTAGGAATGAAAATAATAAGCGTGTTGGAGTGGAGAGTCCTCCCAGATGTCAGATTTTATAAAAAACAAATTATAAAATGAAAGATGGGATAGGACATGGAACTAAAAACATGAAACACAATAATAAATCAAATATTATTGACATCCAAGGACATTTCATATCCAAAGCAAACTGTTTGACATTTCTGAAATTTTAGCATTAAACTAGAACTGTTGTTAACAAACAAGTAAATTTTAATATTTTCATTTATTTAATGTTATCAATGACTTTTACCAATAGAAATAATATGGGGACATCACTTTTTCTTTATAAAACATTAAAATCAGTGCTTACAATCAATCAGATTCACACTTTACCTGGGGGCTGGTGAATTAGCTAAGTTGGTAGAGAACTTGCCTCACATGCACAAGGTGCTTGGTATTTTCACCAGCACCACAAAAAAAGAAAAAGAGAGAGATACACAGAGAGAGAGAGAGAGACAGAGAGAGAGAGAGAGGAAATTCAGAGTCCATTTGCTTCTGCAATATGAGTGCCCCACAGTCCAAGGCAGGAGGACATTCCCATATTCCCAAGGAAAGAATCTGAAAGATGAGCAAATCTGGGGCTGGAGATGTGGCTCAAGCGGTAGCGCACTCGCCTGGCATGCGTGCGGCTGGGGTTCGAACCTCAGCACCACATACCAACAAAGATGTTGTGTCCGCCGAGAACTAAAATAAATAAATATTAAAAATTCAAAAAAAAAAAAGAAAGATGAGCAAATCTCCCCCACCTACACACTTCCTACCAAGGTGTTCAGCCCTCTGGACCCTGTCTAACTCAATACTTTTGGTTTCTTCCTCTCAAAGGAACTTCAATCCATTTTCTTTCATTTTACTTACTTCTGCTCATTGAGATAAGAAACAAGGAGAACCTCACCTCCAAAATCCAGAAACACCACCATGCAAACCCACCTGTTCCTCACAGTGTTCTCAGGGAATCTGGCACTTGGGACAGGAGGACAGCCCCAGGGGTTTATTGTACAAGAGAAACCATGACAGGGGCCTTGGCTGGTAGCAGCCCACACTCCAACTTCCCCACTGTGTGGATGGAGGTCAGGATTCGGGCTGTCTGGAAAAGCAGCACAGCCTTGTTGGCAAAAACACCACAGGCTCACTCTGTCCCAGCCAGGGAAGAAAGAGTCTGAAATCCATGTCCCAGTGCAGTGGACCCAGAACCCACTCACCAGTGACCCACTGGAACAAAGCCCAGGAGATCATCAGTGCAGATGCAATCACCCCGACACAAGGAGAACCTGGACTCAGTCCTCTTCTACTAAGGAAATCTCCAGTTAAACCCAGGACTTGTGACACTTGCTGCCCAGTGACTCTGAAAGAAAATAGCTGCAGGGGAAATAAATGCTCTCTCATCAGTGAGAAAGAACTAACATAGAATGCTCCCCCCTTGTCCATTCTGCCAAGTGGCCACAAGGAGTTCTTCCCTGAGGAAGTGATGGGACGAATCTGAGTGTCACACACATGAAGATGACCAAGACAGAATGTCCACGACTTTGCAGACCTTGCTCCAAGGAATTTCACACCCACTGGCTCGGATGGACATATCCCTTCTCCTCTTGCCTTATCAAGGCTGCTGGATCTACAGCTGACACACAGCTTCCTTACCTACTATCTTCTGCCTTATTGCATTCACTAGGCCAGGAAAAGCTGCCATTGAACACTGTCCCTGACACTCCCCTGTTTCTCCAGGTAACAGCAGACACAGAAGCTCTGCAGCTGGCTCAACTGCCTACGGAGGCTGTAAGAAAATCCATTGATGGATCCTTGTCAGGTGTCACATGTCACCCTCTCTCCTTAGCTCAGAGGGAGCTAGCCAGTTGGCATTCCCTACCTAGAGGCTGACCTGGAGACAATCTCTTTAGCCTAGGATCAGTTTGTCCTAGGGTGGCAGCCCTGGACACCATGACCCCCATAAAGCCAGGCTGCCATAACAGGGCCTTCTGCCCAGGCCACAGAGAGCCTGGACTATTTCTCTACTGTATTTCCTCCAACTATAGAAGACATCTGATGTCCCTGGGCTCACTAGAAGGCCCCTCCCTCCCTCATTCTCCCCTCCCAGCACCCACCAGGGCTTTTGCATGCTGCTCCCTGAGGAGGGCCTTCCTGCAAGGCTGACATAAAAGCTCAGCTCTAACCTGCCCTTGACTCACCAGGACTCCTCAGCTCAGCTTCTCAAAATGAAGTTCCCTGCTCAGCTCCTGGGGCTGCTGCTGCTGCTCTGGATCCCTGGTGAGGACACAGGATTTTGGGAAGAATAAGGGGGAGGAAGGTGTGCCCTGGGTCCCCATTCTGCCATGTGTGCTCTGTCCACATGAAAGAGGAACAAGTCTTGCACTAGTTAGGTCTGTGTGAGAGAAGAATATTCCAGAATGAGCAAGGACGTGCCTCTGATGAAGACTGTCACATTAAAAGAGGGGGATTCTGTAGGCGAATTCTCCAGAGTCACTTATGGCTTAGAAAACTTGATTCCTTTCTTAAAAACTGATATTCAGGCCACATAAATCAAAATCATAAATACTACTTCTATGGAAATATACAAAGAAATACAAATATGTCTCATAATACTTGCCAATAACTATACTTTTCTCATTTTCCAGGAATCCTAGAGAATGTTGTGATGACCCAGACTCTCTCTGAGCCTGTCATGCCTGGACAGTCAGCCTCCATCTCCTGCAGGTCCAGTCAGAGCCTCCTATACAGTAAAGGAAACACCTATATGAACTGGGTTGTGCACAAGCCAGGGCAGGCTGCACAGGGCCTAATATATAAGGTTTCCAACCAGTTCTCTGGGGTCCCAGAAGGGTTCAGTGGCAGTGGGTCAGGGACAGATTTCACACTGAGAATCAGCAGGATGGAGCCTGAGGATGCTGGGGTGTATTACTGCTGGCAAGCTACACATGATCCTCCCACAGTGGTGCAGCCCCGAACAATAACCTCCCTGCCTGGGTGACCCAGCTGGCACATGAGCTGCTGGTCTGGGAAGCAGCTCAGCAGATTCTCTGCCCTGTGAGAGGAAGGTGCTAGGAACTCAGGGAACAGGTGCAGCTGAGGGCTGTGGACCAAGACTGCCTGGGCCAAAGCTCAGGCCACACCTGTGAGTGGCCCTGTCAGCTACAGCATCCTGGCCTGGCTTGTGGAGGTCAACATAGAGGTGTCCAGGGACCTTCTGAATGAGCAGACAGGATGAGCACGGACACTGCAGAGGGAGCAGGATGTTCCCTTGCCAAGTTAGTGAAGAGATGAAGGGAAATGCTAGAGGTTCCTCCAAAAGCTGCTCTGTGTGAAATTCAGATTCAAACCTAATAAAACAAATGAAACAGAATAATGACTTTGCCTGCAATAACTAATAAAATAAACTTTATGAAATTGACTTATTAATTTTGCTAAAGTCTTGCATTTCGCTTATTATTACATGTCATGTACCACATCTAAACACTCAAGGTCACTCCAGGTGAACTGGGCTGCACAAAATAACCACTAAAGGACAAAATAATGTCTTTCACTTTGGGTCCTCTGGTGGCTCCTCCGACCTTAGGGGTCCCTGGAATGAGAATGAGGAGCAAGTGTTGAACACTTTTATTGGGAAGAAACCATTTAAATGAGGCAAGGAGTCAGAATTCAGGGGGTAGAGTCTAACTTTATGGTGTCTGCTGTCAGCAGATTGACTGACATCTAGGAAAGCCACACTTAAAGGCAGAGCAAGAGAAGGGGACACACAAATTTCCATAGAACCTTCTATTTCTAACAGGCAAAGGGCAGGATTACAGAGGAAACAGGTGAGTGTAACTCAACCCTAGGGGCACGCCCCACAGAGAGAAAAGACCAAAGACCAGGAGTCATGGCACTACCCCACCAGACACAGTGATTTTCAGGTCCCAATGGTGCATCAGGACTGGGAGACTTGGTCACTCCATGTGGTCCTCACAATTATAGGATTTAGCAGAGGTACAGGGATGATACAGACTCCAGTCACCCTGCCTGGAATCCTTCAACTGCCTGCCTCCATGTGGGGAAGGATCAGTTGGAAAAGTCACTCATTAGTCTCCCAGAGGGTGGAAGGTTGTCTCTGGGACCCTGAAGACTCTGGGTCTGTACTGCCTCAGGGCTTCCTAAAGATCCTGGCTAGATGCCCCTCAGGTCACCTCATAGTTTTCTAGTTGGGCCACCAGGGATTCTGATGCTCTGGATCCCTGGTGAGGACAGAAGGGATGAGAAACATAATGGGGAGGAGGGTGGGTTCTGGTGTTCCCATTCTGCCCAAGGGTGGGGACCTGAGGGCATCTGCCCACCTCAGATGCCTGGGCATGACTGCAGGGAGATGGTCACTCAGGAGAGCCATTATGGTCAAGTGAATCTGATGTTGACCCAAAGGCAGAGCTGGGCTGGGAAGGTCAGCTGGAGATGCAGTGGGAGCCCAGGTGCCCTCCAATGGCCACAGAAACCACAGCAGGCAGGATCCTGGGAGAGTCCCCTGGGAATGGGGGATGTGTCCTCTGCTTTCTGACCCAGCCCCTTTCCTCTCCCTGAGCACAGCACATGTCCAGGGAGAATCCCAGCCTGGGGTCCAGGGCTCAGCTCCTGTCCTGTCTGTCAAGGAGGCTCCATGCAACTGCCCAGGTCAGCTAGGTTCTCTTCCCCACACTCAACCTGAAACATAGGTTTGTAACATTTTTTAAACAAATGTGAGGTAACATTCCTTGCAAGATTATAATTCATGTATAATTAACAAGTTACCATAAGGAAAAACAATCATAAAGAAATGATTAATGTAAAGAAAATCAAGAAATTAGGAAAATTTTCCACTCTACTTTCAAGAAGTTATATTTTGTCTTCATAGTCTGAGGTTCAGTCTTCCAAGTGGTCTCTGTGTTGGTGATGCCTTCTTTTGAATATAACATTTGATCTATCGATTCCTTCATTTTCAGTTTTATTTTATTTTATTTATTTTTTGTAAAAAATACCATATTCATAAAGCTCAATAAAGCTAAGTACAATAAAATGGAGCATGCATACATATTATAACTTGATCAGATTCATTAAGTTTACAGAAAGTTCAGTGAATAGAAGAATTTGTAAATCAGTAATAACACCAGAGAGATGTTTTCTTTCTTTTTTATGTTTAAATTTTTTATTGATTTTATTTTTTAAATACATGACAGCAGCATATATTACAATTCTTATTACACATATAGAGCACAATTTTTCATATCTCTGTTTGTATATAAAGTAGGTTGACAACCAATTCATGTCTTCATACATGGACTTTGGATAATGATGTCCATCACATTCCACCATCCTTGCTAGTTCCATGCTTCCTCTTTTCCTCTCCCTCCCCTCTTCCCTATCTAGAATTGATCTATTCATCCATTTGTTTTTAACATGTATCTTTCTCATATTTAAATTGGGTCTTCTTACAGACACCATATAGTTGGCTTTCACTCTTTATTCACTCTGAGTGCTCTATCTGTCTATCTCTCTCTCCCTTAGTTGACAATTACACCATTCACACTATTAAAATGATATTGCCGATTCGCCAGAATTTTTGCATCTAGGTTCATTAGAGATATTGGTCTGTAGTTTTCTTTCTTTGAGGTGTCTTTGTCTGGTTTCAGAATCAGGGTGATGTTGGCCTCATAGAATGAATTTGGAAGAGCTCCCTCTTTTTCTATTTCCTGAAACAACTTGAAAAGTATTGCTATTAATTCTTCTTTAAAGGTTTTGTAAAACTCCACTCTATATCCATCCGGTCCTGGGCTTTTCTTGGTTGGTAGTCTTTTGATGGCTTCTTCTATTTCATCCATTGATATTGGTCTGTTTAAATTGTGTGTATCCTCCTGACTCAGTCTGGGCAAATAATATGACTTAAGAAAATTATCAATGTCTTCACTATCTTCTATTTTATTGGAATGTAGGGTTTCAAAATAATTTCTAGTTGTCTTCTATATTTCTGTAGCATCTGTTGTGATATTGCCTTTTTCATCCCATATGTTAGTAATTTTTGTTCTTTCTCTTCTCTTCATTAGCATGGCTAAGGGTCTGTGGATCTTATTTATTTTTTCAAAGAACCAACTTTTAGTTTTGACAATTTTTCAATAGTTTCTTTTGTTTCAATTTCGTTGATTTCTGCTCTGATTTTAATTATTTCTTGCCTTCTGCTACATTTGCTCTTGTTTTGCTCTTCCTTTTCTAGGGCTTTGAGATGAAGTGTGAGCTCATTTATTTGTTGGTTTTTTTCTTTTTTTGAGGAATGACCTCCAGGCGATGAATTTCCCTCTTAAAACTGCTTTCATTGTGTCCCATAGATTCTGATATGTTGTGTTTGTATTTTCATTTATCTCTAAGAATTTTTTGATTTCCTCTTTTATGTCTTCTGTAACCCATTGATCATTCAGTAACATATTGTTCATTTTCCATGTGATGTAGGATTTTTCCTTCCTTCTTTTATCATTGATTTCCAGTTTCATTCCAATATAATCAGATAAAATGCATGGTATTATCTCCACCCCTTTATATTTACTGAGGGTTGCCCTATGGCATAATATATGGTCTATTTTTGAGACGGATCCATGTGCTACTGAGGAAAAAAGTATATCCACTTGATGATGGTTGATATATTCTATATATGTCAGTTAAGTCCAGGTTATTGATTGTGATAATGAGTTCTACAGTTTCTTTATTCAACTTTTGTTTGGAGGATCTGTCCAATGGT
This sequence comes from Ictidomys tridecemlineatus, assembly GCF_052094955.1. Taxonomy (NCBI): domain Eukaryota; kingdom Metazoa; phylum Chordata; class Mammalia; order Rodentia; family Sciuridae; genus Ictidomys; species Ictidomys tridecemlineatus. The sequence goes on along the minus strand of NC_135488.1, from coordinate 3,002,056 downwards.
GAGAGAGGTGTGTTGAATTCACCCATAATTATTGTGTTGTGGTCTATTTGATTCTTGAATTTGAGGAGAGTTTGTTTTATGAATGTCACAGCACCCTTATTTGGTGCATAAATATTGATAATTGTTATGTCTTGTTGGGGAATGTTTCCTTTTAACAGTATATAATGTCCTTCCTTATCCCTTTTGATTAACTTAGACTTGAAGTTGATTTTATTTGATATAAGGATGGCCACCCATGCTTGCTTACGAGGACTGTGTGTGTGGTATATTTTTTCCCAACCTTTCACCTTCAGCCTGTGTATGTTTTTTCCAATCAGATGTGTCTCCTGGAGGCAGCATATGGTTGAATTTGTTTTTTCAATCCATGTTACCAGCATATTTTGCTTTATTGGTGAGTTTAAGCCATTAACGTTTAGAGTTACTATTGATATATGGTTTGTACTTCCAGCCATGTTTGATTATTTATCTTTTTTTTAAATTTGGTTTGTTTCTCCATGATTAGCTTTCCCCCCACCCTCTGGATTTACTGAGGTACTTCCCACTGTTGGTTTTGGTTATTGTTTTTCATTTCTTCCTCATGTAGTGTTTTGCTCAAGATGCTTTGCAATGCTGGTTTTCTGGCTGCAAATTCTTTTAACTTTTGTTTATCATGAAAGATTTTTATTTCGTTGTCATACCTGAAGCTTAATTTTGCTGAATACAAAATTCTTGGTCGGCATCCATTGTCTTTCAGTGTTTGAAATATGTTGTTCCAGGATCTTCTCGCTTTCAGCGTCTGTGAGGAAAAATCTGTTGTTAAACTTATTGGTTTACCCCAGAATGTAATCTTCCTCCTTTCTCTCTTTGCTGGTGGGACTGCAAATTGGTGCCACTAATTTGGAAGGCAGTATGGAGATTCCTAGGAAAGCTGGGAATGGAACCACCATTTGACCCAGCTATTGCCCTTCTAGGACTATTCCCTGAAGACCTTAAAAGAGCATACTATAGGGATACTGCTGCATCGATGTTCATAGCAGCACAATTCACAATAGCTAGACTGTGGAACCAACCTAGATGCCCTTCAATAGATGAATGGATTAAAAAATGTGGCATTTATACACAATGGAGTATTACTCAGCACTAAAAAATGACAAAATCATGGAATTTGCAGGGAAATGGATGGCACTAGAGCAGATTATGCTAAGTGAAGCTAGCCAATCCCTAACAAACAAATGCCAAATGTCATCTTTGATATAAGGAGAACAACTAAGAACAGAATAGGGAGGAAGTGCATGAGAAGAAGATCACCATTAAACAGGGTCGAGAGGGTGGAGGGAAGGAAAATTGCATGGTAAAGGAAGGAGACCCTCATTGTTATACAAAATTACATATAAGAGGAAGTGGGGGGAAAGGGGAAAAAACAAGAGAGAGAGAAATAAATTATAGTAGATGGGGTAGAGAGAGAAGATGGGAGGAGAGGGAAGGGAAGGGGAGAGGGGATAGTAGAGGATAGGAAGGGCAGCAGAATACAACATACACTAGTATGGCAGTATGTAAAAAAGTGGATGTGGAACCGATGTGAATCTGTAATGTGTGTACGGGGTAAAAATGGGAGTTCATAATCTGCTTGAATTAAATGTATGAAATATGGTATGTCAAGAGCTTTGTAATGTTTTCAACAACTAATAATAAAAAAGGAAAATAAATTTAAAAAATAAATAAAACAAAATGGTATTGCTGTATTTTATATAATACTAATTAATGTAGCTGTGTTTAATCACCTATTAGAATCAACAATAAACTGTAGTAATTTTGGAGAGCCCTTTATTCACAAAGAAAGGTCTTGCATCCGATTGATGTATTACACAGGTAATGGAAGAAAACAGAAGCCCTTAATCTCTTCTGAATCTGGCAAATCTTCTCATGCTAAGTCAAGATGCAAGGCCCCTGGGTAGAGAGGGGAAGTGGACAGCTGCTGTTCACACACTGACAGGCAGACCTGGAGAGGAGGTCTGAGCTGGCGGCTGAATTCCTGTGGGTGGAGCACTTATCCAAAGCTGAGAGTAATAATGGGCCACGTCCTCAGCCTGGAGGGTGCTGATGGTGAGAGTGAAATCTGTCCCTGATCCAGTGCCACTGAATGGGACCCGAGCTGCCCTTGTGGATGCCCAGTAGATGAGCAGCTTAGGAGCCTGTCCTGGCTTCGGCTGATACCAGGCCAAGTAGTCCTTATTATCTGAATCCCATAAAAGACTGTGTCTGGACTTACAGCTGAGGGTGACCTTCTCTCCTGCAGGCATAGCTAGGGAGCCTGGAATCTTGAGTCATCACGATGTCCCTACAGGTATCTGAAACCAGGACTGAATAATAAACTTACAAGCGCACACACCATCATGCTCAAAATAATAGGCTACTTAAAATGTGCTTTCTAAACATAATTCATGAATTAATTAGATTCATAAATAGTCATTCTTGCACACTAAGTCATAACCTTACTTTAAATAACATTATAAATAATTGAAATGAATTTTATAATGAAACATTTTCTGACCACAATTGCTCACCTGAGGCCCAGAGCCACAGGAGCGTGCAGTGCACATTGGGTCTGGGACACCATCCTGCTGCCCCTGCCTGCCTGACACAGCTCAGGTCTCATGCCAATGCCCTTGCTTATAAAATGTGAGCAGCTGGTGAGGCCTGCAGGAGCCTATGCAAAAAGGCAGCAAGTAGGTCAGTAAATTGGCTGGACAGTGAGTGGGGGAAGCATCTGATGTCAATCAAGACCCCAAACCACCAATGTTTCATGGAGGGACCATAAAACACAAAACTCAAAATAGAATTAAAGGCAACAGACCACTAGATGGTCAAAGGAATAGTTTAGTTTTCAATCAAAAACATGTTTTCATTCATTGAGTTTCACAGAATTGAAAAATGATATCTCAGATAAACAAACAGGTGAATTAATAAAGCACACTAGAGAAAAAGTAAAAAGAATGAGAAGGAAAGAAAGGGAAAAAGGGAAGGAGATAGGGAGACAAAGACAAGTAACAACCTTGGGGCCACTTTCCATCCCACATGACCAGGACAGACTTGAGCTGAGGCCACCTTGGCCCTGAGGCTGTGACAGCATTGCCCACACCAGGGCTCAGGACCTGGCTCTGCAGCCACAGCCAGAAGGCAGCCCAGAACCCACTCCTGGGAGCCCTGCAGGGCCCCATTCAAGCCAGGGGTTGGGCTCCAAGCTAGGGTCAGTGTGACCAGGACCCTGGACACCATCCTCCCAGGACTGCCAGGACTTCAGCAGGCTCTGAGTAAGCAGGGAGGGGGAGGGAGAAGCAGGATCCCCTGGGAAGTGGGACTGCCCCCACCCTGCCAAGGCTGCTATTCCAAGGTGCATGTTGGAGAGGAGAAGGGCCACCATCCTGCCTCAGTTACAGCCTCACTGCTGAGCAGCCATGTGGAGCCTCTGAGGAGACATGGCCACCCCAAGTCCTCTTGAATCCTCACACATGGTCCTGTAAGGTTCAAGACAACAGAGTCGGAGATTTCTGCATCCAAATTCAGAAGGACAACTTGAGTAGGAATGAAAATAATACAAATAATAGTAAAAGAGTTCTCTGCCCAGATGTCAGATTTGGAGCTGTGAAAGCATATCGAAAAAACAAATCATAAAAATGACATGATGGGCCAGGACATGGACTAAAAAAATTAAAACACATGAATAAACTAAATATTATTGACACCTGAGGGTATTTCATATTCAAGCAAATTATACAATTTACCATGAAATTTTAGCTTTAAAGCCAGAAAGATTATTAATATCCAAATAATTATTAATGTTTTCACTTAGTCAATGTGATCTTCCATTTTTATCTCATAGAAATAATATGGTAACATCAATTCGTCAGTTATAAAACATTAATACACATTCCTGTAATCAGATTCACACTTCACCTGGGGCTGCTGGTACTGCAACGTGAGAACACAAAACCCAGGCTTGGGGAGGTCCTCAATTCCTCAGGGAAAGACCGTGAAAAATCAGAAAGTCTCCCCCACCCACCTCCTACCAAGTGGTCCTGCCCTGGGACCCTGTCAAACTCAACATTTGCTTCATTTCCCCTCCAATCAGCTCCAACTCATTTTCTTTCATTTCACATACATGTGCTCATTCAGATAAGGCACATGGAGACCCAGGTCTCAAGAATCCAGGAATGCCAGCCTGCAATCACACCTGGTCCCTACAGTATTCACAGGGAAGCTGCACATTCAGGACAGGAGGACAGCTCAGAGGTTTATTGGTACCAAAAGAAGCCATGACAGTGTCCTTCAATCCTTGGGGCCCAACACCAAGCCTTTCCACTATGGAGAGGATGTGTCTGATGACCTGGGCTCTCTGCAAGCAGGTCAGCCTTCTTGTCCAAAGGAACACAGGCTCTCTCTCTCCCAGCTAAGCAGGAGGAAGTCTGATACTAATGTCCCTCAGCAATGGACCCAGACTATCTTCAAAGTGACACCCTTGGCCCAACACATGGAATGACCCTGAGGGACATGGAGAGCCTGGACTCAGACCTGTTCTAACACAGGGAATCTCCTTTAGAAGTTTAGGCTGGGATGCTGCTGCCCAGGGTCCCTGAAAAGAAGGATCAGATGGAGAAGGATTTCTTTATCATTCAAAAGGAACATGGAATCCTTCCTTGTCCACTCTGTCCAGTGGCCTCAAGGGCTTCTTCTCATTGGAATGTAATGTTCCTGAGGGTCCCGCACATAGAGATCATTAGGACAAGATGTCCACCAGTTTCCAGACCTAGCTCTGGGGAATCTCACACCCACTGCCTCAGGTGGACATGTCCCTTCTCCTCTTGCTGAGCAGGGCTATTGGCTCTGCAACTGCAAAAGGATTTTCCTTTCTCAACAACTTCTCCTCACTGCTGTGCTCTTATGCACTAGGCCAGGAAAACATGACATCTAACACTGTCCCTGACACTTTTGTATTTCTCTAGGTAACAGAAGACAGTAGAAAATCTTTAACTATCTCAACTGCATGCTTTCACTGAAAGATAATTCAAAGATCAATACTTGTGAGATGGGAATTCTAAGATTTCTCCTAAGCTGGGAGGGAGCCAGCAGGGTAGCCATACCCTCTCAGAGTCAGAGGTGCAGGTAACCTCCATGTCCTTGGGTCTGTGCTGTTTTAGGAGGGCAGGCCCTGGGAACCATGACCCCTCACAGAGCCAGGCTTCCATGATGAGGCCTTCTTCCCAGGCCACAGGCACCCAGGGCTATTTCTCTAATGTATTTCCTCCAGCTACAGAAGCATCTAATGTCCCTGGGCTCACAAGGAGGCCCCTCCCTCCCTCACTCTCCCCACCAGAGCACCACCAGGGCATTTGCATGCTGCTCCCTGGGGAGGACCTTCCTGCAAGGCTGACATAAAAGCTCAGCTCTAATCTGCCCTTGACTCACCAGGACTCCTCAGCTCAGCTTCTCAAAATGAGGCTCCCTGCTCTGCTCCTTGGGCTGCTGCTGCTCTGGATCCCTGGTGAGGACAGAGGGGATGAGGAGGGAGAAGGGGGACTGAGGAGAGCACTGGGCCCCCATTCTGCCCACCTATGATACATCCACATGAAAGATGTGTAGGTCTGTCCTCCTGGATGACACATGTGAGTTTGATCAATGGGACACAGAAGACCCAAAAGAGGCAAAGATTGGGTCCTGTTACATTGCCATAAAGAAATAGGAGGAGGATGTAGATGAATTCCAGAGAGGCTGCTATACCTTAGAAAGTTTGTGTCCTTTTTAAAAATTGAATACTTTTGCTGAATAAATTAAAAGTAATTTATTTGAAATAAAGAAAAAAATATACATATATCTCTTATTACTTTGACTTAACCCTGCATTTTTGTCATTATTTCAGGAACAACTGGAGATATTGTGCTGACTCAGTCTCCTCTCTCCGAGCCCATCACCCCTGGAGAGTCAGCCTCTATCTCCTGCAGGGCCAGTCAGAGCCTCCGACACAGTGATGGAAAGACATACTTGTATTGGTTTGTGCACAGGCCAGGCCAGGCTCCACAGAGCCTAATATATCAGGTTTCCAACAGGGACACTGGGGTCCCAGACAGGTTCAGTGGCAGTGGATCAGGGACAGACTTCACACTGAGAATCAGCAGGGTGGAGCCTGAGGATGCTGGGGTGTATTACTGCTGGCAACTTACACAAGCTCCTCCCACAGTGGTGCAGCCCTGAACAAAAACCTCCCTGCCTGGGTGGCCCAGCTGCCACCTGTGCTGCAGATCTGGGCAGCAGCTCAGCAGATTCTCTGCCCTGTGAGAGAAAGGTGCTGGGAACTCAGGGAACAGGTGCAGCTGAGGGCTGTGGACCATGACTTCCTGGGCCACAGCTCAGGCCATCCATGAGTGGCCCTGTCAGCTGTAGCAGCCTGGCCTGACATGTGGAGGTCAGCACAGAGGTGTCCAGGGACCTTCTGAATGAGCAGACAGGATGAACATGGACACTGCAGGAAGAGGAGGACCTGGGCCCTGGGCAAGACCACAGGTAGTGGGTACATGTAGAAAAATGATAGAGGTCCTTTGTGTTTCCAAAAGCTGTTCCTTATGAAATTGGGATTCAATCCTAATCACATAACCCATAAATGACTTAGCCTACAATAATTCATAAAAGGAAAACCACAGGAATGGCTTATTAAGTTGACACTCCATCTTGCCTTTCCCTTGTTATTCCAGAATCCAGCAGAGACACGGGGATGATACAGACTCAGTCACTCTGCCTGTCCCCTCTAGTTTGACTTTGTCCATCTTAGGAAGGATCAGAGTTGGAAAAGTCACTCATTAGTCTCCCAGAGGGAGGAAGGTTATCCCTACGGCCCTTCAGACTCTGGGTCTCTACTGCCTCCATGACTCCTAAAGGTCCTGGCTAGATGCCGCTCAGGTCATCTCACATGATCCCACTCAGAGCAACAGGGCACAGATGAGCTTCCAAAAGCAGGTCCTGCTCCCCTCAGATGCTTTTGGATGAAGTAACAAAGATGGTCACTCAGAAGAGCCTTTTGGTCAAGGGAAAAAATGATATTGACCTAAAAGCAGAGCTGGGTGGGAAGGGCAGCAGGAGATGCTGTGGGAGCCCATTTGCAAACCACTGGGCACAGAAACCCCAAGCAGGTAGCATCTTGTGCAGAGTCCCAGGGGAATGGGGGAGGTCCCCTCTGCTTTGTGACCTACCGTCTTTCTCCTCCCTGACCACAGCACATGTCCAGGGAAAACCCCAGGCTGGTTTTGAGGGCACAGCTCCTGTTCCATTTGTTAAGCAGGCTCCACACTACTACCCAGGTCACACTTTTCCACATGATCCACCATTAGTCTACTTCTGCAACACACACTTGCCATATTTTTTAAAGAAATGTGAGGTAACAGTCCCTGCAAGAGTACAAATGCCTGTATAAATAACAAGGTATCATGAGGAAAAACAATAATTAGGAAACTGATTAATTCAACAAAATCAAGAAAGTAGGGAAATGGACCATAAGACAGATGGGCAAATAGAATCAATAAATGAAAAGATACCACATTTAGATCCAGCATTGCCCATAATTTCCCTACATTTTAAGTATAATTTTAGAAATATGAACATCACTGGAATCAAAGCTGCATAATGGATATACAATATGCACTTCAGGTAAGAGTGCAAGGTGACTGACTGTCAATAAAGACCAAAGCTCACACCATACCTAGACCCACTAAGGACATCGGCTTGGACCTCAAGCAGGAGACAACAGGGACACCTCGTGACAGAAGAAGGTAAGGGCACCAGGAATCTCTTCCAGTGTTGAGCCAGGTGGTCACAGATGGACCCCGATGCTGGCCAGAAATAGCAGAGCATTCCAGCCAGCAGGTAGGAGCCACCTCCAGCAAAGCCTGAGCCAACGAAAACTCAACACCTCCTCTGGAGCCCACCAGAGAAGCGAGGTCCCAGGGCCAGCAATTGCCCAAGACTAGGGAGAAAGAGGACAGATGCAGAGAATCACAATCAATAGGACAGGAGCCTCTAAGAAACAGGGACAGAGGCAGGAAACCTGAACTGTAATTGACAAGTGGCTGGAGGCTCAACTTGGACACTGGGAGAGTTACAAATCCCAGGACACCCCATCAGGGGACAGCCCCAAACTTCTGTGAGCTGTAACTCAAGGAGCCCACAAGCAAGTCACAGAAACAGCCCCATGATTCAGCAGGGGAGAGGGAAAGCGCCAATTCTGAAATGTGCCAGAGCATGTTGCTCTTCTTCAAAAGGATCAGGAAAAGACTAGCCCAGGGGTGGAGCTCAGAGGAGCAGCACTGCCCAGCATGTGGGAGCCCTGGACTCAATCCCAGCACACAGAAAAGGACAGAGACCAAGTCACAGGACCAGGGAGCATTTGCTCTCTTTAACACCACAGTATCAGAGGCTGTTCCCAGCAGCCCCTCTGACCCAGTGGGTCATGTTCTGCTGTCAGGAAAACAGTGTGAGGTCCTGAAAGTCCAAGGAGCCCTGTGAAGAGACTGAGCAGCATCAGAACCAGAACCAGACCCAGCAGGAATGATGGACCTTCACACAGAGGAGTCAAGACTCGGTGCTAAGAGCCTCTATCAGTGAAAAAAACTCTTCACCTGACATCGCCCTCAGCATGCCTAACTCTGAGCTTCACCATAAAGCTGTTCTAGGTCACAATGCTCAAAACTTGTACTCAGCTGTTTCAGGCTTCCCCATTCAAGGTGCTACCCCATGGTGCCACTGAAACTGCTGCTCAGTATCACCTGAGACATCCACACTGCCCAGTCCAGTGGCCTCACCAATCCTCATCCTGCTAGACTCACCAATGTCACTTAGCACCTCAGAACACCCTCCTCCTCCAGGCACTTTCTTCCTGAGCCTCAGGACATCACTCTCTCCTGCTGCTCCCCCTCTCTCTGCCCCTTCCCAGTCACCTTCCTGGTCCTCCCTCTCTACCTGTCCCATAACTCAGGTCCTAGGCCTCTGCTCTGTGCATCCCTCACTGCAGTGGTCATCAGAGCTCAGTCCCCAGGGCAGACCTCACCTCTGAACCCCAGCCTCAAACACTCTGTGGGCTACTGGGCAACACTCTGTCAGTCTAATGCACATGGTGAGCCCCAACATCTGGAGCCACATGCCACATCTCCTCCCCAAGGTCACTCTCCCCACAGTCCTCTCTCTCAGGACAAATGGCAACTCCATCCTTCTGGCTTCTCAAAGCAAGATCTCAGAGTCATCTTGAGACTCCTTCTCTCACATCCCTTGACCTAACCACAGCAGGTTGTTCACATCCATCTCCAAAATGCACCCCTCCCTACTCCCCACACTTTAATTACCCTGCACCAAGGAACCCACCAGGCCCACCTGGGTGCTGGCAATGGCCTCCTAACTGTGCCTTTTTCTGTCTTTGACCTGCAGAAAGGGCCTATTCCTTTGTCCAGTTACTATTAATGGAGACTTGGCTGTTTCCTCATAGGCACTGTGAACAGTTTTACAGGGATCATGGGAGTGCACCATCTTTTCAGTTGGTGACACCATTTCCTTTGAGCATAGATCCAGCAGAGGGCCTGCTGGGTCATACAGTAGTTCTATTTTTAGTTGCCTTAAGGTTCTCCACATTGGTTTCCATGGTGGCTGCACCAATTCCATTCCCACAACAGTCTACACACACTCCTGCCCCCATGGCCCTGCCAGCATGTGTCATCATGTGTCTTTCTCATGTCACCATCCTAACAGATGGAAGCTGGGAACTCACCGTGGGTGTGATGTACATTTCTCTGATGATTAGACATTTTCATACCCATTGGCCACTCATAAACTTTCTCTGGAGAATTGAATATCCAGATTCTTTCTGCATTTTTTAACCAGATATTTGTCTTTGTGCTGTTGAATTATGTGAGTTCCTTACTTATTTTGAATATTAACCACTTATCAGATATGTGCTTTTCAAATATCTTCTCCCAATCTGTAGGCCACCTTTCAATCTTGTTGTTTCCTTTGCTATGTAGAAAGTTTTTAATGTGGTGTAATCACATATTATTTATATTTATTTATATTTACAGTCTGAGATTTTACTATAATATCTAAAACAACATTGCAAAGACCAATGTCAAGAATATTTTTCCCAGTGTTTTATTCTAGAACTTTTATGATTTGAAGGTCTCACATTTAAGTCTTTTTTCTGTTTTGTGCATGAAAAGGATTTGATTTCACTCTTTTACATCTGAATATTGACTTTTCCCAACTTTTCTCATTTATTGAAAAGACTAACCTTTCCCCAATCTGTCTTCTTCATGCCCTTATCAAAAATTAGTTGACTGTAAATGTGAGTGTTTTCTTCTGGACTCTACTCTGATCCATTGGTCTATGTGTCTGTTTGTATGACAGTACCAATCCTCTTAGATTACTAAATATTTGCAAATTTAGTTAAAATTAAGAAACGTGATGTATCCAACTATCTCTTTATCACTATTTGTTGGACTTCTGAAAGCCATTTGTAGTTCCACATGTATTCCAGAAGTACTTTTCTATTTCAGTGAAGAATACCACTGGTGCTTTGATATGCAGTACATTGAATATGTATATTCTGATCGGAAGCATAGAAATTTAGCAATGTTAAGTCTTCTGATCTATGAACAAGCATTGTTTTTCTATTTATTTCTGACTTCTTCAATTTCTTTCATTAGAGTTTTATATTTTCCATTGTACAGGTCTTCCACCTAATTGGTTAAATTGAATCCTAACATTTCATTCCTTCTGATGCTATTGTAAGTATAAATATTTCTTATATTTTGTATAGGTCATTATTCATGTACAAAAATACAACTAGTTTTTGTGTGTGGTTTTGTAGGTGATATCATTTAAATCCAGACTATTCAAAAAATGTGACCTCTCAAGCAGAAGGAGGCAGGGAAGTTCAGGGCTCCTTGAGGACAAACCAGCTGGGGCAGCAAAGTCTCCCTGACCCCTGGCCAGGGCAGGGGGTTTGTGCTCAAGCCTGAAGCTATTGTGCTGCTCACAGTAAGAGCTGGCTGTGTCCTCAGCCTGGATCCTGCTCATGATGACAGTGATATCTGCCCCTGGCCCACAGTTTCTGAAACTCCATTGGACTCGGCTGCCCACGTGGATGCCCAGGAGGGGAGCAGAATGGAAGCCTGTCCTGGCTTCTGCTGGGGCCAGGCCCAGTCCTCCTCTGGTTGGATAAGAGACTCTGGCTGGACTTGCAGTGATGGTGACCATGTCTCCTGCAGACTGAGCCATGGAGCCTGGTGACTGGATCATCACCTTGTCCCCCCAGGCACCTGCAGTTAGGAAAATCAGGAATGGACCATGACCCCACCCCCACCCCCACACAGATGTATACACATAAACACACACACAGATACACACACACACACACACACACACACACACACATACTTCATCAAATATACTTTGAAATATCATTTAAATTTCTTTTTCTATGGATGTTATGAGTCACCACATAACTAGGTCCATATTGGAAATAGTTATTATTTCTCACTCTATCTTAAAATTAGCTTGTCAACTTTATGAACATGTTATTCTGAAGGCATTGCAGCACTTAAATCCCTCTCCTGAGGCCCAGAGCCACAGGCACATGCACACCAGGGTCTGGGACTCCATCCTATAGCTCCTGCCAGCCTTTGAGCTCAGGTCTCCTCTAAAGTCCTCCTTTATAAAATGTGTGCAGCTGGGTTGGCCTAGGCAAAGCCATTAGTAAATAGTGAAGAAATCACCTAGACTGGGTTCTGAACATTACCTTTAAAACCAAGAAGACCTGAGTGATAGTGAGAGACATGTGTGCCTTGTTGATTTCCTGTAATGTTGCTGTCTCACCATAAAATTTAACATAAAATTAAATTTGTGCTTATAATATAGATCAGCCTTTCCTGGGATGAGACTATAATGAGATTATTTGCAGGTTCATGTCGTCCTCTTGTGGGAAAGCAGTGGAACATCCTAGCACGGAATTAAGTGGGAGGAACCTGGGGTGAGCCACCTCTGTGTCCACAAGGTCCTGTGCCCTCTGCTCTCCGCACTGATGATCTAAAGCTTCAAGAAGACAGCTCAGCCACCTGTCCACCTCATGACACAGACACTCACACCCAGAGAGAAGCCCAGAAACCAGCTGCCACTCCTGGGAAGGAGGGAAGACTCCAGAGCAGAAATGTGTGCCCAGGCCACTCACTGAGTTCAGGCAGAGCTGAAGCCAAAACCAGGAGTCAAGGGCTAATCTTGGGTCCATCCTCCTGCTCTAGTCCAGAGTCCAGCAAACAGAAGGATAAAGGAGTTCTAACATGAATGAACTATTATAAATACTCAATTTATTTCACTAGGTGTTTTAACTTGGGGCTTCTTCTTTCCTCATCTGCACTCCCTGAGAATTGAATAAATAAATACTCTCCTCTGCCCACTGCTATTGGGGCAGACTGAAGCTTAGCAAATAACACACTCCTGCCTGTTACCCTGTATTTGTGTGTGTGTGTGTGTGAACTTAAACACAACACTTCTTCCATGACACTTCCAAGTATGAGGTCACTTTAGAGAGATTCTCCCTGAGGTCGGGTGGCTTCACGGTGCCCAGCTCACACCACCTAGTGAGCTACAGCTTTGCCCACCCTAACATGAGAAGAGACATAAAGAAACCTCCCCCTAATGGCAGCATCATCACCAAGACCAAAATCTACAGCAGCACCCGGAGTCCACCTATTCCCAGTGTCCCCTGAACGCTCCAGCTCACCAGCATGGTCCAGGCATGGGGAAGACACATTTTCACAGGGGTCATAGAGCCTCCTGCGCAGCTGTTGGATCTGAAGTTGCTGTTGAAACAGCTGTGGAAACAGCGGCGCTCACTGCTGCCCTCTTCCTGTCAGGCTTGCACACTGCACACGCCCAGGAAGTCCCTGAGCAAGTGACTTCTTTTTGAGGACTTCCTATGACCCTGCACTTTGCCTGGTGACAGAAATGGGAAAATTCCCAGACCAAAGGAACTTTCAAATACAGGATTGCATACCACAAACTAGTCCCTATTTACGCATCTTTTTTCACAAGCTAGATCCTCTATTATTTTTAAATTTTGAATTTTTTCATATTGCAATGCCTTTGCATAAATTTTAATTTTTTAAATATTGTGTTAATATATACTCCATGGAAATACCCACATTGAGGACCTCCTTAAGCATGGCCCTCAAGGCAAATGCCTCCCTGGTCTCTGCCTTATCTGTGGCATAAACCAGGATGCCAGGAGCACAGGTCTCCACTGAGGAGGAGACTGGCCTGGGAACAGCGCCCTCCACATGAAGGGTCAGGGCTTCCGGCTCCCCCAGGAGAGAGACTCTAGTGGTTGAAGCCCCATGACCTAGACTCCTCGGGAAAGAGCTCTGAGCTGGGCCAGAGCCACAGGGAATTCAGAGGGAAGGAGAAGTAGCACCTGGCTCTGCAGGAGGAGGCTGAGGTCTTGAGAGGAGAAAGGACTCAGCACACTAGAAGGTCAGAGGGGAGGAGCAGGAGGAAGGCTCCTGGGACAGGGAGCCTGCTAAGGAACACCACCAGGCAGCAGCAGGGCTCAGGGCTGATCACTGCAGCCTTACCTGCAGAGCTCACCAATATCCCACTTCTCAGGCTGAGGTTGAAGGTGAGACCTGCTTAGCATGTGGGAGACTGAGTTTTATTCCCAGTTCTACAAAAAAAGGAAAAGGAAAAATCCTCCTGCCATCTGCACCCAGCAGTCTTGTCTCACCTGCTGGCACAGATCCAGGCAGCAGGGATTTTCAGAACTCTCCACCAGATTCTGAACCCAGAGGCCAAGGGCAGGAACCCCAGTTGTGAACCTAGGAACAGGACAATGGGAAACCATCAAAGAGTTTACACAGGGGAATGATAAAATTTGCTTTGGGGGTTTTGTTGTGTGGTTGGTTGGTTGTTTGTAGTACTGGGGATTGAACCCTGGGGCACTCTACCACTGAGCTACATTCCCAGCCCTTTCTTACTAACTTATTTATTGATTGATGTTTTGAGACAAGATCTCACTTGGTTACCTGGCTGATCTTGAACCTGTGATCCATCCATCTCAGCCTCCTGAGCAGCTGGGATTATAGGCATGTACAACCAAGCCTGGATAATTTTGTTGTTGTTGTTGTTGTTGTTTCTGTGTTTTTTAAGATGACTCAGGTTACTTTGTGAAGAATAACATGGAAAACCCATTGCTCATCAACCACTCTCAGTTTGCTTCACATAAACCTGGATATAACTAACAAAAATTAGTGCTTGCTAAGAACGTGTAACATGCCCAGCTACATAATTCACATATGCCACTTTAGTGATTCCTCAGGCATCTCATAATTCAGATGAGAAACTGAGGCATAGGGAAACCTACCTAATGTCACAAACAATTATTTTTTTGTTTTGCTTTGTTTTTATTTTTTTATTTTTTATTTTTGGGGGGGGTGGTCACACACAGTTCTTAAGATGCAGAGTCAATATTCTAATCCTCTGGGAGGAAACCTGGGCTAGAGGAGGTCACCAGCCTGCCTCCAGGAAGGCTAGATGACAGTGTCCACGAAGACATCAGCATGTGGCATCAGGATGAAACCACTGGGATCTGAAATAGCACAAAGGAGCTATGAGCCTGCAGGTCTCAGGTGGGAATCCATAGGTGAAGTTCCAAGGCTGATGCCTGGGAGCCCAGCCTGAGAGGCCATGGTACAGCTTGTCCATCACATTCCCAGGCTGCACACCCGCCTCTCTACCTTATGCTCTCTGGACACACTCTGCATTTGTCCTGGAAGGGTCACATAAACTGTGTTCTTATATCTGCTCTGAAGTTGCCATTTATAATGTTACCCAACTCACACCTACCAGCTGCTCTACAATGCCCAGGAGAGAGGTTATTCAACTTTTGTACCCTGAAAAACCTTCACTGGGGAACTAGAATGTTCCCCCTAGGGATAGGTATGTAACTAACACAATATTTTGTTGTTGTTGTTGTTCTTGCTGTTATTGTTGTTGTTATTTTGCTTCTAAGAAGCTCAGATGAAGATTCTATATTGCATTCCAAAGCTTTTTAAAAATTTAAATAAGGTTTACTGAAGTACAAGTTATAGTCTGAAAGGATCATGATTTTTAGTAAATATTTCTATGAGTTTTGCCAAATGCACAGCCAAGTATCCACAGCCAGAGTCCAGATACAAGAGAGAGCCAGCACCCTAGGAAGCTTCTTGGGGCCCTTTGAAGTCAACAGTGTCTCACCCCAACCCCTGGCAACACTCCTTTGTTTCCTGACCCTGTAGCTTGCCCCCTCGAGGATGCCCTACAATGGAGGGCATCTGCCTGTGGCTTTGAGAACCTCTGTTCCCTTAGCTGGATGCACTGAGAGCCCTCTGTGTTGTTGTATCAGGAATTCACTTTCTATTGCTGATTAGGCTCCGTGCTTAGATCAGTTTTCTTTGCTAGTTACTGGCACCATAATTTTCGTCCTTGTTCTGAAGTCCAATAATGAGGACAAAGTTTTAAGAGAAAGAAAAGAGAAGTTTTATTGCTTTGCTAGCAAAAGAGAAACACAGGGACTCCTGTCCCAGAGGCTGGATTCTCACCCTCAGGGGAACAGAGAGCTTTTAAAGAGGGCCTTCAAAGGCCACACTCCAGCTGAGACCTTTCAGAGGTTAAAATTCACTTGTAGCCTTGATACATACCCATATGTTAGGTCTCCAGCACATGCCAAAGTCTAAGTTACTTCATGGGTCTGGTGTGTTTGCCCAAGGTCAGATAACCAGCCTGTAATGGGAAGGAGGCCATCCTGCTACCCTAAGGTTAGTGAGGAGGAGAGGGAAAAATAGACCATGACAGCTTCAAAATAAACCACAGTAGCAGAGCGGCAAGCGCCATGTTCAAAGCATGAAGCAGACCCCTGGGCGTTACCAGTGCCTAGTCTTTCACTGTCTCCAATTAGGATTTTATATTTCTTTTTTCCCCCATTTTTTCTATATTTCTTTCATGGTGCATGATATTTGCATATAATGCTGGAATATGTTGTTAAATATTTGTCTATGCACACAGTATGACAATATAATTTAGCCAACATTATTCCTCCTCAGTATTTCCCCTTTCTCCTCCTCCTTCCCCAAGTCCCTTTCCTCTATTCTACTGATGTCTCTCAATTTTCATGAGACACCCCCCTCCACCTTTCTTTTCCTTTTCCCTCTATAGCTTCCACATGTGAGAGAAAACATAGGATCCTTGCATTTCATCATATTGGTGCTGGCTCCAACTTTTTAAATAAAACCCCTGATGCTCAAGCAATAAAACCAAGAATCAATAAGTGAGATGCCCTCAAATTAAATAGCTGCAGCACAGCAAAGAAAACAAGTGTGAAGAAAGAGCCTACAGAATGGCAGGAGATCTTTGCCAGCTGCTCCTCTGACAGGGGATCAACGTCCAGAATATATTAAGAACTCAAAAAACTTTGACATCGAAAAAAAAATCAATAAATGGGCAAAAGAACTAAACAGACATTTCTAAAAAGATGCAACAACCAAAGAACACATGAAATAATGTTCAACATTCCTAATAATAAAGGAAATGCAAACCAAAAGTACACTAAGATTTCATCTCACTTCAGAGGATGGAATTATCAAGAATATAAATAATAATAAATGCTGGTGAGATGTGGGGGGAAAGATATGCTCACACATTGTTGGTGGGACTGCAAATTAGTGCAACTACTCTAGAAAGCAGGATAGATTCCTCAAGAAACTAGGAATGGAACCACCATATGACCCAGCTGTCCCACATGCCGGTATTGATCCAAAAGAACTAACATCAGCATATGATAGTGATGTACCACATCAGTGTTCATAGCAGCACAATTCACAATAGCCAAGTTATGAAATGAGCCCACGTATCTGTCAATACATAAATGGATCAAGAAAATGTATATATACACAACAGAATTTTACCTAGCCATAAATAAGAATGAAATTATGGCATTTGCTAGTAAATGGATGAAATTAGAGAACATGATAATAAGAGTTTTCTTTTTTATGGGGTATGAATTCTTTTTTCTCTTTTTTTAATTGGTTGTTCAAAACATTAAAAAGCTCATGATATATCATCTTTCATACATTTGACTCAATTGGGTTATGAACTCCCATTTTTACCCCAAATACAAATTGCAGAATCACATCCATTACACACTCACATTTTTACATAATGGCATATTAGTGACTGTTGTATTCTGCTACCTTTCCTATCCCCTACTATCCCCCCTCCCCTCCCCTCCCATCTTCCCTCTCTACCTCATCTGCTGTTGTTCAATTCTCTCCCTTGTTTCACCCCCGCTTTCCCCTCACAACTTCTTATATGTAATTTTGTGTAACACTGAGGGTCTCCTACCATTTCCATATGCTTTCCCTTCTCTCTCCCTTTCTCTCCCCCCACTCATCTCTGTTTAATGTTAATCTTTTCCTCATGCTCTTCCTCCCTGTTCTGTTCTTAGTTGCTCTCTTTAATATCAAAGAAGACATTTAGCATTTGTTTTGTAAGGATTGGCTAGCTTCGCTTAGCATAATCTGCTCTAATGCCATCCATTTCCCTGCAAATTCTATGATTTTGTCATTTTTAGTGCTGCGTAATACTCCATTGTGTATAGATGCCACATTTTTTTATCCATTCATCTATTGAAGGGCATCTAGGTTGGTTCCACAGTCTAGCTATTGTGAATTGTGCCGCTATGATCATTGATGTGGCAGTATCCCTATAGTATGCACTTTTAAGATCCTCAGGGATTAGTCTGAGAAGAGCGATAGCTGGGTCAAATGGTGGGTCCATTCCCAGATTTCCCAGGAATCTCCATACTGCTTTCCATATTGGCCGCACCAATTTGCAGTCCCACCAGCAGTGTACAAGTGTACCCTTTTCCCCACATCCTCGCCAACACTTATTGTTGTTTGACTTCATAATGGCTGCCAATCTTACTGGAGTGAGATGGTATCTTAGGGTGGTTTTGATTAGCATTTCTCTGACTGCTAGAGATGGTGAGCATTTTTTCATGTACTTGTTGATTGATTGTATGTCCTTCTCTGTGAAGTGTCTGTTCAGGTCTTTGGCCCCTTTGTTGATTGGGTTATTTGTTATCTTATTGTTTAATTTTTTGAGTTCTTTGTATATTCTGGATATTAGGGCTCTATCTGAAGTGTGAGGGGTAAAAATTGGTTCCCAGGATGTAGGCTCTCTATTTACCTCTCTTATTGTTTCTCTTGCTGAGAAAAAACTTTTTAGTTTAAGTAAGTTCCATTTGTTTATTCTTGTTATTAACTCTTGGGCTATGGTCATCCTATTAAGGAATTTGGAGGCCGACCCCACAGTATGTAGATCATAGCCAATTTTTTCTTGTATCAGACGCAATGTCTCTGATTTGATATCTAGCTCCTTGATCCTTTTGAGTTAACTTTTGTGTATGGTGAGAGAAAGGGATTCAGTTTCATTTTGTTGCATATGGATTTCCAGTTTTCCCAGCACCATTTGTTGAAGATGCTATCCTTCCTCCATTGCATGCTTTTAGCCCCTTTATCAAATATAAGAAAGTTGTAATTTTGTGGATTGGTTTCTGTGTCCTCTATTCTGTACCATTGGTCCACCCACCTGTTTGATACCAGTACCACGCTGTTTTTGTTACTAGTGCTCTGTAGTATAGTTTGAACTCTGGTATCGCTCTACCTCCAGAGGGTATGAATTCTTATTATTCCCCCGTGTACAGATTGCAGAATCATGTTGATTATATAGCCACATTTATACATACTGCCAAACAAGTGTCTATTGTATTCTGCTGCCCTTCCTATCCCCTTCCTATCTACCCTCCCCTCCCCTCCTTCTACCCCAACTACCATAACTCATTTCTCTCACTCTCTCTTATTTCTTTATTTATTTTTTTCCTCCCCTTCGCCTCACATCCTTTTATATGTATTTTTTTATAATTGTGGGTCTCCTTCCCTCTTCTGTGCAATTCCCCCTCTCTCTCCCATTCCCTCCCACCTCTCATCCCTATTGATGGTAATCTTCTTCTCATGCTCTTCCTCCCTGCTCTGTTTTGAGTTCCCTCCCTTATATCAAAGAAGACATTCAGCATTTGTTTTTAAGGGTCTTCTTCTATTTCTCTCTTAGCATAATCTACTCTAATGCCATCCATTTTCCTGCAAATGCCATGATTTTGTTGTTTTTAGTGCTGATTAATATTCCATTGTGTATATATGCCACATTTTTTAATCCATTCATCTGTTGAAGGCAAATAGGTTGGTTCCATTGTCTAGCTATTGTGAATTGTGCTGCTATGAACATTGATGACGCTGTGTCCCTGTAGTATGCTCTTTTTAGGTCTTTTGGGAATAGTCCAAGAAGGGGAATAGCTGGGTCAAATGGTGGTTCCATTCCCAACTTTCCGAGGAATCTCCATACTGCTTTCCAAATTGGTCTCACCAGTTTGCAGTCCCACCAGCAATGCACCAGTGTACCCTTTTCCCCACATCCTCGCCAGCATTTGTTGTTGTTTGACTTCATAATTGCTGCCTTTCTTACGGGGTGAGATGGTACCTTAGGGTAGTTTTAATTTGCATTTTTCTGATTGCTAGCGATGGTGAGCATCTTTTCATGTATTTGCTGATTGATTGTATATCCTCCTCTGAGAAGTGTCTGTTCAAATCCTTGGCCCATTTGTTGATTTGGGTTGCTTGTTTTCTTATTGTTCAATTTTTTTAATTCTTTGTATACTCTGGAGATTAGGGCTCTATCTGAGGTGTGAGGGGTAAAAATTTTTTCCTAGGATATAGGCTCCCTATTTACCTCTCTTATTGTTTCTCTTGCTGAGAAAAAACTCTTTAGTTTGAGTAAGTCCCATTTGTTGATTCTTGATTTTAATTCTTGAGCTACAGATGTCCTATTAAGGAATTTGGAGCCCACCCCCACAAGGTGGAGATTAGAGCCAACTTTCTATTCTATTAGATGCAGAGTTTCTGGCTTGATTCCTAGCTCCCTAATCCATTTTGAGTTAACTTTTGTGCATGGCGAAAGACAGGGATTCAATTTCATTTTGTTGCATATGGCTTTCCAGTTCTTCCAGAACCATTTGTTGAAGATGCTATCCTTTCTCCATTGCATGCTTTTATTACCTTTGTCTAATATAAGATAGTTGTAATTTTGTGGATTGGTTTCTGTGTCCTCTATTCTGTACCATTGGTCTACTTGCCTGTTTTAGTACCAGTACCATGCTGTTTTTGTTACTATTGCTCTGTAGTATAGTTTAAAATCTGGTATCGCTATACCGCCTGATTCACTCTTCCTGCTTAGGATTGCTTTTGCTGTTCTGGGTCTCCTATTTTTGCAGATGAATTTCATGATTGCTTTATCTATTTCTGCGAGAAATACCGTTGGGATTTTGATTGGCATTGCATTAAACCTATAGAGAACTTTGGGTAATATCACCATTTTGATGATGTTAGTTCTTCCTATCCATGAACAGGGTATATTTTTTCATCTTCTAAGGTCTTCTTCTATTTCTCTCTTTAGAGTTCTGTAGTTTTCATTGTATAGATCCTTCACCTCTTTTGTTAGGTTGATTCCCAAGTATTTTTTTTTTTGAGGATATTGTGAATGGGGTGGTTGTCCTCATTTCCATTTCAGTGGATATGTCACTCATATACAGAAATGCCTTTGATTTATGCATGTTGCTTTTATATCCTGCCACTTTGCTGAATTAATTTACTAGCTCTAGAAGTTTCTGGGTAGAACCTTTTGGGTCTGCTAGGTATAGTCATGTCATCTGCAAACAGTGCTAATTTAATTCCTCTTTTCCTATCTTTATGCCTTTAATTTCTTTCATCTGTCTAATTGCTCCGGCCAGTATTTTGAGAACTATGTTGAATAGAAGTGGTGAGAGAGGGCATCCCTGTCTTGTTCCAGATTTTAGAAGGAATGCCTTCAATTTTTCTCCATTTAGAATGATGTTTGGATCCAACATGGTGGCGGGAGGGGAGGCAGCACTTTCAGTACCTCCTCAATAACGGGGTCAGAGAGACGCATTGATACTCTTAGATTCTACCTGCTGAGAAACTTCTAGCAAAATTCCACTGAAGAGAGACCAGCCAGGAATTCGTATGATTTTTGGAGGTGACAGTTTGCCCCAGATGAGTGAATCTTCGCCACGCAGCACAGAGGTCTAGACCCGCCAGCCACCGCCCACGAGACTCAGTGACCCGCCTCCAAGGTGCAGCTCAGCAGAAGCAGTGCAGGGACTCTAGGAAGAGGTCTCTAGCCAAGCCTTCATGAAATAGCAAACTGGGAACTGAAACCAACTGAGATTGGGTCAGACCAGAGACAGACCAGTCCCACCCCTCCCTTCCAACACTCCGGCAAGGAGCCTGGGGCCTGCCATAGCAAAGAGGTGACATCACTGGAGTTCAGCCGATGGAATTCCTTCCTAGTGCAATCCACTTTAGCAGGTGTGTGACTCCCACTCCCACCAGATACAAGCAGCCAGGAAACCTCAGGAATCTCTCCAGGGGCATTACTGTAGGGGCCGAGGGACTCCCGACCCCGAACTCCCCCTACCGCCAGCGGAGTGGACATGAAGGTAGGGGCGGAAGGAAGCAGAGGGGATTTCCAATCCCCAACTCCCCGTACCACCAGTGGTCTTAGCTGCCAATTTTTGGGGGCGTGCCCACCAAAGGGGTCCAGAAAAATTAAACTGTTGGTTCCCAGATCACCGCTCCACAGCACTGGGGCTTAGATAAATGACAGAGAGAGTGCTCAGTCATTTGGGAAATAGGGCATGCAGTGGGGCTACAAGTGTAAACAGATCCTTGGGGAACCGCCTCCGGTTTTCTAGTGTTTTGAATATAAAGGGATGCTGTACTTTGTCAAATGCTTTCTCCACATCTATGGAGATGATCATATGGTTCTTATCTTTAAGTCTATTGATGTGGTGAATAACATTTATTGATTTCCGTATGTTGAACTAGCCTTGCATCCCAGGGATGAATCCTACTTGATCATGGTGCACAATCTTTTTGATATGTTTTTGTATCCAATTTGCCAGAATTTATTGAGGATTTCTGCATCTATGTTCATTAGAGTTATTGGTCTCTAGCTTTCTTTCTTTGAAGTGTCTTTGTCTGGTTTTGGAATCAAGGTGATGTTGGCCTTGTAGAATGAATTTGGAAGAGCTCCTTCTTTTTCTATTTCCTGAAATAGCTTGAAAAGTATTGTTATTAATTCTTCTTTAAAGGTTTTGTAAAACTCTGCTGTATACCCTCAGGTCCTGGGCTTTTCTTGGTTGGTAGTCTTTTGATGGCTTCTTTTATTTCCTCCTTTGATATTGGTCTGTTTAAGTTGTGTGTATCCTCTTGACTCAATCTGGGTAAATCATATGACGTAAGAAATTTATCGATGTCTTCACTATCTTCTATTTTATTGGAATATAAGGTTTCAAAATGATTTCTGATTATCTTCTGTATTTCTGTGGTGTCTGTTGTTATATTGCCTTTTTCATCCCATATGCTGGTAATTTGAGTTCTCTCTCTTCTTGTCTTCGTTAGCCTGGCTAAGGGTCTGTGGATCTTATTTATTTTTTCAAAGAACCAACTTTTAGTTTTGTCAATGTTTTCAATTCTTTCTTTTGTTTCAATTTCATTGATTTCAGCTCTGATTTTAATTTTTTCTTGTCTTCTACTATATTTGCTGTTGTTTTTCTCTTCTTTTTCTAGGGTTTTGAGATGAAGTGTCAGATCATTTATTTGTTAGTTTTTTCTTTTTTTTGTGGAATGAACTCCAAGCAATAAATTTTCCTCTTAAAACTGCTTTCATTGTGTCCCATAGAATTCGATATGTTGTGTCTGTGTTTTCACTTTTCTCTAAGAATTTTTTGATTTCCTCCTTTATGTCTTCTGTAACCCACTGATCATACAGTAAAATATTGTTAATTCTCCAAGTGATGCAGGATTTTTCGTTCCTTCTTTTATTGTTGATTTCCAGTTTCATTCCATTATGATCAGATAGGCTGCAAGGTATTATCTCCACTCCTTTATAATTTTTAAGAGTTGCCCTATGGCATAGTATATGGTCTATTTTTGAGAAGGTTCCATGTGCTGCTGAGAAAAAAGTATATTCCCTTGATGATGGTTGATATATTCTATATATGTCGGTTAAGTCTAGGTTCTTGATTGTGTTATTGAGTTCTATGGTTTCTTTATTCAACTTTTGTTTGGAATATCTGTCCAATGGTGAGAGAGGTGTGTCAAAGTCACCCATAATTATTGTGTTGTGGTGTATTTGTCTCTTGAACTTGAGGAGAGTTTGTTTTAAGAACATAGCTGCACCATTGTTTGGTGCATAAATATTGAAAATTGTTATGTCTTGTTGGTGAATGGTTCCCTTTAACAGTATATAGTGTCCTTCTTTATCCCTTTTGATTAACTTAGGTTTGAAGTTGATTTTATTCGATGTGAGTATGGCCACTCCTGCTTGCTTCCGAGGACCATGTGAGTGGTATGATTTTTCCCAACCTTTCACCTTCAGCCTCTGTATGTCTTTTCCTATCATATGAGTCTCCTGAAGGCAGCATATTGTTGGATCTGTTTTTTTTTTAATCCAGGTTATTAGCCTATGTCGCTTAAATGGTGAGTTTAAACCATTAACATTTAGGGTTACTATTGATATATGGTTTGTACTTCCAGACACGTTTGTTTATTTATTTATTTATTTATTTATTTTAATTTGGCTTGTTTTTCCTCTTTGATTATTTTTTTCCCTTTACTGAGTTACTTCGTACTGTTGGTTTTGGATGTTGTTTTTCATTTCCTCTTGTAGGTTTTGCCCAAAATGCTTTGCAGTGCTGGTTTTCTGGCTGCAAATTCTTTTAACTTTTGTTTATCGTGAAAGATTTTAATTTCATTGTCAAACCTGAAGCTTAATTTTGCTGGATACAATATTCTTGGTTGGAAACCATTATTTTTCAGCGTTTGAAATACGTTGTTCCAGGAGACCGGAGGAGGAAGATGCGCCAGGCGCCCAGCCAGACCAGAGGAGGAAGACGCCAGGTGCCCAGCCAGACCTGAGGAGGAAGTCCAGCCCAGGTGCTAGTTCAGAGGAAGCCCATCAACCCTGAAAACCCATCAAAAGGGGTGTGGCTACCAGCACAGTTCTGCGGCTGATCCAGGTACCCGGTTTCCAACTCCCCCACCCTTAGCTGCAATAACTCAAAATATTTCCCACAAGCTTTTGGGGGTTGTAGCTATCAACGCAAAACAACAACTGTACAGGCACCTGGTTTCTACCTCAGAGACTAGTGCAGGGAAGAAACAGGTGGAAGCTCATTTCCTTTCATACTGGCTATACCCACCACCTTGAACACAGAGGCTCAAGCTAGGAATAGACAATGCCACCTACTGGAAGCAAGGAAAACAGTGTCCTGAGAGACTTTTTTCTCTTTTTTCTCTTTTCTTCTCTCTTCCACAACTTCAGCATATGTGAAACCAAGAACTGTGCATGAACAACCGAATTACCAAAGTAATATAATATAGAGGAATTGCATATAACCCGCCTCCCCCCCCATTTTTTTCTTTATTTCTATCTTACTTCCCTTTTCCTTCTCTTATTTCTCTTTTCTTCCTTGTTATTTTTTTTCTTCTTTTTTTAATTTGTATTCTCTCTATTCCACTTTCAACCTCATAACTTTTACTATCTATACATAGGGTAAATATCTAAATAGATAGGAGGTTGAGTCTATACATTCTTCCATAAATTACCAGTTCTAGTGTTTATAGTTCTCCAAAGGTGCTAAATTAGTTTAACCTCATACCCTCACATCCTTTGTCTGAAATTAAGTTCTCTATATGCCACCAGATATGGTACGCCTTTTATGAAACTAATGAATATATTCTTAAGTAATAATTAAAACCAATGTCTATAGTCTTAGAATCTAACTATAAATGCATTAATAATGAAAACTTGTGCTTAGATAATATACTGTTGATATTGGGATCTGTTAACATTGTCTTTCTCTGCAAAGAGAGATTTTGGAGCTATACAAGAACAATACAAATATATAAGGGGGAAAACATTAGCACAACAGTTTCACAAAGCTAGAAAGAATCATGAGCAGTATGAAAAGACAAGAAAAGAAAGGACCACAAACAATACAGGTCAATTCAACATTAGGTGAGGTAATATCTGCAGCTGGTGGAATGTCAGACAAAGAGTTCAGGATATATATGTTTCAGATGATCTGGAGTCTCAAGGAAGACATTATACATCAAATTCAGACAATGAAAAATCACTTTGACAATGAATTACATAAACAAATCCAAGAAGCAAAAGATCAACTCTATAGGGAGACAGAGGATATAAAAAACAAACAAACAGAAATCCTGGAAATGCAGGAAACAATAAACCAAATTAAAAACTCAAATGAAAGTATTACCAGCAGAGTAGAATACTTAGAAGATAGAACTTCAGACAACAAAGACAAAGTTTTTCAACTTGAAAAGAACATAGACAGCTCAGCGAGAATGTTAAGAAATCATGAGCAGAACATACAAGATTTATGGGATAACATCAAGAAATCAAACCTAAGAGTTATTGGGTTACAAGAGGGTATAGAAGTCCAAACCAAGGGAATGAGCAATCTATTCAATGCAATAATACTAGAAAACTTCCCAGACTTAAAGAATGAAAAAGAAATCCAAATACTAGAAGCCTACAGGACACCGAATGTACAAAGTCATAAGAGATCCACACCAAGGCACATAATAATGAAGATGCCCAACATACAGAATAAGGAGAGAATCTTAAAAGCCACAAGAGAGAGGAAGCAGATTACATTTAAGGGTAAACCAATCAGGATAACTGCTGATCTTTCAACACAAACTCTGAAAGCTAGAAGACCCTGGAACAACATATTTCAAACGCTGAAAGAAAAAGTGTTCCAACCAAGAATCATGTATCCAGCGAAATTAGGTTTCAGAATTGAAGATGAAATAAAAATCTTCCATTATAAACAAAAGTTAAAAGAATTTGCAGCTAGAAAACCAGCTCTTCAAAACATCCTTGGCAAAACATTACAGGAAGAGAAAATGAAAAATAACAATGAAAACCAACAGCGGGAGTTTGTACACTAAAGGAAAAATTAAGCATAGAGGAAAAACAAATCATGTTAAGTATTATACATAACCAAATATGGCTGGAAATACAAACCATATCTCAATAGTAACCCTAAATGTTAATGGCTTAAATGCACCAATCAAAAGACATAGGCTAGTAGAATGGATTTTAAAAAAATATCCAACAATATGCTGCCTACAGGAGACTCATATGATAGGAAAAGACATACACAGATTGAAGGTGAGAGGTTGGGAAAAATCATATCACTCATATGGACCCCGGAAGCAAGCAGGGGTGTCCATACTTGTATCAAATAAAATAGACTTCAAGCCAAAGTTAATCAAAAGGGATAAACAAGGACACTACATACTGCTCAAGGGAACCATTCACCAACAAGACTTGACGATCATTAATATATATGCCCCAAACAATGGTGCAGCTACGTTCATCAAACAAACTCTTCTCAATTTCAGGAGTCTAATAGACCACAACACAATAATCATGGGAGATTTTAACACACCTCTCTCACCAATGGACAGATCTTCCAAACAAAAGTTTAATAAAAAACCATATAGCTCAATAATACAATTAATAATTTAGACTTAATTGATATATACAGAATATACCCACCCAACATCAAGCGGATACACTTTCTTCTCAGCAGCACATGGATCCTTCTCAAAAATAGACCATATATTATGTCATAGGGCAAATCTTAGCAATTACAAAGGAGTTGAGATACTACCATGCATTTTCTCTGATCATAATGGAATAAAATTGAAATCAATAATAAAATGAGAAAGGAAAAATCCTACATCACATGGAGATTAAACAATATGCTACTGAATGAACAAAGGGTTACAGAAGACATCAAAGAGGAAATTAAAAATTCTTAGAGGTAAACGAAAACTCAGACACAACATATCGAAATCTCTGGGACACTATGTAAGCAGTACTAAAAGGAAAATTTATTTCATGGAGTTCATTCCTTAAAAGAAAGAAAAGCCAACAAATAAATGACCTCACACGACACCTCGAAGTCTTAGAAAAAGAAGAACAAATCAGCAGCAAATATAATAGAAGGCAAGAAATAATTAAAATTAGAGCTGAAATCAATGAAATCGAAACAAAAGAAACAATCGAAAAAATTGACAAAACTAAAAGTTGGTTCTTTGAAAATATAAATAAGATTGATAGACCACTAGTCACGCTAACAAAGAGAGGAAGAGAGAGAACCCAAATTACTAGCTTACAGGATGAAAAAGGCAACATCACAAGAGACAATTCAGAAATACAGAAGATAATTAGAAATTATTTTGCAACCCTATACTCTAATAAAGTAGAAGATAGTGAAGGCATTGATAAATTCCTTAAGATATATGAACTACCCAGATTGAGTCAGGAAGATATAAACAACCTAAACAGACCAATATCAAGTGAGGAAATAGAAAAAGCCATCAAAAGACTACCAACCAAGAAAAGCCCAGGACCGGAAGGATACACAGCAGAGTTTTACAAGAACTTTAAAGAAGAACTACTACCAATACTCCACAATCTATTTCAGGAGATAGAAAAAAAGGGAGAACTTCCAAATTCATTCTATAAGGCCAATATCACCCTGATTCCCAAACCAGATAAAGACACCTCAAAGAAAGAAAACTACAGACCAATATCCCTAATGAATTTAGATGCAAAAATCCTCAATAAAGTTCTGGCAAATCATATACAAAAACATATCAAAAAGATCGTGCACCATGATCAAATAGGATTCATCCCTGGGATGCAAGCCTGGTTCAATATACACAAATCAATAAACATTATTCACCACATCAATAGACTTAAAGATAAGAACCATATGATCATCTTGATAGACGCAGAAAAAGCATTTGACAAAGTACAGCATCCCTTTATGTTCAAAACATGAGAAAAACTAGGGATAACAGGAACTTATCTCAACATTGTAAAAGCTATATATGCTAAGCCTCAGGCTAGCATCATTCTAAATGGAAAAAAACTGAAGGTATTCCCTCTAAAATCTGGAACATGACAGGGATGCCCTCTCTCACCACTTCTATTCAATATAGTCCTCGAAATACTGGCCAGAGCAATTAGACAGAAAAAAAAATTAAAGGCATTAAGATAGGAAAAGAAGAACTTAAATTATCACTATTTGCAGATGATATGATTTTATACCTAGAAGACCCAAAAGGGTCTACAAAGAAACTACTAGAGCTAATAAATGAATTCAGCAAAGTGGCAGGATATAAAATCAATACGCATAAATCAAAGGCATTCCTGTATATCAGCGACAAAACTTCAGAAATGGAAATGAGGACAACCACCCCATTCACAATATCCTCAAAAAAAAATACTTGGGAATCAACCTAACAAAAGAGGTGATAGATTTATACAATGAAAACTACAGAACCCTAAAGAGAGAAATAAAAGAAGATCTTAGAAGATGGAAAAAATATACCCTGTTCATGGATAGGCAGAACTAACATCATCAAAATGGCGATATTACCAAAAGTTCTCTATAGGTTCAATGCAATGCCAATCAAAATCCCAACGGCATTTCCTGTAGAAATAGATTAAGCAATCATGAAATTCATATGGAAAAATTAAAGACCCAGAATAGCAAAAGCAATTCTAAGCAGGAAGTGTGAATCAGGAGGTGTAGTGATACCAGATTTCAAACTGTACTACAGAGCAATAGTAACAAAAACAGCATGGTACTGGTACCAAACAGGCAGGTGGACCAATGGTATAGAATAGAGGACACAGAAACCAATCCACAAAATTACAACTTTCTTATATTTGATAAAGGGGCTAAAAGCATGCAATGGACGAAGGATAGCATCTTCAACAAATGGTGCTGGGAAAACTGGAAATCCATATGCAACAAAATGAAACTGAATCCCTTTCTCTCGCCATGCACAAAAGTTAACTCAAAATGGATCAAGGAGCTAGATATCAAATCAGAGACACTGCGTCTGATAAAAGAAAAAGTTGGCTACGATCTACATACTGTGGGGTCGGCCTCCAAATTCCTTAATAGGATGACCATAGCCCAAGAGTTAATAACAAGAATAAACAAATGGAACTTACTTAAACTAAAAAGTTTTTTCTCAGCAAGAGAAACAATAAGAGAGGTAAATAGAGAGCCTACATCCTGGGAACCAATTTTTACCCCTCACACTTCAGATAGAGCCCTAATATCCAGAATATACAAAGAACTCAAAAAATTAAACAATAAGATAACAAATAACCCCATCAACAAAGGGGCCAAGGACCTGAACTGACACTTCACAGAGGAGGACATACAATCAATCAACAAGTACATGAAAAAATGCTCACCATCTCTAGCAGTCAGAGAAATGCTAATCAAAACCACCCTAAGATACCATCTCACTCCAGTAAGATTGGCAGCCATTATGAAGTCAAACAACAACAAGTGCTGGCGAGGATGTGGGGAAAAGGATACTCTTGTACATTGCTGGTGGGACTGCCAATTGGTGCGGTCAATATGGAAAGCAGTATGGAGATTCCTGGGAAAGCTGGGAATGGAACCACCATTTGACCCAGCTATTGCCCTTCTCGGACTATTCCCTGAAGACCTTAAAAGAGCGTACTACAGGGATACTGCCACATTGATGTTCATAGCAGCACAATTCACAATAGCTAGACAGTGGAAAAAACCCCGATGCCTCTCAATAAATGAATGAATAAAAAAAATGTGGCATTTATACACAATGGAGTACTATGCAGCACTAAAAAGTGACAAAATCATGGAATTTGCTGGGAAATGGATGGCATTAGAGCAGATTTTACTAAGTAAAGCTAGCTAATCCCTAAAATACAAATGCCAAATGTCTTCTTTGATATAATGAGAGCAACCAAGAGCAGAGCAGGGAGGAAGAGCAGGAGGAAAAGATTAACATTAAATAAAGTCATGAGGTGGGAGGGAAAGGGAGAGAAAAGGGAAATTGCATGGAAATTGAAGGAGACCCTCATTATTATACAAAATTACATATAAGAGGTTGTGAGGGGAATGGGGAAAAAAATAAGGAGAGAAATGAATTACAGTAGATGGGGTAGAGAGAGAAGATGGGAGGGGAGGGGAGGGGGGATAGTAGAGGATAGGAAAGGTAGCAGAATACAACAGTTACTATTATGGCATTATGTAAAAATGTGGATGTGTAACTGATGTGATTCTGCAATCTATGTAATGTTTTGAATAACCAATAAAAAAATATTAATTAAAAAAAAAGAAATACGTTGTTCCAGGATCTTCTCGCTTTCAGTGTTTGTGATGAAAAATCAGCCATTAACCTAATTGGTTTACCCCTGAATGTTATCTGCCTCCTTTCTCTTGTAGCTTTTAATATTCTCTCCTCTTTTGTATGTTGGATAACTTCATAATAATGTGTCTTGGGGTTGGTCTCTTAAGTTTTGTATGTTTGGGGTCCTGTAGGCTTCCATGATTTGGCAATCTGTTCCATTTTTCATATCTGGAAAGTTTTCTAAAATTATTTCATTCAACAGATTGCTCATTCCTTTGGTTTGGACCTCTATACCTTCCTCTATCCCAATGACTCTTAAGTTTGGTTTTTTTATGATATCCCATATCTCTTGGATATTTTGCTTGTGGTTTCTTACCATCCTTTCTGTGTTGACTAGACTCTTTTCAAATTGATATATTTTGTCTTCAATTATCTGATGTTCTGACTTCTATTTGATCTAGTCTACTTGTAATACTCTCATTAGAGTTTTTGATTTGGTTTATGGTTCCCTGCATTTCTAGGATTACTGTTTGATTTTTTTTAAAATCTCTATCTCCTGGTAGAGTTGAATGATTTTTGCTTCTTGAATCTGTTTATATAATTCATTTTAAAAATATTCTTTCATTTTTTGGATTTGTTGTCTGAATACTTTAAGATTCCGTTCCATCTGTGTCAGGTATGCCTTGAGTTCTTTATCTAACCGTTTTTCTTATGCCTCTAGGTTCTCCGGTAAACTTAAGCTATCCTGCATTGTTTGTAATCCTTTTTTCCCTTGTTTTTTCATGGTGTTCATTTTACTTTCCAATTCTATTTGACTTCTATGTTTCTGTTTTCTCCTATAAATTTGTTTTGGTTTTGTATATCTTCAGTATCTCTCTTTTGTGATGGGAGTCTATGTCTAGAGATGTTGAGCTTTATTGTAATTTAAAGCCAATTCATTCATTTCATAAAAGGCATACGGATTCTGAAGGCATATAGCGATCCGCGGTTTGGTCTTAAGACTTTATGTTTAGGTCGGGTGCTGAGATGGTATGGAGGTTGGTATGTCTTGGCTACCTTGGGAGATTGCTCTACTGAAGGGGGCTATTAACAGGCGAATGGACCAGGGTATTTGGTGGTGGCTAGGGACTTAGGATCCCTATATATAGCCTCAAAACATTCACCTATTTGCACTTGGAAAATTACATGTAGTGAAAGTCATAATGGTTGGGATGAAAGGTAGGGGAAGGGGAAGGAAGAAGTCCTTAAGGAGAAAGAGGGAGAACAAAATAGGTAGAATACAAGAAAATGGTAAGAAAAATAAAAATTGAAAAGAGTCAATAAAAAAAAAGATAAATGCTGTCTTAGAGTTCTGTTTTCTTCTCTTCCAGTAGGTGGAGCTGTGCCCTCCCAGCTGAGCTTCTGCCCTCCATATGCTGGAAACAATCCCTGTGTGGTGCTCCTCTTCCCCTACTGGGAGGCTCTCCATTCCTGCTTGCCCAGGCCCATTTCTGTTCTCCAGCCCCTCTCCCCCTTCTCCTGCCAGCCAGGCCCCACTCACTGATGAGGTTCTCCACAGATCTAGTTACCCTTGCAGCCCCCTGGGAATGACTAAGTACTCTTTCTGTTAGCCATTCACCCAGACCCCAAGGTTGTGGAGCTGGTGATCTGGGGGCCGTCAGCTTATTTTGCCTGGTCCCTTTCAGTAGCCACACCCCCGGGAGCTGGCGGAATAAAGCCTGGGCTGTCACTGCTGGTGGTAGGGGAAGTTGAAGGTCAGGTGTCCCCTCCATTTCCCTGGGCTCCTACAATCAGACCCTTGGATATCTGGGGATAGATTGTTGAGATTTCCCAGCTGTATGGGGCTGGTGAGGTGGGAGTCACACACCTGTTGAAGCTGATTTCACTGGGAAGGGGTCCCGACCGCCAAACTCTGGTGACATCAGCTCTCTCTAATGGTGGACTTCCTTGCTGGGATGTCCAATGGGAGGTGTGAGTCTGGTCTGTCTCTGGTCTGTCTCGGCTTCAGTTCTCGGTCCGCTGTCTCCTGGAGACTTAGTTCGCAGCCTCTTCCAAGGGTCCAACTCCTCAATTCTCTGCCGAGATGCCTCCATGTGTCTTTACACCGCTCGTGGTCTCCATCTCTGGCACTGCTGAAATGCCACGGTCTGTGACCCGCTGCCAGACAGTCAGCAAGCACCTCCGGGCGTCGCGGGGTGGCCGAGATTTGCCCGCATATAAGCAAGCACCTCTGCCTCCGGGGAGCCCAAACTCCCCGCCTAGGTCTAAATGCAAATTATAACAAAATACCAAATGCTTTTACTGTTGTAATAAGTTTGTAGGTTTGAGCAGTGTTTGTTTTATTTTTCTGCCTAAATTGTCTAGGTGACTTTTAAAAAATCACTTAAAAATTTAAACTTTTAAGATAACTGCATACCTCTTCCTTTTTTCCCTATGGTTCTAGGGATTGAACCTAGGGCCTCAGGCATGCAAGGAAAGCACCTATCAATTGAACCATCTCCCCAGCCCACAGACCTTTTCTTGGCTCCACCTAGCTTAGCGGGTAAGCCTGTGTAGGCTCGTGGCTTGTGTAACACCGCCATCTGCCGACAGAACTTGTCACTGCTCCCTGTCTTCCCAGAGTGTAGATGAGGCATTTGGAAGCAATATAAGATGGTTTCTTTGTTGTTGTGTTGTTTTTTTTAGTTATACATGACAGTAGAATGTATTTTTACCCATCATACATTCATGGAGTATAACTTCCCCTTCTTGTGGTTGTATGTGATGTGGAGTTTCACTGGTCGTGTATTCATATATGAACTTAAGAAAATGATGTCTGATTTACCCTACTGTCTTTCCCATTCCTGTCTCCCCATTCCCCTCTAGATGCTTTCTTTTTAATTTTTCTAATTATTAGTGTTTACAGGACTATGTTCAACATACAAACATACAAAAATAGTATAATTACATCCAAGTTTCACATATCAACACTTCTCAATTTGTTTCACCTGCCTCTCCAGCTACTCTCTGAAACCTCTCCCTTCAACACACACAAGGTATTTTAAGCCAATTATTAATAAATTACTAAGTTAGAGGACCATTTAAAATAACCACCATGCCATTACAAGACAAAACAGATTTAAGAGTAATCCCCAAATAGATAATAAAATCCAATTTTTTATTACAACTTCCTTGATGTCTCCAAAGGATGTTTTCATAGTAAGTTTGCTTAAATCAAGGGCTGGGTTCAAATAAACATGTGGTTAAGTTTTACCAAAACAAGTATTAAAAAAAAATTACCAGGAAATAGTGAAAGAGAGTACACTACCACTATTCAGAAACAAATCATGTCATAGGATTAGGATCACTGAAGCCAAATCAAACACCAAAAATGGCCAGGGGCAGTGGTGCACACCTGTAATGTGAATGGCTTGGGAAGCTGAGGCAGGACAATCTCGAGTTCAAAGCCAGCCTCAGCAACTTAGGAAGACCTAAAGCAACTCTGTGTGACCTTGTCTCTAAAATACTAAAAGGGCTGGTGATATGGCTCAGTGGTTAAGTGCCCTGGGTTCAATCCCTGGTACCTAAAAAGTAAAGTAAAAAAGACCAAAAGTGGAGAAAGGAGTCATAACCAACCCTATTTAAAAACCTCAATATGTGCTGTCTGAGGTGGCCTCCTGGAGCCTGTGACTTCTGCACCAATGTCCAGCCCTCAATAAGACTTCATGCCCGCAGAGTAAGCTAATTCTTCCTCCTTTGGTTTCTGCAATTGAACCCAGTGGTGCTAATCCCAGAGCCACATCCTAGCCCTTTGGGAGAGTCTGGTTAAATTGTCAAGGCTCGCCTACTATTGCTGCAGTCCTCTGGGGATTACAGCCTTGAGCATGCCCACCCTGGCCTCAGCTAATTGTTCACATGAAGACTAGCATATTGAGAAGGCCAGGGGTTGAGAATCCTGATCTCATGGACCCTACTAGGACCCCTCCCCCTAAAGAGGACATGCAGGGGTGTAATGGAAATGTGGTTTCCCCTAGATGTGACCCTTAAGTCTAGCCTATTTTCAATATGCAAAATTTCTAGTGGCCAGTAGTTTTGAGTTTCCTGTTCCAATTGGGGAAATGTCCAATCCAAACCCTCAGCTACTGAGGGAATTCAGAGATTTACAGACTTTTCAATGTTGCCTGTGTTCCCTGTGCCTTTTATTCCCCCCTTCCAAAAGACCCCCAAGGGAGACGGGAGTCTGGGGAGCTGCCAGAGGATTAGCCATTGCTGAGACCTGCTTGGGAAGGTGGCTCCTTGTATTGGACCTGGGCCAAGTAGTTGGCATTGCAGTCAGGAGCTATAACCCAGCTGAACATTGTCTTTAATAAACTGTTTTCTTTGAAAAAATAAACAAATAAAAACCTCAATATGAAACTCTGAGTGAAAATGTTAGGTCGTTGTATTTCTAGTCATTCATCCAGCTGCATAAAGCTCAGATCTAATGAATGAAGCTTCATCGAACAAGGGGGAGCTTTCTTTTCACATGACATGGAGTAGGGTGGGTGGTCCAGAGCTGGAACAGCTTCCCTGGACCCAGCTCCTTCTCCCTCCTGCTCTTCCACCCCTGTTTGTGACTTCCATCCCAGTTGTGGTAAGATGCCTCCTCCACCCGCTTCCAGATGGGAAAAGTGGAAAGAAGACAAAGGAGAAATGAGCAGAGGTTCCCTCTAGAACAGCAGGGTTTCTCCAGGAATGCACAGGGGACTGCAGATGAGCCCATTCACTACCTTCTGGGAAGGGGGAATTCTGTTGCCTGCATTTGGGATTTTTCCAAATATTCTCTGCAACCTCCGACCTCCATGGGCAGCCGAACTTAAGATCACTCGTGTGAATTTGCATGGACACCAAATAAAACAGACACAATATGCCTTTACACAAGCTTCAGGAGGGCTTCTTCTCTCTCAGCCTCAGGCTCCCCAAGAGGAAGAGCAAGAGAAAGTCATGAGAGGCTGGGGAGAGAGCGCGAGCGCATTCAGAAGTGGGCTTTTATTGGGGGGACTCTTGTTCTTAGAAAGTTCTAGCCAAAAAATTCCAGAAGGGGCAGGGTTATAAGAGACACATGAGTGTAACTCAACCCTCATGGGTAACACCTACACCTGAAGACCCACCTCACTATCTGAGCTGGGACAATGCCCAAGTCACCATGAAATGTATTGATTGGTCAGAGCCTCCTGCTTCAGGACTGGGAGGCATGTGGCCATTCAGAGCAAATTCCCACATATTCCCCCGTTTTTCTTTGAAAAAGCGGGTGATGGGTCATTATTTCAAGTGCCCAAATTCTTGTTCTGAAGGCACAACATCCTACATACAATACAATAGAGAATTAGTAGCAAAGAGAAAAATATAAGGATATACCATGCAGAGAGTTTAAGAATGTTTCCAAGGTTAAAGCCATTCAATTATTTAAGTATATAATCAGCTAAAGAAGTAGGATCTGAAAAATCAATCTTACTTTTTGTATATCTTGAATATGATGATGGAGTTCCAAAAGATCCAAGCTATTATTTTTATTTTGCCAAAGACCCACCAAATGGTTTTTAACCTCCTCCCAATCCCATTGGGAAGCATTGTATTTGGCAGCAGTAACACACACACATACTTATAGCTAGCATGACATTTAAGTCTTTCCTTGAATTTCAAAGCTGAAAGTTCATTACCAATATTTATGACTGTAGCCTCTGAGGCATTTAGCTTAGCCTCAATCCTTTCATCAGTATTTATTTGATTATGAGGAGCCTTGGAAGTATTCTGAGCCAAATTATTAAGAAAATCTGCATGTTGAATATTTTGAGATAGCTGTGACCCTTGAAGCCATAAAGGAAACTAAAGCAACAACTCCCACTATTACAGAGCCCAAGGGCACATTTAGGTCTCACTAGCTGGGCATGTATTTGTTATAAGACTTGAAAACCAGCATCAGCAAACCACAGCTCTAAAATATTAGCTGGCAATAAGAAAAAAGGGCTGATGAGTGTCAGTGTTCCTTTTCCTCTATTACATCTGGTGATACAGTTTGTTAAATTACATTTATTACATGTTATAAGATATCTATCATCCTTTATTTTAACTTTCACATTTCCAGTAATTAAAATGTCAGGAGATTAAACACAGGCCCATAGGCCATAACAGGAACCCTCCTTACAGTTTTTGCCTACAAAGTCCGGTAAAGGTTTGTCAGTAAAATGTAAGAATTCTGAGGCAGCAATTAAGCACCAAACATTTTTCTGAATGCCACCTTCACTGAAGGTCAGGATGATACAAACAAATCCTCCAGGAGTCATGGAAGTACCCTTGAGCAATTGTTAGAAGACCAGTCCAAAATGTACCACTATTTCTAGATACCTTATGCTGTACTGGAAAAGTATTTATATATTCCATCTGCTTAGGAAAGGTACCAATTTCTATCACAGAACGGTTAGGACAATGACGTATTTGAGATGACTGATTTGTTATGAAAAAGTTCTGTCTTAATAACTGATCTAATATAAGGCTTTGAGTCTCCAAGAGCAGTATGATTAGTTGATCCCCCAACTGTTGCCTTTTCCCCAAAGGACATTTTTGGACAGCCAGCATATTTATCATGGGACCAACACAGAGGTGGTTGGGCACTAAAGCCAGAATAATTAAATCCAGTCACATGTATGGGAGTAATAGGGGTGTCTGTAAATCCTCCCATCATAAATGAGTCATTAGTAAATACTGGGATTAGTAAATACGTAATCATTAGTAAATACTGAGATGGATTCTCCAGTCCACACTGCTGGGTGTACTAGAGGGGGATCTGGAAAATATGTCCAATAGGTTTCTCCCTGATTCCCATTTACCTTACAGCTCAATAGAGTTAATATTGCAGCAAAAATCATTCTTGGAGATTTAACTTTCCCTTATTGTTGAATCATTTGTTCAGCCTGCAGCATCAGATTCTTCAGCTCCTCCCATGAGGGTAGCTTCACCATTGCGTCTCTCTGGGCCATCTTCCTTCCTCTCTTCCTTTGAGAGTTCCTCCTGTTGGGGGCAGCCAGGTCTGGCATCTCTGGGTCA
This sequence comes from Ictidomys tridecemlineatus, assembly GCF_052094955.1. NCBI lineage: Eukaryota > Metazoa > Chordata > Mammalia > Rodentia > Sciuridae > Ictidomys > Ictidomys tridecemlineatus. The sequence continues at coordinate 2,964,524 of NC_135488.1, read as the reverse complement.
GTCCTCAGTCGTTTGAATCTTGGTTCTAAGTCCTCCATGCCTTATGGTGCCTTCGGGTACCCAAATAGAATGGAAAGCACCTTCTGGGAAAATACAAGCATGACCTCTACCCCACATAATCACTGGATCTGGTCCTTTCCATTGGCCAGTCTGCAGATCTTTCCACCAAACTTGGCCTAAAGGGCCTGTTGCTGTGGAAGACATGTGTCGCTCAGCTGCAGTGCAACCTTCTGAGTCACAATTTAGAAAATTTAAAACAAACAGAGCATGACTAAGGTTATTTTGGGGGTCCCTAGTCCTATCTTCCCCTTTCAGTTTTTGTAATTGTAGCTTAATAGATAAATGAGTTTGTTCTGCAATAGGTTGACCTTGAGGGTTGTAAGGAATATCTGTTTTATGGTCAATATGAAACTCTTGGCAAAATTGTTGAAAAGAAGAGATAACATAAGCCAGTGTATTATCAGTTTTAATCTGTGAAGGACATCCTAATACTGCAAACGCAATTAAATGGTGAGAAATAACATGTTGAGTATTTTCTTTTGCATGGGCTATGGCAAAGATAAATCTAGAATACATTTCTACAATTACATGTATATAACATTGTCTACCAAATTGAGGAAAGTGAGTTACATCCCTTTGCCATAATTGATTTGGTTTTAATCCATAGGGATTTACCCCAGATGGTAAAGATGGTGTATGTATAACACTGGGGGCATTGGCATATAATTTGACGAGCTTTTTCTATGGTAATATTAAATTTTTTATGTTAAGCTAGAAGCATTTTAATGATGTGAAGAATGTGAAGCTTGTGCACAGTCATACAAAGACATTTGCTGACAGCAATCAATTTATCAATCTTATCATTATCTGATGTTAAAGGCCCTAGAAGATTAGTGTGGGCCCATATGTGGCCTATAAAACATGGATGCTTTTGCATTTGCATGGTCCTTTGTAGGGTATGAAACAAATGAACAACTCTTGTGATATTGTATACCCAATAATTAAAGTTTCAATATTCTTTTGTAACTCCAACTGCATATAAGCTATCAGAATAAATATTAATAGAATCATTTGCAAAATGACTTAAAGCACAAATGAGAGCTTGTAGTTCTGCTCGTTAGGCAGAAGCATATGAGGTTTGATCACCTCTGTATGAGCGTGACTATAAAAACCTGCTTTACCTGAGCTTGAGCCATCAGTGAATATTGTTAGTGCACCATCTATTGGTTGTGCACATACAGTCCTTGGAAAAATTAATGGAGTTACTAATGCAAATTGAATAATTTTATCATGAGGATAATGACTTTCTATCTGACCAGGAAAATTAGCAAAAGCTATTTGCCAAGTATTAAAAGTTTGAAAAAAGCCAATCATTCTGTTGAGCAGAAAATGAAACAATCATAATATTAGGTTCTGATCCAACTCTTGTTCTGCCTTTGATACTAATTGAGCAATAAAATCATGAAAAGGAGTTAATGACTTTTGAGGAGAGTGGGCTAAATAAATTCACTCTGTAACTCCCAATGCTTGCCATATCGCCCCTGTAGGAGCATAAGCAGTTGGAAATATCAATATATAGGCTCTTGTGGATTAATTCTAGTAAGTCAAGCATTTTTAATAGCAATTTCAACTTTCCTCAAAGCGGTTCTTGCTTCTGCTGTGAGCTGACAAGAAGAAGTTGGAGAGGGATCTCCCCATAATATCTGGAATAGAGGACTTAAATCTGAAGTAGCTAGCTTTAAAGATGGCCTCAGCTAATTATTATCTCCTAATAGTTTTTGAAAATCATTAAGGATGTGCAGCTCCTTGACTTTTATTTGTAAGTTTTGAGGACAGATTATATGTCCTTCAATTACATGACCTAGATATTGACAAGGAGGTGTTTTTTGCACCTTTTGAGATGCAATGTACAAACTCATTGTTGTGAGTGAAGTCTCTAATTGGGAAAAAAATTAAAGTACATATGGGTTAGCATGAGCTAAAAGTGTGTCATCCACAAAATGAATAATATGTGCATCATGGAATTTCTCCCTCACAGGCATGATGGCCTGTGTCACAAAATTTTGACAAAGGGTAGAACTGTTATGCATTCCCTGAGGCAACAGTTTCTAGCAATATCATTTAACTGGTTCTTTAAAATTTATTGCTAGGACACTAAAGGTAAACCTTTTACAGTCATCTGAGTGCAAAGGTATAGAAAAGAAAGAATCTTTTAAATCTCTTACTATCAAATGATAATCTAAAGGAATAGTTGTAGAAGAAGTCAGTATTGATTGTCAGACTTCCATGGGCTCTATAACACAATTAATAGCCCAAATATCTTGTAATAATCTTCAGTTGCCAGATTTTTCTTAATTACAAAGATGGGTGTGTTCCACGTGTTCCAAGGTTCTAAGTGGCCAGCCTAAAGTTGTTCCTCAGCTAACATGTGGGCTATTTTAAGTTTTTCCCCTGTTAGGGGCCATTGACTAACCCAGATTGGCTCTTCAGTGAGCCAATTAATTTTTTCTGCTGTTCTCTGGGTCGGGGATAAAATCAGGGCCCTCTACCAAAAATTTCTGCTGGATGTATTAATTATTCTCTGTTGGGGAGGTTGGATTATAGGTAGGTATCTTCTTGTAAATTTTTTCTCAATTTCTCTAGGAAAAATCTTTGATCTCCCTCAAATGACATGATAGAATTTGGAGTTACTAATAATAAACCTAAGTTGCTTAGAACATCATGGCCCCACAAATTTACTGGTAAAGTGTCTTAAACATAAGGCTTGAAAATTCCAGAATTACCATCTTTATCTTTCCAGTGAAGATACTGAACCCTTTGTGCAGGTTGAGGGATATGACCTATGCCTTCCAAGTTGGCAGGCACAATATGTAAAGGCCAGCTTTTGGACCAAAATCTACCTGATAGAACAGACATAAGCTCCAGTATCTACCATACCCCCAATTTTTTGTGATTGATTTTAAGATCCAGGAGAGGGCACTCCTGCTGAACTAATTGAATTGAGCCTGGTACACTCAGTCTGAGAACCCGGAAGTTGAGGTCTTATCTGTGCTCTCCAGAGCCACAAGGCAGATGTATTAGCTGCTCTGGCACATCTCTTGTGGAGAGCTAAGTGGCATGGCCTGATTGCACAATGATCTCATTCTCATCTCTAAAATTTGAATCAATCACTCCTGGCAGTACCTGAATTCCCTTTTAAAAATTGTTTCATCCCCAAATTAGACCTATGGTATTTGGGGTAGGAACTCATTGCGGCCCCACTTCAGGCACTAAAGTTACTGCCAGGGCTGATTGTAAGAGCAGGGTCTCTGTGGAGCTAGCTGGTAATAGTGATGAGCAGACATGGCCGGCCCTGATGCCATCAGAGTATGTGACTCCTCTTCCCCGGCACATACTACAGAACCCCTATTGTTTGGGGCCCTAGACCAGGCCCTGTCTATGGTTTCCCGACCCCAAATAAGATGGAAGTGAGGTCAGAATTGGCGACGGGCCATTGCTGCCACCGCCATATCTGTCCAAATCTTCCCATGCCTGCGGTCATCTCTCCAGTAGCTCGTCTGCATGAGCCGGGAAAGGCCTCTGCCTTATTGCGTGATGACCTGCAGTCCCAAGCCATGTGCCCAGTTCCACCACAGTTGAAACACCACCCGTGAGAATGGCGTCTCCAAGACTGAGGCTGAAGTACCTGTTTTAGAGCCGCAGCGAGTGTAAAACTCTGTAATTGTGTAGGACCAACACCTGCACAAAGGCAGATGAACTCAGAGACCATCCCCTTCTTCCAATGGGGTCGGAGGATTTCCTGACAAACTTTATTATCGTTCTCAAATGCTAGCTACTTGACTAGGAATTCAGAGGCATTCAAGTCTCAGATTGATCTGTTTGTTCCCTGATATAGATGTGCCATGTAATCAGAAAATGACCCCTCTGATTCCTGTTTAACCTGCCTAAAATCCAAAGTTGATGGACCCAGGTGCCATTCTGGCACCTGCAGTTATTTGATCATATATGGCCAGATTGTGATTCGATTATCTCTCCAGGTCCCTAAAATCCCCATTTCCCGTTAACATCTCCAAAGGGGCATCAAAGCCTTGCCTCTGGTTTCTCTCAGCCTGTTGGGTGCAATAATCAGTCCAGTGAGATTGCCAAAGGAGATAATCATCCCCTGATAGACAAGCCTTGGCCATAGAGATCCAGTCACATGGTGGTAAATGCTCCTTGCATAATGAATCAAGCAGACTGAACAAAGGCTAAATTTGGACTGAAAGTACAGCAAGCACTTTTGAGCTCCTTTAGAGTCTTAAAAGGAACTGCAGTGTGTACGCAGACACACTGATTTTGCTCCTTAATCTGCTCAAAGACTGGAAAAGGCTGAAAGCCTGTAATGTCCTCCCCCACTTCCTGCGCTGTTCTAAGGCCACATTGGAGGGCATGTGCATGGCTACCGCCAGCTCAGAGTAGGCACTGAACCTCGTTCTCCTGGAGGAGAGGGGCTGGATCTGAATGGTGGGTGAAGGGCCAGCCAGATGTAACCTACCAAAGCCCTCCTCCAGGTCTTCCTCACCCTCTGATTGAGTCTGAGAAACTAATGTGACTCCATTTTTGAGAAACCAGGCTCTACCTCAGAGCAAAGCCTGTCCAAGGAAGGGGGGCATGATCCTTGTCCTCAGAAAAACCCCAGAGCACTCCTAAGCACATACCCATACTGCTGAGTTGTTTGTCTGTAAATAACAGGAGAGGTCTGTGGTGCCAGGTGTCGCTAGCAACTTCCAATCAGCATGAGACAGGGAAAATACCTGGAATGCCAGATGACCCCAAACAGTTATGATGGTTGATAACATGTTGGGAAACCATGTAGTTTAGCATGGACACTCCTCGTGGCCTAAATCAATCAGTTCAAATGAATCCCCCATTGTACTAACCAATCACTCCTACCCAACTTGTTCCCGCCATTGAATGTGCTAATCAATGTTAAGAGTTGTTGTTTGATTTTCCTGCAGTATGGAATGATTTGCTGTGTGATGTTGTGACACATAGAGTATTCCCCCAAAACCTATAAAATCTCACTGAACAAAGGACAAGGACTCACTCCCTGGGACCGCTGCATTGGAATGGTTGTGAGTCCAGGCTCAAGCTTGCAATAAAGACTCTTGTGTGACTGCGTTGGATTCAGCTCCTGGAGGTCTATTGGGGTCCCATGAATCTGGCATAATAAGTCTCCTCAGACTGAGGCCCAGCTTCATCAGTATCTTCCTGTCCATTTTCTTCCCCTCCATCCTGAATCTGCCTCCCAGAAACCTGATCAGGGCTGGTTTCCTCCTTGGAACATGCCCCTTGGTGCTCCCCTAAATCACTGGTTCTGTCTGGATCAGCTGTGACTGAACTTGTGGTCTTAGATCTTGCCCTGAGGCTGTCTGTCTACGGTTTGTGAGCTAAAATTGACTCTGCTTCAGTCCCACTACAGACGGAGAAAACCGCCTGGGAGCAGCCTCAGGCCACGTGTCCTGCTCCAAGCTCCTAATGGCTCTCTGACGCCGCCCCTTTAACAGGTCTTCTGGAGACCACTGGTCCTCCTCTCGATCCTCAAAAAGACACATTTCTAAAGTGGTCCAGAGCTTTTGAACACTCTCTATTGTACTCTTTGATAGCTTGGAAGAGAAGCAGCCTTTATACAATTTTCTACCTAGCCTCTCCCAAGTATGCAAATCTGGTGACTGTTCCTCACAAAACCACCAGCATGTCATTAACTGTTTCCGTGAATTGAGCCAGCTGGGGCCTCCTGACTTGTTTTCCTCTCTGGTTGAATAGAGTCTCCAGGATTATTAAGTACATTTCTTTATCTGAAGACATGGAACTGCCCATGATAGTTCTTTAACATCCCTGGCTCTCAAACTGCCTGCTTCCTCTGTAACCCAAAAAGACATGGCTCACAAAATTTCTAAAGTGCGCTCACTCAGTCTACCTGGAAATTCACCCTGAGCAGTCCTTGGTTCTGGGAGCCACCTCTAAGGATGCCTCTGTCCTGTCCCTGTGCCCTGCAGGCCTGGGGACTGTGTCAGTGGCCTGGACCTCCACCACCTGACACAGGGTGCCTCCTTCTGCAGGGAGGCACCTGCACAGGCAGCTGAACTTAAAATCACTTGTGTGAATCTGCAGGGACACCAAATAAAACACAGACACAATCTGCCTTTACACAAACTTCAGGAGGGCTTCTCTGCTCTCGGCCTCAGGCTCCCCACGAGGGAGAGCAATAGAAAGTCAGGAGAGGCTACGAAGAGACCGCGAGCGCATTCGGAAGTGGGTTTTTATTGGGAGGACTCTTGTTCTTAGAACGTTCTATCCAAAAAAGGCCAGAAGGGGCAGGGTTACGAAGGACACACGACTCTAACTTGACCTTAATGGGTAACACCTACACCTGAAGACCCGCCTCTCTATCCAAGCTGGGTCAACACCCACTCACCAGGATATGTAGAGATTGGTCACAGCCTCCTGCTTCAGGACTGGGAGGTGTTTGGTCACTCAGAGTGGCTCCCACTGTGTTTGACTTCTAGTTTGACTCCAGGGGGTCAGAGAACACATTCTGTGTGGTCTGGATCCATTGAATATAACTTGGAGTATGTCCCCATTGAGTCAGCTTTCTTGCTGCTGTGATAAAAAGATTCAACCAGAGCAATTGTAGGGAAGAAAAGTTTATTTGAGGGCTCACGGTTTCAGACATCTCAGTCCATAGAAGGCCAGTTCCATTCCTTGGGGCTTGAGGTGAGGCTCAACATCACAGCAGGAGAGTGTGGCAGAGGGAAGCAGCTTACATGGCTCTCCAGATATAAAATACAGACCCCACAGCCACACCCCTGATTCCCAGCTCCTCCAGCCACCCCCACCACTTCAATGACACTCAGTTAACCCTATCAGGGTTAAGACTCTCACAACCAATCATTTCTCCTCTGAACCTTCCTCAGTTGTCTCACATGTGAGATTTTGGGGACACCTCACATCCAAACCTTAACAGTCCCATAGGTATATTCTGCTGTTGGTGGCTGGAATGCTCCAGGAATGTTGGTTCTTGGTATTAGTAGCTGATGGTTCTGGTGAATTCTAAGCGTTCTTCCAACATGACTTGTAGAGCCTCATCAGGAAATTCTGACATCTGTCACATCAGTACCTCATCTGTTAATTGCCTCATTAAAGTTGATGTTTTCCTAGTTCTTGGTTTGATGAGAGATTCTCAGTTGAAATCTGGACACTTGGAGTCTCTTGAGACTCTGGGCTTATTTAAACCTATGTCAGTGTGCTTCCTCTTACTAGGCTCTGGAAGAAGTCAGGATTCCATCCTGTCACCACCAGGTAGGGACAGGAGTCCAGGTGCAGAGCATGGCCTCCTGGAGATGGGAGGCTCCTCTTTGGGGTGGGGCAGAGGTGACCATCAGGTCCCTATGAGGCCTCTGCTGGCCATTCCTCATGGAAAAGTCAGGAGTACATTACTACTTCCTGTGGGGCATCCACTGGCACCAAGGTAGAATGGCCCCCTGGCCAGTGGGCAGGGCCCTGAACCTTCCTCCAGGCCTCCTGTATCATCAACCCTGCAAAAGGGGGCACCCTGTGTCAGGTGGTGGAAGTCCAGGCCACTGACATTGTCCTCGAGTCTGCAGGGCACAGGGACAGGACAGAGGCCTCCTTACAGCCCAGGGACGACAAAGCCCTGGCTACCACTCATCACCCCTCTGCCAGCCCACAGAGGGGTCAGCTCTTGATCACAGCCTGGGCTCCCCAGCATGGGCATCCATGGGGTTTGACTGACACAGTCCCTGTCTGAAAGCTTTCCAGTTTCCCAGGCTACCTGTCCGTGTCCTCTGGGCATAGCAAGCCACCAGCATTGGGCTTTTTGCCTGTGCCCGAGGTGTTTCTGGGACACCAGCTTCTCCAGCATCAAGTCTGGGATACATAGAGCATAAAGAAACCTTCACCCCTGCGTAGTTCCCTGTGTCCCCACTTCTCAGAGCCTCTTGCTTTCTGCATAATGTTCACTGTGGGAGGAGTGGGCAGCTACTGAAGACCAGGAACTAGCCTGGCCTTTAGGGGGAAGGTCACACTTTTAAGTGAGGTTAACCAGTGGGTCATCAGAGCAGTCAGGGGTTTTCACAAGCTGGTATTTCTCTCTAATCACAGCAAAAGCTGACAGCACCTTATATGTATTAAGCACCCATTTTGTGCCTGACCAGAAAGCAGAACTCCCTTCCCAGGAACCCAGCCCCTGGCCACTAGAGGGCAGAGTCTGGAAACAGCAGCCCTGCCTGGGCCACCTGGTGGACAGGATCCTCCTGGGGAGCAACAGGTGGCATTGGGTGACCCCGAGCTGCTATTTCTTCATGCAGTGTCATTTTTCTTTTTTTTAACCTTTATTTACTTATGTATTTATGGTGCTGAGGATTGAACCCAGGGCCTTTCACATGCTCTACCTTTCATGTGCTCTACCACCAAGCCACAACCCCAGTCCCAGCATCAGTTTCTTAATAATTAAATATTCTGCTGCAAGCATTGCTGTGATCCCCAAAGCTTGGCCTTGTGCCCATTGCCACTCCCATAGCTAGGACAGGTTTGGAGAAGAAGCAAGAGGGCTTAATGATTTGCTAGCAAAGGAGAAATGCAGGTTGGGCAGATGGCAGGTTTGAGGACGGGCACACTCTGCACCAGTTCCTCAGCTCATGATTTAAAAAGCCAGCAAACTGCTCCTAGGCAAGGTAGTAACTATGAGAAATCACACTGGAATCAACACTGGGCAGCAAAATAATCATGGAGACACAAAGTCAGAAACTCTGATCATAATATTAGAAATAATGGCATCAGTTCCACCAGCCCACTGCTGAGGGGAGGGGAGACAGGCAGAGAGAGGGGAAAGCAGGCGAATAAAACTCTCTTGGAGCCAGTGTGGTGGCAGACACCTGTAATCCCAGAGGCTTGGGATGCTGAGGCACGAGGCTCACAAGTTCAAGGCCAGCCTCAGCAACTTAGCGAGGCTCTAAGCAACTTAGAGAGGCCCTAAGCAACTTAGAGAGAACTTGTCTCAAAAATATTAAAAAAGGGCTGAGGATATCGTTCAGTGGTTGAGGACCCCTGTTTCAATCCCTGCTACAAAATAAATAAATAATAAAGCCTGGCTTGGAAGAACCTGTGGAACAAAGAGGGACCCAGAGATGGTGGTGGAAGCTGTTGCGTGAAAAGCAATGAATATCGTCTGGCCGAGGGACAGAGAGCTTGGCTGGATTCAGAGCCCTGGTGGTGGGAACTACTTTCGAGGGCTGGACAACAGAGCAAGCAGATATTGGAGGCTGGGAACTCATGCAGGAAGTAGCCAGCCTGATCAGCAGCAGTCACCTGTCGTGGGGCCCAAAGTATGCCTGGACCAGTGTGCCTGAGAAAAGAGCAGGTGGAGGGCACCTAGGTGATACAGGCTGGGGACATGAGGACAGAGCGCCTTTTGGTACTGGTGTCCCACTTGAGCATCTCAGAAGGCGCCAGTGACCAGTCAGAAAAACAACTGTGTCTGCACTCCAGGTCTGGCCCCGGGGAACAGGATGGAGAGGACCATGTGAAGCCTGTTGAGGTCTAGACTCCTCACCCTGGAAGTGCTAGCTGTAGGAGGCCCCTGACACCTAATCTTCCAGCACAGATTGGCCCCCTCCCTAGCAACAGAGGGTGTGGGTCAAATCTCACCCACCAAACCGTCCCAGCATCAGCCAAATCAACCTTAGCATTGGAACTTCAGTAGACTTCTGCACCAGCCCCCCAGGGAGCACCCACCAGATCAGGCACTGCCCAGAAGGTGTGTGCCATGGCACCCAGCCTCCAGCCTCCCTATCCTGCCTTGGGAGATGGAAAGTTACTACCACCAGCACTGGCTCCTGGCCAAATCAGTGAGGCACAAAAGTGCTGGACTTGGCAACCCCAGCCCTTGACCAAGGGTTACAGGGCCCCAAACTCAATATAGAGAATAAAACTCCACCCCCACCAACAGTTCTGATCACCTCCATGGAAACAAGCCCTGTGTTCCTCATTGAAGACTTTCCCAATTCTCCTTTTGCATTTCTTTCTTATTATGATTTTTTATTTTGTTTTTTTGTTTCTTAAATTTTTTAATTATAATTTTTTTACAATTTTCCATTCTCCATGATTGTATATATCGTATAATTGTGCACACAGACGTGTGTGTGCTCTCACTGTGTGGATAGGTTAGAATATATGTGTGTGTGTATACACACACACACACATATATATATAATATATATATATATATTATATATATATATAACTTTTCTTTCATTTTAATTTTTCTCTTCTTCACTCATTTATTATTCAGACTTAGTTTGACTTTGATGGGGTTAAAATTCAGCAAAGTAGTAGGGTACAAGATCAACACCAGTAAGACCATAGCTTTCCTATACTCCAACTCTGATGCCACTGAGGAATAAATCAGGAAAACTATCCCATTCACAAAAATTTGAAAAAAATAAATACTTGTGAACAGTCTAACCAAGGAGGTGAAAGATCTATACAATGAAAACTATAGAACACGGAATGAAAAAAAAAATTGAAGAGAGCCTTAGAAGATGGAAAGACCTCCCATGTTCTGGGATAGTCATAATTAACATTGTAAAAATGGCCACACTACCAAAAGCAATATACAGATTCAATGCAATCCCCATCAAAATGCCCATGACATTCTTCACAGAACTTAACATTCATTTAGAAGAATAAGAGACCTAGAATAGCCAAAGCAATCCTGAGCAAGAAGAGCAATGTGGGAGGCACCACAATACCTCATGTCAAAGACTAGAGACAAACCCACATACTTACAGCTATCTGATAACTGACAAAGAGCCAAAAATACATTGGAGGAAATACTGGATGCCAGAAATACTGGATATCTATATGTCTCTCACTCTGCATAAGGTAAAATCGAAATGGACCAAATACCTAGAAATGAGGCCATAAACCCGCAAGATGGAGAAGAAAACAGAGTCATCACTCCATAGTATTGGCGCAGGCACCAACTTCCTCAACCAGATCCCTAAAGTTCAAGAAATAAAACCAAGATTCAATAAATGGGATACCATCAAATTGAAAAGCTCCTGCACGGCAAAGGCAATGATTAAGATCATGGAGAGAAAACCGACAGAATGGGAGAAAATCCTGCCAGCTGCTGCTCTGACAAAGGATCAACGTGTAGAATACGTAAAGCACTCAAAAAGCTTGAGACACACAAAAAACTTAAAAATTAAAAAAAAACCTAATCAATAAATGAGCAAAAGAACAGAACAGCCTTTTCTCAAAAGAAGAAACACAAATGGTCAACAAATATATGAAAGTGTTCAACATTCGTAGCAATCAGGGAAATAAAAACAAAACTAGGCTAAGATTTTATCTCACTCCTGTTAGAATGACAGTTATCAAGAATGCAAATAATAATGAATTAATAAATGCTGGCAAGGATGAGTGGGGAAAGGTACACTCAAGCATTGTTGGAGGGACTGTAAATTAGTGCAACCACTCTGGAAAACAGCATGAAAATTTCTCAAAAAATCTAGGGATGGATCCACCATATGACCCAGCTCTCCTGCTCCTTGATATTTATCCAAAAGAATTAAACTCAGCAGACCATGGTGATGGAAGCAATTCTATGTATAGAGCAGTGCAATTCACAAGAGTCAAGTTATGGAACCAAGCTAGGTGCTCTTCAATAGATGAATGGATTAAGCAAATGCGGTGTACATACACAATGGAGTTTTACTCATCCATAAAGAAGAATGAAATTATGCCATTTGCTGGTAACTGGATGGAAGGGGAGAAGATCATGCCAAGTGAAACGAGCCAGACTCAAAGAGTCAAGGGTCACATGTTTTCTCTCATATGTAGAAGTCAGAGCAAAATAAGGGGAATCAGATATCATAAAGACATAGGAAAAGTCACTCCACCTTTGAGACCAACAGCACTGTATAATCAAATAAAAATATAATTGCATATGTGGTGGATAGAATAAGACATGTTTGGGTTGATTTGAATATATATATATATATATATATATATATATATATATATATATATATATATGGAATACCAGTGAAATAGAAAAAGGAGATCAAGAGGGAGGGAGGAGGGACAGGGGAGGGGAGGAAAAGCAGAGTGAATGTAACAAAATCACAGTATGTGCACATATAAATGTGCCACAGTGAATCCCACCTGTATGTTTATGTGGAAAAGCACCAGTCAAAAATAAGTAAATAAATGAGTGAGCAGAGGTGGAGCAGAGGAAGGGAAATAAGGAGGGAAAGGAAGGAAAAGGGAAAAACAGGGACTGAAATGGAGTAAATCAAATTCCATGCATGTATGATTTTGTTTAAATGAACTATTATGTACAACTATAATGCACTAATAGAAGAAAAAATCGGGACACAGGTGACTGTGATTCTGCCATGGGGAACACAGGGCTTTTAAAAGAGGAAAGCCAGGATTGGGGTCCAGATCGTATCAGGAGATAGAACAATTAGTCTCCCTCAGGTGTCCTTTAGAGAACAAGCGATGCTCAAGTTCCCAGGTCTGGAGTTTTCTTATTCTCAGGGGCAGTGATACTTCCAGACAGAGAAGAACAGGACAGCTTAGCCTGGGACAGGAACAATTTTAGTCTCATTCCTGGCTGTTAGGGAGGGAAACAAGAAAGAAGAAAAAGAAACAGTGTCAGTTTTATAAGGCACTGTGGTCCAGCAGCTAGGTGTGTGCTCACAGCATTCCCTTACTGGCCATTTGTACCGTTTCTACAGGAAAATGGGTGGCACCGTTTCCCAACTGCTTCCTGCTGAAACTGGGCAATGAAGGAGCTGGAGTGGAAGGTTTTCGCTATTTTCCTTGGATTTTACCAGAAGGAATGGCAGGTGATTCGAGCTTGGGTGGGAACTGGAGAAGCACACTCGGGGACAGAGTTAAGATCTGACCAGTTTAAACCAGGGTCTTCTGCTCACCCCTCACTTCTCAGGAAGGGATTCCCATGCACTGCTTTCTCGGAGCTCAACGGAGGCCTGCTTCTGACGGCCACCTATGTGCAGGAGACAGCAGTTGGCAACGCCCTCTCCCTAGGCACCACTTAGCCACCCTTTCCTTGAACGTCTGATTCATCTCTTCATTTTCCCTATAGATTAGGGTCTCAGGGTGTGTGTAGCTCCCACTGACATCTAGTGCTTTGCTCACTTCTGGGGCCCCTTTTGCCATAAAGATGGTTGGTCCTCACTCTGCATCATCTTGGAATTGCTCCCTTAATAGGGCTTTGGTTATCGCTGAAGCTTATTGTTCTCAATTTATCCTAAAAAGGCGTTATTAGTAAAGCAAATATTTAAGGGATTTGGTGGGGGGAGGGGAGGAGGGCATTCGGTAAAAATCCTTTGCCAATTGTGAAAAGGCTATGATTCCTACATGTTGGGTCCCGTGGGCTCCTTTCAGTCCTCAGATTGTTTTGGGTACATAAGACACAGACCTGAGCACCTCCTGAATAGTCTGCTGGGGGCATGGCCCTTGTGAGTGGGGCTTGAAGAACTTCACAGGGCATCTTCAATGCCTGTAATAAAGTGTTCACATGTATGGTGTTTTTTTTTAATATTTATTTTTTTAGTTTTCGGCAGACACAACATCTTTGTTTGTATGTGGTGCTGAGGATGGAACCCGGGCCGCATGAATGCCAGGCAAGCGCGCTACCGCTTGAGCCACATCCCCAGCCCCACATGTGTGTTTTATCAAGGATCAGACCTGGGCTTCAGGCTGCAGGATGAGCCATGAGAACTCTCTCTCCACCTGGTGGTGCTGCTACCCCATTACCAGGCCATTTTTCATCCTCCTCAGTATAGACAGGTTTGTATTGGTCTACCCTAAGCTGAGTTATTAGGGTATCATAGGTATTGGGGTACCACCTATTGGTGGCCTGATTTCCCTTGGCCACGTTAGTATCGGTCTTCTGATGGCTGAGATAGTATGTCTAGCCCCTGCTCCAGTTGCCCACGGTGTTGATGTCCATATCTCTAGGGCATGTTTAATGACCTTGTTTTCAGTGGTGAGGAGACATCATTTTTCCCCAGGTATCTCCATGGGTGTGCACTATCATGAAAGCATATTTTACCTTCAGCATGTTTACCTTCTTTCCTTTGGACACTCTGAGAGCTCTTGTCTAAGTGATTAGCTTAGCTTTCTCAGCTGGGGTAGGCTGCTGTTCCATTTCCACAGCGTAGCTGCTGCTGTTGTCCATGAAGTCTCTCCCATCACTGAAGAGGTCCCCACCAGGCTCTGTAATTGGCCCATCAGACAAGTCCAACCCACTGGTGTAAACAATCTCTAAGACCTCCAGGGGGTCATGTTGTATCGGCCCCTTATCATCTGGCAGCAGTGGACAGAGTTTAAGGCTGACATTGGGGCTGTCTGAAACCTGGCCTCCTATCTGCCAAGCACTCAGTACCACCCTCTGTTCAATGGCCCCAAGGTCTGGTGGGGGAACCACAGCAAGGGGTTGTTCTAGAGGAAACTTCTCAGCCTCTGTGGTAAATCACAGGCGGCAGCTGTCACCCCACAGGAAGGAGGGCTCTGCTTTTGTGCTGTGGTCAAGTCACTTTAACAAATGGCTACTTGTTCAACCATCCCATAATGAGAACAGAAGGGGAAAGTCTTGTTGATTTGCTAGCAAAAGAGAAACACAGGGATGCCTGTCTCAGAGGCTGTCCCAGGGGCAACACAGGGCTTTTCAGAGGGGAGCCCAGGGCTGGCATTCAAATCCTATCAGTAGACAGGTAATTAGTGTCCATCAGGTGCCTTAGAGAGCTCTTGCTCCAGTCCCCAGGTCTGAAGAGTGGGCAGAGAAGGACATGACTGACTAGCCTGGGCAGGAAATGTGTTGGTCTTGTTTCCCTAAATGCCAGGGAGATGGAAAAGGAGAAGAAGGCGGGGTGGGGGTCCATTTTAAAATAAGCCACCTGCCAACAAGCAGCAAGGTTTGCACCCAGAACATGAAGCGGACCCCATTACACCTGTACCTTGAATTCCCCAAGTTTCAGGCTGAGCTTGACCTGGTGAAAAATGGAGAGCTGTAAACACCCCTCATTTCACAGGTGACAGACCCTACGTACACCTACCCTGGGGTTCTCGTTCTAGGTTCTCGAGTGCCTGTGGCTGGAGACTGGCCTCTGCTTGTTCAGGGTGGCTGGCTCAGGCCCAGCACCTCCAAACTGAATGGCCAGCACTCTGCCCTCCCCTCCGATGGTCTATCCAGGGGAGTCAGTCCAGATATGAGATGGGGGTGCCAGGTCACATTGACCTGGGCCAAAACCAGGATGACAAAAGCAACCATACACAATATACCACCAGCAGGCAGGACAGGACAGGAAGCTCCAGGGCACAGACTGAAGGATACCACGGTCACTCATGTAAAAGGAGCCAGAAACCACAGCAAAAAATATGTAAATCTTCCCCTGCAAGGGCAGTAGAGCCTGACCCTGTGACGCTTTCATTTTCACTCAGGAAAGTCAAGAACTGCCTGCAGCTCTGATGTCCTCCTGAAAGCAAGAGGAGTGCTTCAGGTCCCAGGGTGGGATCGGCTTCTTGGCACACACGTTTGCACATGGCTGAGAAAGGACTACGCTTCTGCCAGCATACCCTTCTTCAGGCATGAGTGGCGACAGACATGGAGAAGCAGATAAACACCTGTCTTCAGCAGCCTGTCTCCCTCCTTCCAGACAACGGGGCCAGCCCTGCATCTTGGGGATCCAGGACCCATGTCTACTCATGCCACTCTAGCTGGAAGAAGGACTATCGATCCAGCTCTAAGCAGTACTGTATGTGGACTCCTCCTTTCCTGGTGGACATCTGAGGCCCAACAAAAATGAGACTTACAAGTCCAGGTGGAGCCAAGCTGAAGGGAAGGAAACTGCCTACTAAACCAGACGTCAAGGTGGACATCAGACAGGAATACTCCAGATCCAGGTAGGGAAGATGCCGTCCCCAACTTGATAGAGAACAGGGCTGTACCCTGGTGATTCTGACATGCTGGTGACTCCCTGAGCATGACCCATGTGAGGGGAAACCCCCCAAGTAGGCTGGTTATTTATGGCAAATAAAAACCAAGATGAGACCTGAGAAGCTTTGGAAGGTAACTCACCAGGAGTGTCCAGGGAGATTAACAGATACGCATTTAGTACCTGCCTGTGTCTCTCCCTTACCCCCACCCCCAGCCCCCAGCTCCCAGAAGCTTAGAATTTACTCTGAGAATCTGACCTTGCTGGGGTCAGATGGAAGCAGCTTCATGAGTTTTCTAGGATTGTTTCCCAAGAGGTTTGACCCCATCACTCCTGCTTTATGTCCAAGAGTTTCCCAGGCCCTCTTATGGACACTCTGCCTGTCCTCACTTAACTGATTTTATCAATGATCATCATAGGCACCTTGCAGAATCATAAATCCTGGCAGAGGCTCACGTGCGTTTTTGAGACATCCTTTGTCTCAATGAACCCTACACACATATTTTAACCACTTCTCGGTGATCCATTATGTATCTGTATGTGTATATACACACAAGAGGTATATGCCCCCGGGTGGCCTTGTTCACATGAAGTCTGCAAGATGTGCCCCTTGGACAGTGGGCCATCTTTTCCACACCCATGCTCCAGCTTCACCCTGGACACTTGTAAAAGGTCACCCTCTGTATAGAATCAGAGATGCTCCCACCTTTTCTTCACTCTCAGTCTAAAAAAACTAAAGGAAAAGATTTAATTGACAAAAAAACAAAAGTTCATGTATGTGTGCTCATCATTTTTGACATTCTATCTGTGCATTGCATTAGTATTGAGAACACTCTCCTGCAGCCTCGGAGTTCATTTTTTTACTTTTTTTTTTTGTATCAGGAATTGAACCCAGAGATGCTTAACTACTGAGCAACATTCCCAGCCCTTTTTTATATTTTTATTAAGGAAAGGGTCTTGCTGAATTGCTTAGGGCCTAAATTGCTGTAGCTGGCTTTGAATTTGCAGCCCTCCTGCCTCAGCCTCCTGAGCTGCTGGGATGGCAGGTGTGGCCTGAGTTCACCTTCTTTTCAGAGTGCAGCTTCTCTGTTTCCAAAGACCTAAGGTGAAGGAATGAATGCCTCCACATGATTTCTAAAAGCAGATCACCTGTGACACACAGAAGAGGAGAAAGAGACATTACTTCTCCTTAGCCTCAGGGAACACTGAGTATGGTCTGTAAGAATTGACATACATACTTCCTGTGAGTGGGACCATTATACCACACCACGGGGACTCCTCAGTGGCCTGCATCTTCACAGACTCTCCCTGCGACTGGGTGGAAACTCACCTCCTCTCTCACTGACTGCCCTGTGCTCCATTGTAAAGCTCCACCAAAATTGGCAATGGAGATTTCAGTTACATTCACTTTTTATTTATTTATTTATTCATTCATTTTGCCTTTTAGACAGTATTTTGATGCAGAATCTTGTATTCCTGATGGGCACACTTACCCACTCATTTCCAACCCTAGGATAGTCTAAGTTTTCCTCCTCCAACCTCAGGATTCTCTGTCACGCGTGGAGTGACTTCACTCCCACGGTCTAATGTGCGGGATATGTAGTGAAGTGCCCAGCTGCCAGTCCAGATCCCAGCTCTGCCTCAGGCCAGTTGACCTCCCTGCACTCAAGTTTTCCCACCATCAAAATAAGAAGGGATATTGATTTGTAGCTTATGAAGTCTTGGGGATAATTAAATATGGCAATCCATGTTCCATATCCTGGTCCTTTGCAGATGCTCAATAAACATCAACCTTTATGATTGATGGGGCTTGTAGCTTTGCAGAGAAGACCACTTTCTAGCCTCGTTAGGACCCATGTTGGCTATGTCTCCACTGACAATTTTGCACACTTAATTTCCACTTGCCAGTTTCTCTTCTCTCTACCTCCAACTTGATTCTTCTCTTTCCTCATCTTCTGGTGAGATCCATTACTGATTCTGCTATTCAAAGCAACTAGCAAATCTCTCAGTAACAGAATCAAATAGACCTACCTCTAATCTCCAAATTGCACTTACAATTTCTCCTATAAAATTTAACTACTGTAGTGGTCGGTATTAATCCTTGTCTACTGTAATTGATCATCTCTGATCTATAATTGAATTTCAATTTTTTTTCATTTATTCTGCAAATGTTTGTTGAGCATTTGCCAAGTACAGATACTGGACCAGATCTCCCAAATACAAGGCAAATAAAATAGCCAACAGCTTACAGTCTTGTAGGGAAAATCGAATCTGACAGCAGGTAGAGCAGGTAGGCATTCTAGGCCTCGTGACCTGTCTCTGCCACTTCAGATCACCCACTTGGGAATAGTCTGAAGAAGGTCTCTCTTGAGCTGAATCAAAGAAAACTAGCTGTCTATAAGCTGACCAGGTGGGCAAAGGTGTTTCCAAGCAGAGGGAATGTTTTATAAAAATATGAGAACTGTAAGCAGTTAAGGGTGGTGGGAGCCAAGTGTGGAAGTAGGGAACACAAGTTGAGAGGGAAGCAAGGCTGTCAAAAGTCTTCAGTGGAGTTGTGGCTCAGTGGTAGCACTTGCCTTGCATGTGTGAGGTGCTGGGTTCGATTCTCAGCTCCATATAAGAATGAATAAATAAAATAATGATATTGTATACATCTACAACTAAAAATAAAAAAGTCTTCAGTGTCCTTCAAGGGGAGATGATGGGGACATGATGGGACACCAAGACCCTGGGCAGCCCTACTAGGTCCAACACCTGGTTAGCTCAGTGACACTTGAGCTCTGCCTGTCCTGTGACAGCAGACCACTCCATCAAGTAAGGTCCACGGCTCTACTCTGCTCATCAGTCCTGCTTCACTTCAGCTCATTTCCAAAACACATGTCAAGATATGGGCCTTGATTTGAGGTATTTAATCTACCTGTTTTGAAACAACATCATAGCAAGACAAAATTAAGAATGCATTCTTTAATTATCATTAACCAAGACAAGATAATGAGTTCCATAATTACAACACAATGAAGTTTATCATTCCCAAGCCCAGGAGAAAATACAAATAAATAGCTACTTTTTAAAATGAATAAATAAATAAATAAATAAATGTTTTTCTTTACAGTTTACTTTCAATTTATTTTTTAAATGCATAAATTTAATAAGCAGTCCAGATGTAGTTGGCTGCTAAAGAAGGGAATCATTCATCCTTAGAATAAAATGCATTGACTTCTAGGATTTTAGATCTCACATAAGAAAGCAAGCATCTATCAGAGGAGCCCAGGGCTTCCACACCTGCTGAAACAGGGTCAGGCCTCAGCAGCTGGCTCAGTTCCTCCTGGGTGAGGAGGGTTTTTGTAAGCCAAGGCAATGGAGAGCTATCACTGTGGTGGACGTTCGGCTCCGGGACCAAGTTGGAAATAAAACGTGAGTAGATCGCTGGTTTTCCTTCTGTTGTCCATGTCTCGTGGTCTCTGTGTGTATGAACTGAGTCTCTGCAACCTGGCTCTGGCACCCTCCAGGGAAAGGTGACTCTGGGATCTCTAAGCAAACTTGAAAATCAAAGGCACATTTTTGTGTGAAGAGCAAGATTAAGTCATTGAGTGAGAAAAACTAGGTAACAGCCTCAAACACTCATGGGGGGCATGCTAGAAGGTTCTAGAGCCTCACTCAGTTGTCAGGGAGGGAGACTCAGTTTTTGTACAGGAGGGTGGTTCAGAGCAGTCACTGTGGTACACGTTCGGCGCCGGCACCAAGCTGGAGATCAAACGTGAGTATCTTTTTCAACCGATTCTTCTCTTCTGTCTAATTGCCTTGCTTTGTTCCTTTTTGTGTGGTTTTGTTAGTTGGTTGTTGGGGACATGAGAGATTTCATCCCCAGATTAGGTTCAGAGGAGGTGGCTGGTCCTAATTTATAGGATTTCTAAGTCAAAATAAAAATGGGGAAGAAGGGTGGCTGCCCCTCTAGGGGGGCTTTTTGTAGGGGAACAAGGCAAATCGAGTCATTGTGATTCACGTTCGGCGAAGGGACCAAACTGGAAATCAAACGTGAGTACCATTTTGCTCACTATTCGTGACGTTTGGGCCGTGTTGTAACATTTGTGTGATTTTGTGATATTTTGGTGAACTGAACCATTCCTGGTGACAGAGAAGTCAATGGAAGAAAACCAGAAAATAGCCAATTTAAAAGCAAATAGATGAGGGGTTCAGTTAGGAGGAGAGAGAAATGGCTGGGTCTTTCTGGGAACCAGCCTGTCTGGTGGGACTGGCAGCCAGGGCGGGGTTTTTGTAAAGGGGGGCAAGCTGGAGTTGGCACTGTGGCTCACGTTCGGTGGCGGGACCAAGTTGGAGATAAAACGTAAGTGCCTTTTCCACTGTTTTTTCTCATGGAATTGTAAAATCGCGGGGTTTTCATGTTTGGAGTGTAAGTGGAGGTCAGTTCTGAACAAAACAGGTTTCTTCCAATTGAGTTGGGGGCTGAAAGTCTGTTCACCTCAAAGAGGAGGGGGTTTTGCTGAGGGGAATGTGATTTAGTTAATGTAGTAGATCACCTTTGGCCGGGGGACATGATTGGAGATAAAACGTAAGTGATTTCTCTGTTGCCTTCTGGAACTTGGGTGCAATTCCCCTTGGCCCTGACTTGTAGAAGCTGAAGTAGGAGGTTGTCATCAGTTGTAACCTCCAAAAGTAGATTTGGAAACAAAAATACTTAAAAGGGTTAAAACAAGTGACTCAAAGTGGGGGTAAAACAGGGTAGACAGAAAAGTCAATTTCTGATTTTTATTAAGTTTTGTCAGATGTTGTATGGGTTTCGGTCATTGCACATTGTGATATGGAAAAGTTGGGAAATGGACTTCCTAGTCTGTTTTCTTTTTTGCCTGATAAATTATTTTATAAGGCAACTCTGAAATGAATAGCAGGCCCAAAAAATCACTTAAGTTAGAAAATTAAGCCTGTTTGTCATGTTGAACAGAATCATCAGCATTGTCCCTTGTAGAATGTAATATGAGTGCTAAATGCCAAACCAAGAGATTCTGCAGGAATCAGATCTCAACAGATCTCACTGATAGCTCCTTTGTCAAAATTTAATTTCTATACTAGAGTAAATTTGAGGTGATCTGTTATCATAATGGTGAGAAGACAATTGACCCCTAAAACTGTGTTTTAAAAATGTGTTTAAAAGAAGGAAATTAATAATTACATTTTTTAAATGTCCATGGTTTATAGGAAATATTTTACAGAGCATGTTATTTTACTACCTTAGTTATCACGAGTCCATATTCTCACACCGCGTGGCCTTGCTGGCGTGGTCTGTAGGTCCCGTGGCGCCCTTTCTGGCACTGAGTACTCCCATGGCCACTCACGTGGCAGTTCACCTGGCCGCTAAAGGCCACGGAAACCTGAGTTAGCTGGATGACCTCTGCTGTGACCACTTTTCCTGGTACACAATGATGCAGATGATGCCACTAACATAGAGAGGGCAGAAACAGGGTGGGCAGAACACCAGTATAGAGAAAACTGATTTATTAGAGTTTTCAGGAATAAAATTATATTAAAATCCATTATTATGTCCTCACAATGAGGCTGTAAAAAAAAGATTTTTTTCAGTCATATATCATTATTTTATCTAATCTATTTACAAAAGCTCAACCCAAAAGAAAGAAATAGAGTCTGCATAACTCTTTCAGGGTAAAATCCACAGGAGTAAAAACCGAGTTTGTTGCCAGCAATCTGACCCCTCAGGACTTGGTGAATTCGCTCTGAGTTCACATGAATACAATTGCAATGTATTAACTGGTAGGAAAAAAAGTCTGGGACATGTTTTTAATAAACTTAACTGCTTGGGTAGAATTATGTTTGAGTTGTAACTAATTTTATATAAATGTGATTGATAAAAAGTTAACAGACATTTTTCAATACTGTAAATATTGTGATAAAAAAAATAATCTGGCTTAACATCATAATGACTTGTTTTTCTGTAGTCCCACTGCTTTCAAATCTGTGCTTAAGAAGGATTACTTTGTTCTATGCAGGACAGGACTATTTTAGGGCTCCTTTGAAACCTTTTAATGCATTTTAGAACTATTTATTTAACTATTTTAAGTTACTTTGAAACTATTTGGGAGCCTTTAAAAAAACCTCTATTAAAGCCTAATGCAAAATCTTTAAATAATTTCCACATCAAATACAGTAATTATTAAATATTTTAAATGGAAATATTTAGATGGAAAATTTGAATTGGCCCAGGAGGATCTCCACAGAATGTATTACTCTGCTTATTTTTCAGAAATCACATTATTTTGACACTGAGACTATTTTAATACAATCATTTTGTGAGAAAATAGTAATGAAGGTTTAAAAAGGAAAAAATAATAACAGTTCATTTATCTTATGTTGGTTAACATTGGGGTTAGCTTTATTTAAAAAAAAAAATTAAAGCTGCTCACATATCTGTTGACTTCTCCCAGCCAAGAACTCTTGATTTTCATTTTTCGTTTTTACTATTTTGCTGGGCTTGCATCCCCACTGAGGGGATTTCCAGGAGGACACCTGACAGCTGCTAGAGGTCAAAACTGAAGCTGGTCAGGTCCCCCAGACAGGTGGCCAGGGTGACAGTTGACACCTCGAGGTCTGGCTAAGAACTGCTTCGTGTGGTTGCAGACCATCAGGCAGGGCCCAGTCTCACTTTCAGGCCTTCATGAGGGACGGCAGATCTGCCTGCAGGTCTCCAGAGGGACATGCCACCCAGCTGAGGCCCACCAGACCGGGGCTGCACAGGGCCTTCCTCTACATGGAGGGGTGGAGTCTTGCCCTGATGACCCTTGGGGTCAGATGAAGTGCCTTGTTTTCTTGGCCCAAAGCCCTGAGCTTTTGGAAGTGGCAGAGGACACAGTTGAAAGGCCTCAGAATGGCTTCAAAGAGTTCAAACTCAATTTAGCACTTTTTAAAGGGGCAGCAGGGAGCAAAGGAGTAACACCAAACCCTGGACACCTTACGGTGCTTCCTGGCTCTGCTGCCTCTCTGCAGCCGCCCACCTGCACGCACCCAAGCTGAGACCTTCCTGGGACTTAGTCAGCTCTGTGCTTCCTTCCCCAGGGGACGTGGCTAGACCAAGTGTCTCCATCTTCCCACCATCTTCGGAGCAGTTGCAGTCCGGAGGGGGCACGGTCGTGTGCTTTGTGAATGACTTCTACCCCAGAGACATTAACGTGAAGTGGAAGGTGGACGGCTCCTATCACAACAGCAATATCCAGAACAGCTTCACGGAGCAGAACCCCACGGACAGCACGTACAGCCTCAGCAGCACCCTGTCGATGACCAGCACAGAGTACAACAATCACAACACCTACACCTGCGAGGTCAGCCACAGCAGCCTGCCTGCGCCCATTGAGAAGACGGTCAGAAGGAACGAGTGCTAGAGTCAGAGGCCGCACCCTCCCGCCGCAGGCCTGGGCCCTCTCCCCACGAGGGACCCACCCCAGCTGCAGTCCTCCTCCCCCTCCCCACCTCACCCCTCCTCCTCCTTGGCTTGAATCAGCTGGTAATGGGGGAACAACAAATAAAATCAATCTTTGCACCTGAGGCTCTCTCCTTCCTCATTTAATGTTTTAGGCATTAACCTTCAATTACCCAGTTTCCCCTTTAAGGGACTAAATGTCTAGTTGCCCTAACACAAACCACCATGTATAAAAACCATCCTCCATTTCACCCTATCCTCTGCCCTGCACAAGACCCTGCTCTCTGAGACCCACACACCACCTGTTCACACCCCCTCCCCTGGGCCATGGCTCGAGAGCCTCCCCTTGGTCTCCCCTCCTCAGCAATCTTCCCTAAGAACAATGGTTCCTGCAGTCCACATCCCTTGATCCAATTCAAGCTTCCCTGAAAACTTAGCAGAGCAAATGTTTCAAAAGATGAAAACAGTAGGCTGAGGGTGGGCTCAGTGGTGAGCACACGCAGCGTCCTGTGTTCCATCCCCACCACTGGAAAAAAAGAATACAGCCCTAAGGAGGGTCAATCATCGCAAGATGATATGGAGTAATAAATCAACATGACCAGCCTGAATGAACAAGCAATAGGGTAATGTCAAGTCCATTACACACTGGGATACTCGCACCTGGGTTTAACCAAAGATTGTGCCTTTGTTACATCTGTAGATGTGTTTTAGGGACAACTTCTGACTGACAAGAACAGTCTAGAGCACTTTCCACAACTAACTTGAACCCTCATGACACTGGAGAGTGCACTCTGAGTTCGTGGGAATGATGGGCAGGTTCTGGAAAGTGGAGTTTTCTGTAACTCAGCAATCCCACTCTTTAAAGGACCACATCCCTATCCACAAAAAAAAAAAAAACTATGCAAAAATGCTTATGGCAGCTTCATTCATAAAAGCCCAGAACTGGAAATAACACAAATGTCCACCAGCAGTAAAATGGGTCATGAAATCATGGTACGTTGGCCACTGAGCTGCTGGGTGAGGAGAATGGCCATAACCGAGGGCTGAAATGCGAGGATAAGCCCAAGAACCCAAACCCCAGGGAGGCAGTCTGTGCTCCATCTAAATAAAGTTCAAGACCAGGTAAGATAAAACTAGAAGTCGGGGCTGGGGATGTGGCTCAAGCCGTAGCGCGCTCGCCTGGCATGCATGCGGCCGGGTTCGATCCTCAGCACCACATACAAACAAAGATGTTGTGTCCGCCAAATACTAAAAAAATAAATATTAAAAATTCTCTCTCTCTTTCTCTCTTTAAAAAAAAAGATAAAACTAGAAGTAGGACTGGGGTACTCTTGGCTGGGGTGAGGCAGGTGTGGTGCCTGGTGGGGACTCTGGGGGGTTGGTAGGTTCCATTCCCCCCTGTGGGGTGTGCCCCTTTATGAGTTTATGGGAAGGTCCTGAGCTGTAGGATTAGGAACCATGCACTTTCTGTATGTCTTGGCTTCAAAAATCAGTCTCTCCCAGTCTACACAGAAGAGGCTGGGAGGGGGGAGGGGAGAGGAGGGCCGCTCAGCCTGTGAATGGGTCCTGGGGGTCTAATATCTAAGCCACAACTCTGCTCTCTCAAGCCCTGTGTTGCTCTGCCTTTCAGAGTTCATGGCGCTGTGCAGACGAGGGTCAGACAACATGCCATCTCACTGGGGTCTTCTACACCCACGGGACCAGGAGCATAGACAAGAAAAAAATGAATGGAACCGGACTTCAACAAGGGGATAAAGGATGGAAGTTACTTATCCAAATGTAGGGAGCCACTTAGGGAAGGCCTGCTTGGGCAGTGGGGAGGGACATGAAGAACATCAATGTCCTCTCCCTACCCTCCTCAGTGTGGCCTTGGGCTACCACTGCCAACCACGCCCCCATACGACACAGACCTGAAGCACCTCCCCCAGCTGCAGGAGTGCAGAGCAGCTCAGACTCTGCCCACTCTATTAACGCACAACCCAGCTTCCATAATGCTTTCCTTTCCCTTCTTAGAACTGGAGCCGTAAACTCGTACACGTGCGTACACACACACACACACACACACACACACACACACACACACACACACACCCTTGATAGGGACATACCTTGCCTTTCTGTCTCTGGACAGTATTCATAATTATCACATCTTTGAAACTTTGGTGATCTGAGTTTAGTTCAGAAAGACTCAACAAAGTCCCTTCAGATGACACGAACTTGTTCACCCATCTCTGGGGACCAAACTGAATAACCAAGAGACTTCTAATCTGGCTACAACTCCAAAGTAAGCTCTTCTAAGAAGGAAAAGCTCTGAAGCCAGACCCACCCCAACTCAAGCAAGAAGATGCCCTGGAGTTTCAAATTGTGTTCCTCAGAAGAACACTCTCAGCTCCCAGTTCTTGGAACCCATGGATGTGATCCAACTTGGAAGGTGGGTCTTGCAGACGTTATCAAATTAAAGTGGGATCATACGAAGATATTGATGAAGATAAGGTGAAACTGGATATTTTATTCATTGCTTGTAGGAATGAAAATTTATATAGCTACACAAGAATGTCCATTTCTTGAAAAACTAAATAAAATACATGCACCACATGACCCAGCAATCACATTGGGCATTTATCCCCAAGAAATGCAAACTTATGCATTTCACACAAAAACCTGTACATGATTTTTCGTAGCAGTTTTTTTTTTTGTGTGTGTGTGTGTGTGTGTGTGTGTGTGTGTGAATAGCCTCAAATTGGAAATAACCTACATGTCCTCAATAGGTGTCCCTCAGTAGGTAACTGGTCAAACAGGACCAACATGTCCCTCAGCAGGTAACTGACAGGTCACGCCTTGGAATCCTATGAGGAACGAGAGTCAGAGCACACAACCCCACAGGTGGTTCTGAAGGGTATCACATGGAATAAAGAAGTCTAGTCTCAAAGGCTCACAGACCATAACATTCTTTTCATGTAACAGTCTTGAAATGACAGGTATAGACAGGGAGGGCAGGTTGCTGGTCATGAGGGAAGATGGGTGGTGGGGACAGGAGAGCATTGTGACCATACAGGGGACATCATAAGGGAAGTCTCTGTGGTTAGGGGTGATTCTGCATCCCAACTACAGTGATAGTGACACATGACAAAACCACGAAGACCTACACACCCTGCGTCAGTGTGCGAGTCTTGGTTTCGAGTTATGCTCTGCAAGAAGTAACAGTCAGGACAAACTGTGGGGGTCACCCAGACCTCTCTCCTATGTTCTGTCTCTGCAACATCCTGCAGACCTATCATTACAGTATTTTAAGATAAAAAGTTTTTTAAAAAGAAGATGAAGTCATACTGGATGAGGGAGAGCCTTGAACCAATGGCGGAGGTGTTTGGAGAAGCAGAGACACACAGGGAGAGTGCCCTGTGGCCAGGGAGGCAGGCGGGCGCTGAGGAGGCAGCCGTGAAGCACTGAGCGCTGCCGGGAGCCACCAGGAGCTAGGAGAGCTGTGGGGAGGTCTGTCCCTCAGGCCCTCCAGAAGAAGCCAACCTTGCCAACACCTTAACTCCACAATTGTGAGACCATAAATGACTTGTTTAAATCCCCGGTGTGTGGACTTAGTGAGGACAGTCCCAGAAAACTGACATAGTGTGGCTGCAGAGAGACAGGTCAGGTCACCAGGAACATCCTCCTAACTGCCGAGTTGTCCCGTAGGTGTGACCTCCCCAGGGATGGCTGGCCAAGGCCATGCACACACACACAGCACTCCTAGGGCCTGAGAGGTCCTCAGATCCAGAAAGTTCAGGTCGACGATGTGAGTGAAAGGCCAAACCGACAAGAGACTGGGCCTTCTTGTTGGAGGTGGCCTGCTTGGGGCTCTAAGCTTAAGCACTGGAGTTGGAAAGCCCTAACAGTGCTGTGTGAGCCTCAGCAAGGTTCTTCACCTGTGTGGCCCTCACATCTCACCTGTAGGATGCAGGAGTGATGGTACCACCTAGTAGGTCATCAACAACTGCCAAGACTCAGTGCCAATGTCAGGGGCTCGGCACACTGACCAGCTCCTCCCCAAAGCTCATGGCCACTGGCTGTTGGAGGAGCATGCTGTGCCCTCCTGGATCTGCAGGGTGGGCTCTTGGGCTTCAAGCCCCATGGGTCCCATGGTAGGTTTAAGGAAAAATGGAGGAAAGAGAGAGAACAGAGAACAGAGAAAGAAAAAGAAAAGGAAGGAGTTAAAGAGAGAAAGAAGAGAAAAGAAAGAAGGGAAGAAAAAAATAATGCTTAAAATGGAGACCACAGCCCCTTGAAGCCACAGAAGATCCCACTCTGGGGCTGTGACGTCTGCAGACATTCGAGCTGGAAAGGGCTTCCCAGAGTCTGCCCAGAAAACAGGGGGACTGCGCCATGACAGTCCCACCAACATTAGGGGGAGCCCCTCTCTGCAGTGGAACAGGCTCTCAGCACACTGTGAGCTCGCTGGTGTGAAGCAGCAGTCATTCCAGGGGAGAAGAGGCAGGCCCAGCCACAGCCCCGAACTGGACACCAACCACTGTATGGTGAAGATGCCTTAACGGCAAACAATGGGCTGTTTGTCAGTCAAGACACAGCACAGGAGGGAAGACTGACACTCCCAAGAGTGGGCAGTAGATCAGCCTGACAACTGTGTTTATCAAAGATTAGGGCAGAGCCACCGCCAACCTTGTATCTCACCCGCCACTCCTATCAGCCACCCACACACCCAGCCCTCATCTGCACCCAAGCCCCCATCAGTGGGACAAAGTGCTGCACAGGAGACTGGGAAGTCCTTTCCAGCTTGAATGTCTGCAGATGTCACAGCCCCGGAGTGGGATCTTCTGTGGCTTCAAAGGGCTGTGGTCTCCATTTTAAGCTTTTCTCTATATAAGGAAGAACCTTCAGAATGAGCAAGGTTTCATAAAGTTGTGCTAATGCCTTTGCTCCAACAAACCCCTGAGCAAGTCAGCAAGTTGCATGTGTTATTTTGAAGAAGAGGAAAAGGGAGATGAGAGAATGGTGGAAGATGGGAGAAGGGAGGCGAGGTGGAAGAGGAGAAAGAAGAAGCAAAGGCCAACGGAGGGGTACAGGGGAGGAACAGGAAGGGGAAAGAGGAAGCCATACAGATGATGCTTCTTTGCCTTTGTACGCAGCGTGGGTCCAGGCCCTGGTGGCCCCAAGCCTCAGCTCCTCGTTCTGGTCAACGTGACAGCCCTCTTTGCTCCTTCTTACAGCTACACCGGGGAGCCCATGAGCGTGGGTCTGTTCACCTCCATGGCTGGTGCCACATCCAGGGGCTCTGCAGCCCTCTCCCCGGGGTGTAAGCAAGGGGAGCCACACCAGTGGTGGAGTCAGTCAGAGCCTGCACAACAGGAGAGGATTAGCGAGCAGGCTGTCCCCACAGCACTGTCCATACAGGGCAGCCTGGAAAGTATCCATAGCTCACATAGCAAGCTACTTTACCCTGGGCCTCTGCTTCCTCGGTTTCCTAGCCCTGGGGCCATCAAGCTCTGGATATGAGGCTAATCCTCACCCAGATGTGCTCTACAGGGAGCAGTGTATCAGACTTTGAAGATTCAGTATGACAAATGGACACAAAACATCCCATTAACAAATCTGATACATTGTATCCTTGATTCCATGTTGAGATGGTAATACTTGGGCTATATTGGGTTAAGTCAAATATATTATCAAGATTAATTTCACAGATTTAATCATGTTTTTATAATTGGTACTAGAAAAAAATTGGGGGGGTACTAGAAAATTTTAATGCCTATACGTGGTTCACATCATATACCTGTCCGACCGGACAACCTAGATTATGCTAAACTGCTGAGTGTGTCCTGGGAAGCTGATCCACCTTCACTCAGAGGGTTTTGGGACTTGACCTGAAACTGGCCCTTAGAGACATATATCCCCAGGCCTTACCCAGCACCTCCACAGGGACTGAGCAGTTCCTGGGCAGAACTTGTACATCTCCCCAGTTTGCTGGTGATTCCCTCCTGCCACTCTGTCTCCTCCCAGTCAGCTACTCCCCAGCGAGTGCCTCAACACTGGCTTACAAGTGTGGACACAGCCCTTATGACAACAGAAGCCATACCACACGACTGTCCCCAAACACAAGCACAGCAGAACTCAAACATTTATAAGGTATGACATAGTTTGTAGAGAATTAGAAGGAGGTAGTCCTCATAGGTCATTAACACAGGTGCACGTATTTACATGATATGACATGAGGTCTCATGTGAACAAGAGTTAAGCAAGCCACCACCACCAACCCCTCACCACGTTAGCAACACTGGAGAACATAAAGCAGCATGAGGTAAGGCCCACACTTCCTGCCACAATGCTCTTAAATCTAATCAAATAGCCAAGCAATATACAAAGAAATTGAGCCAGCCCCCAAACACCGGTTTTGGGAAATGGGAAACCAGTGGTCTGGGGACTGGAATTCCAACTTATTCTTTCACTTAGTGTTTATTGAATGGCTAAAATATGTCAGGGTGTCTCAGATACTTTCACAGGTGTGAGGAGTAGTGTGAGCCTAAGGTGCTCATAGCCCAGGGTTACGGGAGTCCTGTGAGTCACAAGAACAATTGCTTGTACTCCAAGTGAGATGAGGGTTGGTGGTTTTGAATAGAATAATTTCATCTGACTTATAAATAAGCAAGATTTCCCTGGGTGTTCTGATGAGAATGAACCTCGAGGTGAACAGGTACAAGGGTCCAAGCTACAGGTGGCAATACACTGCAGGCTGGTCTGATGTGCCCCACTAGATGAATATGGGGAGAGACCTCAAGGTTTCCAGCTGAGGGATTGGAAGGATTGAGTTGCCTTAGTTGAAGTGAGGAAGCCTATAGGAGGCACAGGTTTGGGAGAAAAGAGCAGAATCCACCTGGAATTGATTTTTGTGCATAGAATGAGGTGAGGGTCAAGGTTCCTTCTCCTCCACATGGACACTCAGCTGCTCACTTCCCTGTGAGATCGCTGTGGCACCTCTGCTGAAAATCCACAGCCACATAGTCTAGGTCTAAGGCCTCTATTTCACTCTGCCGACCTACTTCACCATCCTCAGCCAGCAGATGCCACCTGGATCCATGAGGCTTTGGGGCTCTGTCTTGGGCACACTGGATCTGAGATGCTGCTTAGACAGCCAGGGGGGTGGCTGGCTATAGAGTCAGGAACTCAGAGTCGTTACTGGGGACAAAGGTTCTCCAGAGTCACCCAGATGGTGTGAAAAGCCACCGACTGGGAGAGGAGGCCTTGCAAGGGATGGCAGATGGAGACTGGACCGGGAGGCACTCCTGCACAGCAGGCTGGCAAGATGCACAGGAACCAGAAAAGAAGAGCAGGAAGGACTGGCAGGGGAAGGGGAGGAAGATCCGAGGAGCAGAAGAAATGTACAGCAGGGACAGATTTCTTGGTTATACCGGCTGCAGACAGGCCAGCTATAGTTAAAGATGGAACTGGGCCCTGGGGTCAGCCATGTGAGGACTGTGGGTGAACCAGCTGAGGGCAGTTTACGCACAAAGGCAGGAGCAAAAGTCTGGTCAGAGGGGTTCAAAAGAGAATGGAAGGAAAGAAAGTGGAGATGGCAAGGGAAGGAGAGAGCTGAGGCTGTAACTGAGAGGAGAGTGAGAAGGGAAGTGGGGTCTGCAGAGGGCACGTTTGAAAGGAGAGAGATGAAGGGTTGTTGAAAGCTGAGGAGGAGCAGGACCAGCAGAGATGGCCAATGTGGAGCTGAGGAGGGAGAGGAGCACTCCGCTGGAGAGGAGGGGTGGGGAAGCCAGCAGAGGGGACAGAAGGGAGAGTCCAGGGCACAGGTGCACAGTGCTTGGCAGGGAATGTGCTGGGACTTGTTGGTGACTTCTCTAACAAGTGGGGATGCTGAGATCCTTCAGGTTGAGAAGTTCAGGACTTATAGACTGACATAAGCAAGTCAAGGTTCCAGGCAGGATGAAGAGGAGAGACAGACAGCTCACCAGGGAGCCCCCTGACCATCTGCCAGTGCTTTCCCCATGGCCTTCCGTGCAGATGCCCTCCCTGAACAGATCCCCCAGGCACCCCAGAAGGCAGCTCTTGCCCTTCAGAGACCTATTCCTCTGACCTTTTCCCAACCACACCCTCCCCGTCCTTCCCTCGCCTCCTGCTCCATTCCCAGCTGCAAGTGTGGGAATTTCTCTCTGTGACCTCCCCTCCTCCCCACTCCTCTCATCCCTCCTACCCCTCCATCTACCTACCCACCCTTCCTGGGATTGAACCAACCTTGACACCCCTACCAGCTGCTCAGCTACCCTTTTATGAGAAGGCTCCATCTCTGACTGTGGCCGGTTTTGTGTATTCCTGAAGCTGACAAGTGTCTGCACAGAGTAGAAAAGGAAAAGGGCAGAGGGCAGGGGGCAGGGGGATGAGGAGGGGCCTGACCTTCACTAGTGTGGCCCCTTATGGCCCCCTGTGATTCTCACACCCCACACCAAAGTGTTTCTCACTAGAT
Organism: Ictidomys tridecemlineatus; assembly: GCF_052094955.1. Classification (NCBI taxonomy): domain Eukaryota; kingdom Metazoa; phylum Chordata; class Mammalia; order Rodentia; family Sciuridae; genus Ictidomys; species Ictidomys tridecemlineatus. The sequence goes on along the minus strand of NC_135488.1, from coordinate 2,932,570 downwards.
CTGATTCATAAACGAAGAAACTGGGGCTGAGACAGGTTTTATAATGTGCTGAGGGCACAGAGCCAGTGAGAGATGTAATGGTGACTTCCACCAGGGTCATCAAGCCCAGACGACCATGCCTTTCTCCAGGTGTTGCACTTGGTGGGCTCTGGGCAAGTCTCAATGATATTGGTTTGTTATAGGAACAGGCAGCAGGCAGACCTTTAAAACTAAGAGGAAGACCAGGCCATGACCTGAGCAAGGGCCTTTGTTCTCTGAGTTCATTGAAAGAAAATGTACAAGCTTTTATTTCACAATGGCTCCCGGGCAAATAAGAAAGACCCCCCAACCTGTGACACAGTAATAAAATATTGACCATCAAAGAAAAATAAATAGTGCACGGAGAAGACCTGTGGGGTGCCAATGTGTGGTGGGATTTGCTCTAGGATAACAGTGATGACTAGGGAGTCTCCACACTGATGGCATCCTGTCTCCGAGTCTTCCAGCAGTCCCTGGGGAAGTTTGTATCGCCCTCTCTTTACAGATAAGGAAGCTAAGACTTAGAAACATGCCATGTCCAAGGTCCGAACAATCAGTATGCCTTAAAACCAGGACCTGACAGGTGGCCTATTCAGAGTTGCCAAATCCCAGGCAAAGCAGCAGTAAAGGTCAGGTAAGGAAAGCTTAGAAATCAGGATCTACTGTGACCAATGAGGACACTCAAGAGCAGGGACTCTTGGCATGGCCTGGTCACTCCACCTCCCGGCAGAATGGAGACTCGAGGCCAGGGCACTTTCTACCTGTCCTGTTTTACCAGTTGCAATAGAAGCTAATGGAGACAGCTGGTGGAGCAACCCATAAACCTTGCAGAAATGGAGAGTCAGCCATGCCCCAGACAACCAGGAAGAGTGTTGGCCAAAAGTTCTTCTTCCACATCTCTTTACAGTGCCCAGGCTCTAACCATGCCCCACCCTGCGCCCCAGCCCAGGTTGGTTATTACTGAGTTTCATGGTGACTGGCCTGAGAACACCAAAAAAAGTAATGCTACCTTGTTGAGGAGAGTCCCAGGACCAAGATAGCAACTGTCATGGCAACGGTCACACTGATTCAGTCAAGGAGAGGACCCTTTGGGGAACCGAAAACAGAACCCAGAGCACATCTGTTGCTTTCGCTCGCTCCCATCCTCCCCAGCATGCTGGGTGGTGCACCCCACACCCTTTCAGAAGCTCCCGAGGCCCTGTGCACCTGGGGCCCCAGCACCTGGCCACAGCCATGTCCAGCCCCAGGATGGAAAAAACACCAAGCCAACCTTGTTTGACACCACTCCACCTACACCCACCGCCTCACCTCCAGGGCCAGGGCTTTCCCTCTGGACCAGCCCAGGACAATCAGTGTTCTTAGAGAAGTCCGAACTGGGAACTAGACCCAGAGGCTGACGTGTGAAGAGGTGCTTTCTGGGGCCACAGAGGACCTGGAGGTATCCAAATAGCAAGGAATAGTTTGCTGAATAGTTTCTCCATTTCAGGGATGAGAGGCAGGGAAGGACAGGGATGAACTCCATCAACATTTCAGAATAGATTTCAGTGAACTTCTAGAAGGCATGACAGAAGTTCCCTCTTCTACCATGTCCCTTGGCATCTATGCATATATCCACCCACACGTCCTGGCACCCATCTGTCAGTCCTTACACAAGCTACAGGGCCATTTGTCTGCCTTTCTACACCAGACAACCCTACAACTATAGGAAAAGCTTGTCTGTGTGCTTGTATGTGTGGACGCCCACCTTCATTCTTTCCATGGACATCCATGAGCATCTCCTATGTGTGGGGAGATGCTCTGAAGATACCCCAGTGGCCAAGACAGGACTCTCAGCCTAATGGTGCTCCTGGCCTAGTGTGGAAACAAGAAGCCAGAAATTGCAACATGGAGCATTCTGGTGGGGGGAGAGGAGGTCTAGACGGCTCAGCACAGGAAGGGCACCTAACACACATACTAGAAGTCAGAGAAGGTGCATCCCATCATCCACCCGTGTGAATGGCCAGCCTGGGGAATCCTTGATACCCTGGGTGACCTCACAGGTAATCACAGCACTCCAGCCCTCTGATTAAGAAGATGGAATACTGAACTCTCATGTGGGAATCCATCATTGTAAATTTATTTACACCCTCTTCATCTTCAGCTCTCTGTCTGCTATAAGACAAGAGCAATGAAACCTCTACCTCAGCATCACTCTGATCAGTAATTGAAATATTGTGCAAAATCCACTCAGTACAGGGTGTGGTTCAAACTCGGGCAGTGATCTTTTCATGTTCTCGATTGCTGACAGGTTCTCCAGGCCCGTGGCTGAGTCCCGTGGATGTTCCCCCCTGCACTAATTCCATGTGAGTCCTTTCTAAGCTCATCCCAAAACATTTGTTTCTCCCACTATCCAATAATACCTTGCATTCCTTCTGTTCATCCCCAACTATCTAACATGCAAAAGTGAGAAAAAAATATCTTGTAAAGATGAAGAAACTGAGGCACCAGGTGGAGGCACTATTTGCTGATTCTGTACCTCCCCCCCAGGCCTAAGGATCAGTTCAATCTGGGGCATTTCCTCGCACCCACCCTAGCTGAGGCTTTGATGGATCTTACAAACTGTTGCAGGATTAGTATAAAAGATGCATTTTCCAAAAAAAAATCAATATTTTATACAAACACACACACACATTCTTCAGTCGTCAGCACATAATCTCAAGTGGTTCAACAACCTAGCTGGTCAGGGAGCAAAGGGCCTGCAGAGAAGGGGGCTCTGGACTCAAGACATCTTAGACTCTCTCTGGGCCACATGCCACTTAGACCTGCCCTCTGCCCACCTGGTTCGTAGGCAGGTAAGTGGTGGTGTTTTACTGAAGTTCTGTGATGGCTGCAATTTTTTTTCTTTGCCCTTCACTCTGCAAAGACAAATAGCAAGGGAAAAACTAACATCATGAGAAAATTAAAAAAAAAAACACCTTGGGGAATCAGAACATATTCAACCCAGTCTCCAACAGCTTCTAAGGCCACATGGATACCTGAGTTCTTTCACCCTATGGATATTTATGAGCATATGGCCTGTGAGCCAGAGACAGGGAGGCGGGTGGGAAGGGTACACATGGAACAGGAGGACACGAAAATCCCCGGCCTCATGGAACTACAGCAGGACACTCAAATGCTCACTTGCGACTTCCAGAGCCTAAGTCACCTAACAAAAGCTTAGACCTGCTCCCAGGACCTAAGTAAAGTGGGAAAGATGCCCACCTAATGCCACTCGGCTTCCCTGTGCTCCACAGACTCAGGGTCCACATGAGTTCCCCAGAGTGATTTTCTGTTACCCACCAAAGACAATAATCCAGACATAAGAAAACCTTGGATTCAGGATCACCCATCCAAACATATAGTCAATCCCCATTTACATTCTTCTAGATATTCTAATTTTTTTTTTTTTTGAACTGGGGATTGAACCCAGGGGCACTTTACTACTGAGCAACATTAACGGTCCTTAGCTCTTCTTATTGTCATTTTGAGTCAAGGTTTTTAATTCTTTTTTTTTAAATAGAAAATATTCTGTGGGTGTGGATATATATATTATACAGCCTTTTATTTAGCAAGTTGTTCATCTTTTAATTCCATAATGTTTACAATTAAATATTTGAAATGATTACAGGGGAATGATAATGAGTAGAGCTAGGAAACCGGGTGTGTGGTGCACACCTGTAAGGCTAACTCTCCAAGAGGCTGAGGCAGGAGGATTAAAGTCCAAGACCAAGCAGGGACACTTAGCAAGACTTTGCTTCTAAATAAAAATGGCTGGGTATGTAGCTCAGTGGCAGAGTAGCCCTGGGTGAATCCCCAGCACCACAACCAAAGGGGGCTGGGGAGCGAGAGAGACAGACAGACATGATGAAGAGAAAGAAGAAAACAGATGGAAACACTGGGGAAGCAGGAGGAAAAGCAGAGAAATGGAGACAGTAAGCTCTGAAGACATTTCCAACCACAGGGCCCTGTCCAGTGTGGGCTTCTGGGAGTTTCTGTGCATTGAGCCAATCAGCTGCCTGCCCCTCCTGGTGCCAGGATTCCATTATTAGAGAGGGCAGTGGAAATTTGGAGCCTCCACTGACTACTACCAGAGCAGCCCACCTGCACAGGGGAAGATTTCCTGGGACTGCAACATCAAGACAAGAGCCACTCCAGCCAAAGGGCCAGAAGGCTTCCTGTGCCCTCAGGTTAGCTTGTCTATGCTGCCCTCCCCCACGTCCGCCATCCTTGGAGGGCTGTAAATGCTTACAGAAGCAGACAGAATCTCCTGTAGTGATAATAAAATAAAAAAGAAATCAAAGTCCTTGAAACAGGAGAGGTGAGACAGGAGTGTGTGAGAAATGACACAATCCATCTCCCCACCCCCAATACAGAGGCTGTCTCTCTTCCCCGCAATCAGCTCTCTCTACCCTCACCCTGAGCTTGGGTTTCAAAAATGAATTGCCCAGAAATACAGTAACCCCTAATTATTATGCAAGAACGAACAGTGAGCACCCTTCCTAAGGAAGAACTAATAAGCAGAAAGAGCTGATCAGTGCCATCAACAAGTGTCTAAAATGTGTTTCCAATAAGTCTGTTTGATAGGATAGTTGCACACAACACTGTCACCAAGATTCATGGCACCCTCTGAAATAATGATGTGGAAATGGCTTAACTGTGGTGCCATCAAGGCTACCAACCTCTTAACTCATGAGCAACTCATCTGCCGGTGTGTCTGAACAACAAACTTGGTCTATTTCCACCCGACTTTAAAAAATTCTCTCTCCCCAAAGAGATTGTAGGTGCATAGTGAAAAACCCCTCTGACTACACCCGGAGGTGGCCCCCTGACTCCTCACGTCACTCTAGTCAAGTATTCGAGGCACGTTACCCCCCACATGTGTATTTTGGTTTGGGTAAGATCAGAGTATCTCTGTGTTTATTTCCTATCAAAATATAAGCTCCTAAAATTGTCCATCACATAGAGACTGGCAGGACTGCCCTTGGGAGCTGCAGGCCACGACAGCACCGAGGGTCAGGGCAGCAGCTTGAGACCTACAGGAAGTCTCTCCCTATTTCCACACTTCCTTTTATGATTCTCCTAGCACTGAGATCTGAACTTGAATTTTTGCACTTTGATTTATATAATTTTACAGATTCGACAGAACTTAGCACAGAGCACAGTACCCTAGTCAAATGAGCATTTGCTGGATAAATGAATGAGTGCATGTATAAAGGAATTGCTGATGGCTGATATGTGTTTGTAGAAGTTACATGAGCTGTTTTTCTCCAAGTGTGGTTATGTTTGTTTGTTTGTTGGGTACAATGACTCACAGAGTGTGACACTACTTCCTCAGTTTACATGAAGAAGCAGGACCAGGGAGACGGAGGCTTACCCAAGTGGAGAAGTCACCTCTCAGATACCTGCCCTCTGAGTTCAAAGCTCTCTCTTCTGCAGTCACCCTCCTGAACAAGGCCAGGGGACCTGATGTCCCAGGCCTCCAGGAAGAGTGCCTCCTGTCACCCACTCTTCACCTGAGCCTCCAGGGACTGCCTGCCTTTGTAGAACAAGAGTTTCTTGTGTTCCTTCTCAGCTAGAAATGTTTTCACTTATGATGACCCCAGATGATCTAGATTAACTGTAAGAACAACCTGTACCCAGGGTTGTAGCTATGCTCTCTGTATACACAATGGGCACTTAGAGTGGTCGGCAGGGCCTGTCCACAGGTTGAACAGAGGTGAGAGGTCTTTGAGCTGGCCAGGAAAGAACTGCATCCTGCCCTGAGCAATTCTGAATTGTTTCACAACTGGAAGACTGTGTGTGTGTGTGTGTGTGTGTGTGTGTGTGTGTGAGAACAGAGCTCTGGGCCCAGTGCATGCTTGGCACACTCCACCTCTAGGCTATATCCCAGCCCTCACTCATTCTTTTCTAACATTTATCTGTGTGTTTTTATACATGGCCACTGGGTCAGTGGCACCATTGCTGTGGTCAATTTCTGTCACTTACAGGTATTTCATAGTACACCTTCTTCCTATTTAGCGATCACATTGATCATTTTGAACAACCCATGTCAGTATCTTACCAGCAGTTCACAATTTCCTTATATTTTCCCCTAGTGCTGAAAGCCACAGCCTGTGGTCTTGACTTCTTCAGATGAGCAGCCATACTGGCCCTCCACTACCCCTGAAAACAGGACCAGAGTCCGACCCTGGGAGACGTTACCTGCTCTGCTTGGGCACCTCATGCCCAATATATTAGTTGGTCATTTCCTGAGTTACCTTGATCTCTAATTGAGCAATTGGTATTCATTTTGCTTCATCTAAAAAATTGCTAGTTTATTTGAGATCAGAGGCTCATCACAAACTTATTTTCCAGCTTTGAGGCCAATCACTAATTCGTGTGTAAATAGAGAGGAACTCATGGTTGGACCCTAAGTGTCCTCAGTGCCTAGGACAGCTCCAAAAAGAAGAGCCCCCCTCACAATCTCCACCTAGCCAGTGGGGGACTGAGGAGGACTTTTTATTTTTTAATGTTAAGTTTAATTTTTTAATCATTAATTAATTAATTTTTTATGTAGTGCTGAGGATTAAACTCAGTGCCTCACATGCTAGGCAAGTGCTCTTCCACTGAGTTCAGCCCCAGCCCTTGAGGAGGGTTTACATTGTACTTTGGAAGATGGAGGCTTTGTTTTCAGAACAGCACCACATCTTTTCTCTCATTTAATTCCCCAAGAACCCACAGAGAAGGAACAAGGGCTGCATCTTGAGACTCGCTCTCCCTCCTCATAAAGTAGGAATGATAACACCTTCTCCATGGGTTTCTTGAATTACTACATTTTAATAAATAAGAATCCTGTAAAGTCCAATCACTAAGGATTTACAACTTTTGAGAGAAATCTTTTACTCTTAAGCATAAAGGAAGAGCAGTTATCATGGAAACAACCCTCCCAGAGTTTAATACAGCCATCTGCCATTTTCCATGATCCTTAGCACGCACATCAGGTCTTGCTGAAGATGTGGAGAGTGTCGACCAGCTTGGGGAGGGTTGCTGATGCGGAGTACCTGGGGTGTCAGGGTGGCGGGCTCCAGCCGTCAGGAATAACGATTTCTCCCTGACCCTGCTGGGATCACATTGCTGGGATTCACATTGCTGGGTGGATTCCACAACCTGAGCCCTAATTGGAAACATAGACATGGATCTCAAATCCAGAATGGACCTTCAAATCACCAAGGACATGCTCTGTAGCTTACAAATGGGGAAACTAGAGGGGTCAACTGAAAAAGGAAATGTCCTGGAGAAGTCAGAAAATGCCCTGAGGTGGCAGATTTTCATCATCTCTCCAATCTGAATGCAAGGTAGAGGGGCAAGGGGGTTTCCACAGTGCCACATCACTCGGAAAAAGGGTGCTATTTTGAGGCCCCAGCCCTGCACCTGTTCTGTCCAGATGGGCTTGGCAAAAGAAGAAACGAAAACAGGCTTTTCTCGCTACCGAGACAGCGAGAGGGTCCAGGCTGCATGCTGCTTACGTGGCAGTAACCCCAGATGTCCGGCCTTTCTGCCTAGGATTCCCAATCCAGGTACCCCAGAACTTGTCCCACACACCAAGGGCTGCCGTGCCCAGGCTCATCTGCAGTCCTGCTGTGTGCTGACCAAGCAGGAGGAGCAGGAGGCCAGAGAAGGAGCAGCTAGCCCTAGGGCACAGGCAGGGGAATTAGAAGTCCGGGCTACCAGCTCAGCTTGTCCAGAGACAGGAAATGCTGAGCTCTTGGGCACATTCTGAAGGAAAGCAGAAAGTCGTTTCACCAAAGTTTCTTTCGTGTAATAACAGGCGTTCAATGGGAGTTCTTGGGCTTTGGGGCCAGCTGCCCTGCCTTACACCCAGCATGGCCACAACTGGGCTGACTGGCCTGGGGCAAGCAGCAGATACCAGCTTCACCTCAGGTTCCCCATTGTGATTTCTAAGATGAGGACTGAGCACACCCTTGAAGGAGAGCCTGGGGACAGTGACATAGGACTGCAGTGAGGGCAGCCTTAGGGCAAGGCAGCTGTTCTTGTTAATCAACCCCCACATGAATGCTGCTGTACAATTTCCAAAGCTGACTAGATGCCTCCCCACCCTTCTTTACACTGGCACGTGGGCAGTAAGTCCTGTCATCAGGCTGCACTGCTGCCACCAAGGCCATTCTGCAGCTCCCTGCTCCTTCCAAGAACCTGCCACTCAAATCTGAAGGATTTGGGAAACTTGAGTCTAAATCATGACGCCAGATTTTCTTGCTCTATCCAAACCTTAAAATCTCTTGTGCAATTATCAAAACCCACAAACCCTTGCCAGGCACAGTGGCACACACCTATAATAATCCCAGTGACTTGGGAGGATGAGGCAGAAAGATTGTGAGTTCAAGATCAACCTCACCAACTTAGCAAGGCCCAAAGCCACTCCCTGAGACCCTATCTCTTAAGTAAAATATAAAAATGGACTGGGGATGTGGTTCAGTGGTTAAGTACCCCTGGGTTCAATTCCTGGTTCCAAAAAAAAAAAAAAATACAAACATTACTACTACATCTTCAGCAGATAAATTAAAAAATTCATTTCAGGGTTAGAGAAATTGCCAAATTTTGGTAACTAACCTCAGAAAATTCCATGTTAGCTTCTTTACCTAAGGAATTTTATGGTGGTTAAAAGAAATTAAATAGAGATCATAACCAAAGTGAAATAATCCAGTAGATCTGGCTTCCTTTCTTAAATCGTTTTCTTCTTTGAGAATTCAGAAATTGTTTCAAAGTTAGCCAATCCCAAAAATGTAAGGGAGGTGACTCAAAATGGGGTAGGGAGGAAGAGCATAAGAAGAAAATTACCTCTAGATAGGGAAAAGAAGTGGGAGGGAAAGGGAGGGAGAATGGGAATTGCATTCTTTATACAGAATTCAGGTATGAAGATGTGAGGGGAAAAAAAAGAAGTGTGTCACATTAGATTGGGTAGAGAGAAGAAATGGGAAGGGAGGGTGGGGAAGGGGGGAATAGAAGGACAGCAGAATAAAATAGACATTATTATTGCTGAGGGTATATATGTGACTACATGACCAATGTGATTCTGCAACCTGTACACTCAGAAAAATGAGATATTATATCCCATCTGATTCAAATGTATGATATGTCAAGATCATTGTACTGTCATGTGTAATTAATCAAAACAAATTTTAAAAAAGAAATTGCTTCAGAATTTCACAACAAAATCCCATAGGGGTAAAAAGTTGATGAATTAATACTATTTCACAAGATGCCTAAAAAACCTCATTTTACATATCCAGACTTCTGTGTGTTTAAGATTTTATAAACCATTAAGGGCTCCACCGACAGGTCCTGTGATCACGATTATTACTTGCCTGTCTCTGAACAAGGATGTATTTTTTAGTTGCTCTGCCCGTTTTTAGAATAAGAGCAGACATCAGATGCCCACAGTGCAGTCATAAAGAGGACACTGGGTCCCTCCTCGGCTACCACTTGCTCACAGTCTTGGGATTTACTGGACCTCAGCGTCCCTGTCTTCATCAAGAGGCACTGAACTGGGTGATTGGGATGCTCCCTCCACATCTAAAATGCTATGATCTCTATGTAGCTCCTGAAGATTTTTAAAAGTTTTTTCTTTGAGCATGATATGCTTTCCATAATGTGGAAATAATCACCTTCACATAAAAAGAGGATTTGCAGTATTCCTTTATAGCAGATGTCTAAAGTCTCACCAGATTGAAAAAAAATCAGTAAAAGCAGCACTTCCCTAAGGAAGATAACTGGCCAAAGAAAACTAAACTAAGAGAGCCAGGCAAGGGCCATCACAATGCTTGATCTATGAGCCCTCCCTGTGCCTGGCTGCCTCCAGGGACCTGCAGGAACTTGCTGCCTGAAGCATATGCTCACCTAAATGATGCCAGTTCTGAACATAGTCAGTCGAGGAAAGAGAGCAGGGTTGTTTAATAATTGGTTGGCTCTAGCAGTTAGAGAAATGCATATTAAAACTAAACTGAGACTTCATCTCATTGCAGACAGAATGGCAATTATCAAAGAATGCAAGTAACAATAAATGTTGGCAAGGATGTGGGGGAAAAGGCACACTCATACATTGCTGGTGGGACTGCAAATTAGTGCAACCACCATGGAAAGCAATATGGAGATTCCTCAGGAAACTTGAATTGGAACCACCCAGTTATACAATTCCTTGTCTATACCCAAAGGATTTAAAATCAGCATACCACAGTGATGCAGCCACCTGCCACATCAATATTCATAGCAGCTCAACTAACAGTAGCGAAACTATAGAAACAATTTAGGTGCCCTTTAAAACAGATGAATGGATTTTTTTTAAATGTGGTATATATGCACAATGGAATATCACTCAGCCATAAAGAGAATGGAGTCATGGCATTTGCCAGTAAATGGATGAAACGGAGAGCATCATGCTAAGTGAAATAAGCCAGTCCCTAAAAACCAAAGGCTGAATGTTCTCTCTGATATGGAGATGCTAACACACAATAAGGGGTGTGGGAAGAACAAAAATTCATTGGATAAGGCAAAAGGGAATGAAAGGAAGAGGGTGGGTGAGAACAGGAACAACAGTAGAATGAGTGGAACACCACTTTACTCTGTTTGTATATGAACACATGAGCAGTGTAACACCATGTCATGTACAACCACAAGAATGAGGTGTTCTACTCCATGTATGTGTGATATGTCAAAATACCCTACTATTATGTACATCTAAAAACAACAAAAAATAAACATTATTATCTAAAAATAATAACAATGATCAATTGGAAGAAAACACACTAAATGTAGAGATCTCTGTGTGTCCTGGCTTGAGTGTCGACACTGCCAGAAATTTCCAAAGCAACTGACCTAGTTTTGCCTTCTTTGTGACCTTAGATAGATATTTTAAAATAATTAAGAGCCTAAAATGGAAATCAAACTTGAAAGAACTACCCTGGAGTGAAAACAGACGTGGGCCCAGGTCTGGTCCTGTCCCTGTGTGAACACTGACCTAGTCACTTACCCAGTCTGTAATGTGTCTTGGCCTAAGCCTGGGGTGAAAACCTCTGCCCAATTCTGACACACTGAGCAGCAGCCCCCCAGATGGTTTTCAGGAAAACTCTCTAAAATCTAAATGTGTGTGGCCTTCTAATCAGAGGCTCCCAGGGATGGTAGAATTCCTTCATGAAGGGCACTGGCAGCAGGATGGAAGGAAACCGTTTCCTCCATGTGTGTATGGGTCCCATGTCTGCTCCCTGTACCAACCCCTTGCTGGCTGTGTGTCATCAGAGGAGCAGGAACCCTTCCCTGAAGCTCCCCATTTCCGGATAGACACCTGCAGTCACAGAAACAGAGAGTCATAGTTCCCACTTTACTATTCAAGATTGTTTGTAATAAAAAATCTACAGAACCGGGCTTTCAAATAGGAACTCACTCCACGCTTGAGGCCTGGACCTGAACTGGTTATTTTTGTGTTTCTCAGTGAGAGGTTATCTATAGAATTCAGTACCTGAGGCTCAGGCATTCACAGTAAACACAAACACAGGTGCATGTGTGTTTACTCCTACTTTACCCTCAGGTGGTGTTGTTTTTGCCTGGAGAGGAGAGGTACAGATTTGTGAAAATAAACCGCAAAATAATCCTCACATGGTCGGAAAACAACTCTTGTGAGACATTTAACTGGTATTATAAATCGGTATAATCTTTTTGAAAAGGAATTTGGTAATACATATCAAGAGCTACTAAAATTTTATTCCCTTTAACTCAAGAATTTCAAGAAATCTAAAACTCAAGCATTAGAGGGCTGGAGGTGTGGCTCAGTGGTAAAGCCCTTGCCTAGCCTGTTCCAGGCTCTGGGCTCAATTATCAGCACTGGGGGAAAAATCCTAAGTAACCAATAAGAGGAGAAATGGCGGAGGAAATACTGGAATGTCAACTCCAAGGACAAACTTGCAGCCATGTGAGAAGAAACTTCCAGAGTCTTTGCAACATGGAAAGCTATAAATTTATGAGGCATTTGTCAAGTATGGCGCTCTATGCTATACGATCAAAGCATGCTGATAGTAAAGATTGTAAAGAGAACAAAGACAAAAATGTGAAGAATACTGCTGTATTCAAGTGGTGCATTTTTGGAAGATCATTGTTACAGAAATGTCATATCCAGGAACCAGTAAGGAGTTGGAACAACTCGCCAACATTCACAACAGCACCAAAACATCAACTTCTATCTCATTTTCAGATTGAAATACAGGCCAGTACCTCCCATGCCAGGCCCTGGGTGGGTCTCCCACAGCCTGGAGACCCTGCTCTGGTGCCCAAAGCAGAGCACGGTACTCAGCCAGACCAAATGAACAAATGGCACCCACCACTTCTGTTGGATGATCCAAAAGGTAAAATTCACTACTAACAGAAAGGACATATCAGAATCACAATTGTCAAGTGAGAGTAGACCATAAATTTAGCCATTCTGGATTGAGAGCAGAAAATGTGCTACATTTAGACAACTGTCTAAAATAAATTACAAGGGTCCACAGGAGGACAGGTGCATGTTTGGTTAACTAAGTCACTTGTAATTCCTCACATCTGTCTAGCTCCATGCGCAAAAATATTCAAAAAGGCAAAATGTGTTAAAGAAAAACATTAGAATCAAATATTTTACTGACTTGCTTATGAAAATTTCTCCATTTCATTTTTGGGAAGGAAATAAATACCTGCATTCCAAAAGTACAGAAGAGCAGCTATAATACGGAATTCTCTCTTCCATTCCATATCCCTCAGGCTCAAAACTTTTTAATACGGTATTTTAGCTCTGAAGTAGGACAGGGGTTTTAAAGTACAAACCAAAAACTTGACATGCTAGAAAGACATAACCAAAATTGAATCTTAGGGGTACAAGTTGTTTAGTTCTCCCTGCAGATCAAAATAATTCTTGAACTACTTCTTTTTGTTTGTTTAATAGCTTTATTATTTATTTATATGTGGTGCTGAACATCGAACCCAGTGCCTCACACATGCAAGGCAAGCACTTTACTACTGAGCCACAACCCTAGCCCGTTTTGAACTACTTCTAAAACCAAGACTTTTAGAATTTAGAATTAGGTTCTAGAATTATTCTTACTTATGAAAATATATTATAAATGTGATGACTATTTGAATTACAGAAAATTATTCCAAAAAATATGTCTAGGAACATAATCTTGTCTGGATTATTACTACCTGCCACTATTCATATTTGGATATTAAGTCAAGGTTAGAAATGATCAGTGGGGCTCCTATGAAAAAGGGGACAGAAAATATTTTGCCCATGAATGGAATGTTTCATGCATGCAATTAAAAACAATCTACACGATTACTTAGGAAAAGAAGGGTTTCTCTTTTCTCTTCAAAACTTTTAAACACCAGAGGCTCAGGAGGCTGAGACAGGAAGATTGCAAGTTCAAAGCCAGCCTCAGCAACTTAGTGAGGCCTTAAGCAACTTAGGGAGACTCTCTCAATGAAATATAAGAAGGGTTAGTGGCTTAGTGGTTTAGTGCCCCTGGGTTCAATCCCCAGGACCAAAAAACAAAACAAACGATTTAAACATAAATTTAAACTTGAAATTCACATAAATAATACAGCATTCTATTTTAGGAATAAGAATGCGGTATAATGAATTTTATTGTATACTAAAACATATCTCAATAAATATAAGACTGCATTAATGGAAACCCAAGAAAAATGTTGTTGAGAGAAAAGGAGCTGAACTTTGGTATCAGCCTGGAGAACACAACTCTCAGCTCTGCCAGGTACCTTAAGCATTTCCAAGATCATCATTAAGCCTCTTCAGTCTGGGATAACACTTATTTAGAACCAATCACCTAAAATACTTGACTTTGATGAGACCATGCTGGTTTTTCACAATTAAAATTGCATTCATGGCCCTGTTACCCTTCAAAATTATATTTTTAGATACCAACTGAGAGTTGTAAAAATTATATTTCTGCTTTCACAATCCATTTACATTTCACCAAAGGAAGCTTTTCCTTTAGGTGGTTTTCATTCATCTTGCAAAACAAAAAAGCATAAAGTAGTATAGCATTCTATGCTTACGAAGGGGGGAGTCACATGAATAAAAGGAGGGTCTAATTTGGGAGTGAGGGGAAGGAAGAGTGCCAAGCATAAAGAATCACATGAAATGGTTCTTCATGTCCTGGACCTCTTAAGAGTCTTCAGCAATTCGCCACCACATGCACACAGAACACACAAGAGGCACAAAGCTTGGGTGGAACCGCAGGACACAGGTCCTCCCCGGTTTCTGCACGGGTGGCATGTTGGTGGTGCTCACTGTGGGTGAGTGGCAGCCCAGGGCAGCTCCCCATGAGACAGCAGCTGCCTTCAAGATCTGAGCTTGGTGCATTCTTCCATGTCCACTATTTGTAGTTCGACCCATTCTCCCCCAGGAAAGTTCCCTTGCTCCCTAGAATAACTTCCTCTGACCTCTGAGGACAGGTATGTAAAACCACCTGCCTGAGAAGGCCACAGAGGAGCTTCAGACAGGTGAACTGCAGCCCAGCACACTCCGTCACGGGTGCCTGTGCACCAGAGAGCAAAGATAAGGGCAAGGCAGCCGGCCGAGATGCCAAGCTCTCAAGATAACACATCTTCACAGCACAGAAATGTCCTCTGGCTGCTTCACAACGCAGCTCTCACCAAGCCTGGAGCTCAGCAAGCCCCCAGTCTGGCCTCAAGGCAGTCACTTGGGTAAAACAGCAGACACTTAAAACCACATAGCCTGGCACACAGCAATCTGAGGCTCTTCTGGGGAAAGCCATGGTGGGGGCATTTGCTGCCCTATGTCACCTATGGCTGAGGGCCCCAAGCAGTGCCACTGGCAACTCCCTGCAAGTTCCTTGAGGCCGAGTACAATCAGCTCAGTGAGATTCAGGGAACAGTGGACACGTGAACACATGTGTGCCACACACCCCAAAAGGGCATCAACAGCCCCCGGAGTTCCAGTGTTAAGACTGGCTTTCTCATGGACCATGGCAAATAGCTTCCAAAAATGGAATGAAGCATCAGCTAAGATGGAGATGGACAGATCTCTTGGGGGAGGGGCTGGCCAGCAGGGTGACATCTCCCTGAAGCTCCTGTTCTGCCTTGGCCACAGCCTCCTGCAACCCATGGGGGAGGCCTGACTGTGTGGGGCTGGAGCGCCCCCTGCTGAGCATGAGGGAGGACACCCCAGCACTGAGGTTTTCCTTTCCCAGGAGAGCACCTCACAACTGGTGTATAGGCCGCCTGACGGGGGATCCTGCCGGGGGCAGGCTGGAGGAGAGACCAGACTCCCATCCATCACTTTTAAAATATGTCACCTTTAAAATGCTATCTGTTGTCTCCACCACAGGCACATGCCATTTTCCATTTTAATAATATTATTGAATCTTAGGGATTATAGGAAAATAAGAGCCTCCTCAAAACAAAACCAAGAAGACAGAGGTGGTGAAGGCAGAATCACACACACAGTCAACATAGACCAGTAAACAGGTCAGGTGGGATCCAGGAGGCCAATTCCCTGATGGACTTAAATGCTACTGCCTTCAGAGCCCTTCCTCCACCCTTAACAGATGACCTAACCCTGCTCCAACCTGTTGCTAAGGTAACCTGTCCCAGAAATGGTCCCTCCCTAAAGGGAGTTATAAAGTTGCTAATTAAAGTGTTGGGGCAGCTCCATTTGGCCCTCCTTCTTCTCACCATCTGGCCACCCCTCCTGAGCATCTCCTGGGCCTAATCACCTAGCAGGAAGGAGAGAGGTAAGGGAAGAGGGCAGGAGAACAAAGGAAGCCTAAGACATATAAAAACGGCAGAACACCTCACTTCTGGGAATACCAGGATCCAGCTGTGGCCCCCCTCTCTCCCAGGAGAAGACTGTGACCCCTTTTTAAATAAACCCCTCTTTCTATGCTTGCCTGGGCGCGCTTCTCTGTGTCACCCTTGACCATGTAAGGAAGCAGGACTCGTCAGTAACGGGGTATCAAGAGGACAACTTTCACAGCACTTAACATGCATTGTTTCACATATCCAGGTCCCGCTGTGCAGCAGTCACCGTCCACCCACTTTGTTTCATTTCCTATCCCAGGATCCACTGGCTTGCACCTAGATGTGGCCAAGTGGAGGCACTGGCAAGACTGGAGAGTGGAATGAAGGCAGGAGCCGGGATATTAGACCCCCTCGGCCTTGGGAAGGAATTCCCCAATGCAGCCACTGGGCACCCAGTTTCTCCAGCCCTCGGGGAGGGCCAGGGCCTCCCGTGGCCACTCAAACTAACAAGTGTTCTCTGCTGTCATCACCTGTGAAGAGGTTCTCAAGGTAAATTGCCTTGTAGAAATGCCTAGAGTGGTTCATTTTTCTGATGGGGTCATGACTGATCCCTGTCATGTATATAGTTTTGGGTTAATTTATAACTAATAATCTATCATTTTAATCTAATAATTTATAACTAATTTATAATTAATTTATAACTAATAATCTATCATTATTATAACTAATAATCTATCATTATTATAACTAATAATCTATCATTTAGTCCATACAGGTTGTCCTGTCTCCTTAGTTCTTTACAAACCTTTATTAGTGGCTGCATAAATCACACCTTGATTGACTCATACCATTCCAGTTTCCAGTTGTTGCTGAACTGTAACTGTAGCACGAATGCCTTTGTGTAAATATTTCTATCCACACTTCTAAGTATAAGCACCAGCTGGCTTCCCAGAAGTGGCAGTAAAGGAATGATCCACTTTAAGATTCTGGGTACATACTTCCAAAAAATCTCCAGAAAGCAGGCCAGACCAGTTTACGATCCCACCAGCAGTCTCAGACAGCTTGTCTCTGCAGCTCTGATTAGTCTGTTTATGTAATAGTTAAAAAAAGAAGTGTGTGTGGGTGGGGGTCCTAGTTGTTGCTGTTCAACGTAGGGGTGTTTTGCTTTCATTGTTGGTGGGGTGGAACATTTCTCAGGTGTTCATTATCCACATGCACCTCCTCTTTGGCAAACTATCTTGTCCCATGCTGTACAGTCCTTAGCGATTCTCTTACTGGCTGGGGTGTCAGGAAGGGTCCTGAGAGACAAACGTCAGAAGCTCATGAAGTCAAGCAGAAGGGTTTATTGAAAGGATCGCGAACCTCCAAAGTGAGTGAGAAGGCTGGAAAACTGGGTTCAGGAAATAGGCAGTCAGAACCGGCAAGCTGGAAATGCAGACCACACCCAGATCCCACAGTCTGAGCCAGATGCCACCACCGCCATTGCCAGCCTGATGCTGTCCTGGCATCGCTACACCTGCTGCTGCATTCTGGATGCCACCAGCAAATGAGCAAGAAGAGACCCCTGCCTCCTACTCCCTGTGACAACCTGCAGGCTGCAGTAATCCCTTCCCTTGCTGGGAAGTGGAGTCTTTCCCCACGCTGCCAGCGTGGGAGAGGCACTACAGCCTTGAGGAGCTTGCTGCTTCTGCAGGACACTCCCACCGTGGCCTGGAGGCGTGTCCCCCAAAGGCCCATGCTGAAGGCTCTGTCCAGCCTGGAGCCTCTCTGGAACTGGGGGAGCCTTTAAGAGGTGGGCCTGAGGGAGGAAGCCAGGTAACCAGGGCCAGCCCTGGATGGGGAGATTAGCCCCAGCCCCTCCCTGTGAGGTGAGCTGCTTCCCCAGCAAGTGCTTCGCCAAGACATCCTGCCCTGCCACAGGCCCAAAGGCGACAATGGACTAAAACCTCTGAAGCCTTGAGCCCAGATAAACCTCTCCTTCCTCCCTGTTGATGATCTCGGGTATGTTGTCACTGTGAGGGAAAGCTGACTAGCACAGGTCCTCAGAGTCCTGTGAGGCTACATTATTGACCTTCAGGTCCTCAGTGGTTCCACTCCCACTGCTAGCAGTGGGTAAGTGTCAGGGCTACTGAGTCATCTTTGTGACTCTCTTGGATGACCCATGGAGCATGGGAGGCCCAGAAAGCCCCAGACATTGCAGCCTCGGTCACACCAAGGCAGATAGATGAGCCATGCCCAATCCCTGTTCGACCTGCAGGACTGGGAGCAAATGAAAGGAGCTGGTGTTCAAAGCCACAGAGTTTTGAGGTGGCTTGTTATCCACGAGGTGATGCCCTGGGCAGCAACAGCCAACTGAACAGGCTAGGTCTGTGCCCTGACTGCCAGCAAGGAGTGAGGACAGACAAGTCACCTTCAACAGAGAGGCAGCGATGGTTCACAGGAAGTTCCCACAGCAAGGAATCCCCTGGATGGAATAAGGGGATAGGACGCAGGGGAAGACCAGAAGAAGAAAAAAAAAATCCATTGAACTCAGAACCAGTCCTTGTCTTGTCTGTATTAAATTACATGCCTTTTATATATCGATAGTTCTCCGCAAATATTGGCAATGTGTCTCCTGCCCAAGGATTACACTCTGACTTCCACTCCCTGCCTGTGTCTGGGGGACTTCCTACAAAGCGCTCATTTTGATGGAAACACTCCTATTCTCTCAGCGTCTCCCAGGCCCCGTCAGCCACCACGCTCCTCGGGGCTACCTGCACCCTCCACGTCCTTACTAACCTGTCACTCTGCTATTCCCCTTCCCACTCCACCACTGCCTGCGTGCCTTGTTTGCCTACAGGGAAGAAAATACATTTCAGTGGTATAGAAAAACAATGTACTATTTAAACCAAAAGAAAGCAAAGGAGGAACATAGAAATAACAAGACAAAACAATGAAAATGTGGTCATGCCAAGACTTGTAGCGGATGTCCACAGCAACACAACTCCTAAGAGCCTCAGGAAAGAGGCAGAACTCATGGTTGCTTCTGGCTGGGGCTAGGGACACTGACTGATGATGATGATGGCCCAGGGACTCTGGAGTGACGAAGGTTCTAGAATCAACTGTGGTGATGCTGTGAATAGACTGAAACCACGAAATTATACTCCAAATAGGTGAAAGGTATAGCATGCGGACTCTTATCTCAACAAAGCTGCAAACATTTTAACTAAACATTTTTAGAGATTCAGCTAAACTCTAAGAGGCTTTCTCTGACATCTCTGGGTACTGCACGCACACGTGCACATACACAGCCCCGTATAACTCCGGATGACACTTCACAGGGTTGTGTAAAATGACTAACAATTTCTGTCTCAGCAGCTCCCAGAACAAAGTTGGCAAGACATTTTAATCAACTGTTCTGCATATACCAAAGCAGACAGCAGTGAACTCCACAGCCTGTGGCTCAGCTCATGGTGCACCTGCCAGGCCCACCCCCAGGACATTCAGCAGTCAGTCACTCTGCACATCCCCATGCCCGTCATCCAAGGTCTACAGAGTTCAGGATGGGCAGTCTAAGGTGATATTTAACATTCATGAAAGGCTTCACAAGCAGTAACATTCTAAGCTCTTGGCACAACGTAGCTCATTTAATCTGCCAAACCACCCTAAAATCATGCCCATTTTTACAGTGAGAAAAACCAAGATGTCAAGGTAAATATAATTGGTACAAAAGCTAGCAAGTATAAGATGGGATTTCCATCTCAGGTTGCAATCTCCATCATACTCACTACCCACCTTGGGAAAATAGTATCTCACACCTACCTAAAAATAACCTAACAGAAGCTAAAGCAATGGCATGTTCCTTCTGCAGCTGGGTTGCTGATAAGGTCAAGGAGATCATCTACTTCAGGCTCAATCTCAGTCCCAACCAGGCAGCTCTCCATGTGATCAGCATGTGATCAGCTCTGGTGCTCAGAAATGGAAGACCAGAGGACTGCAGCTTGTCTGAGACCAGAGGAGCTTTAGAAGAGCTAGCCAGGCGATGCTAGCATCCCCTGCATTTGACACTTGTGTTCTCCAGCACTATGACCACTCATGTGAGGACACTGAGCACTTGGAATGTGGCTGATCCAAAATGAGATGTGACATGAAATAGATTGTTGTGAGACCTAGTGAGAATTCTCACTTAGTGAAAATTCACCAAGGCAAAGAGAAACGGCGAAGAAAGAGAAATGGAGGAAGATATGCCGTGAAGGTGCAGTGGGGACAAAGATGTCTGCCGTGGACTTGGGACCTGGGCTGACATTTGCTTCCAAGTTCACTATTCACCTTTGGAAGCTTTCTGTTAGGAAAGATGATTGAGTGAGAGATGATTGACAGGTTCCTGCATCTTGCTTGTGATGCTCAGGGCACATGCACCGAATTCATTCCCAGGTTTTCATCAGATGCATGAGATGCAGGCAATACTATGAGGTCTTACGTAGGGGGTTTTCCCTTAGCGGTAACTAAAGGGAAAACCTGGGAGCCTCTGCACATGCTCCTCAGGATGGTCAGGCAATCTTCTTAGGAAACAGGATCTTGTGATTTAAGGAAACTGGCCCATTGTTTTAAATGCCAGCAAGCATTGTGTAAGATGCACAAGGAAATGGGGTGAGAGTCAGAGCAAGGGCCCTGATCTAACCTGCCTTACACTTGATACAAAAAAAATATAAAACACTGATTGTTAAAATAGTCATATTTTAAATATTTTGGATTAAATAAAACTTTCAGAGGTTAATTTCACCAGTTTCTTTTCAGCGTGGTGACTAGAAAAGTTAAAATCACGTTCCTATTGAACAGTGCTACATGAGTACTCCTCAAGGACTCATAGAGAACAGGAGGCAGTCTGTGGCACAACAGGACAGGGGCCACACCAGCTAAGCTCAGGGGTCAGTGCTCCAGGACCTTCAGGACTCATCAGTGACCAAGGACTGTCTCACCCTCCAGTAAGACCAGCTTCTAAAGTAAAATGTATATGGATTTCCTGTCCTATGTGAACTCTAGTGTGGGTTCCTTGAATGTGGACATCCCTTTAAGATGTAGACCTCTCTAAACCAGATATAGTGGTGCACACCTATAATCCCAGTGACTCAGGAGGCGACTCAGGCAGGAGGATCACAAGTTCAGGATCTTGCAACATAGCAAGACCTTCTCTTAAAAAAAAAAAAAAAAAAAAAAAGAAAAGAAAGAAAAAAGCTGGGGATGCACCTCAGTGATAAAGTGTCCCTGGCTCCAATCCCCAGCTCCACAGAAGAAAAGTGAGGGGAGAGGAGGCATAGAAAGAAAACAGGAGATGTAGCTCCTTCTGAAATCAGGGGACACGCGCAGATCTTATTGCCCTGTGTTAAACCTGGCAAGAGATGCCACCACGCAGTCCAGAGACAGTGGCTGCCTCCCCCATAGCTGGGAGCTCAACACTGAACTGACTTCATTCATCGGCCTGCTTAACAAGGCCACTGAACCCCTGAAGTGCCTCTGGCTTCTGACTCCACTTTACGCTTCCACCTATGGTGCACATTAACCATCATGCCCCACCCTCTCGCTGCACCACAGCAACACTGGGTATTTACCTGCAGAGGCCCTGGGACACACCTGGGTGCTGGGCTAGAAGAAGTGTTCTGCAGTGCAACCCAGCTACTAAAACAGCACAGGACTGGACCCTGTCAAACACCATCTGATCACAGCTGAGCATGGAGCGAAGGCTGACACGACTCAACCCTACATCAGTTGTGAGGAATGAGAGGCAGCGACCATTCAGGCATTTAAGGTTGCAAGGAAGTGTTCCCGTACCAATGCAATCTGAGGGCAAGAGCCACACTGAAGGACTCAGAGACCAGAGACCCAACTCACTCAACCCAAGTGCACACGTTAATCAAAAGGGGTGCAGGTCATGCTTATACAATGCTCGAGATCTTCCCTCTGGATCTTGGGAAGACAAGAGCCCCAATAGCTAGGAACTGGTGTGGCCCCAGTCAGGACTTGGCCTGGCACCCACAGCCAACCATGGCGTTCTCTGCTGGACATAAGCAATGCCACAGAACACAGACAAGGCCACTGTGGGATATGGTGAAACCAGCCAAGATACCCCCATAATCATGTCAGACAAACAGGAACACCGTTGAGGCCACCAAAAGGACAGACAACTGCTCCTGGGAATCACTGCCAGTTAGGCAGCAGGGAGAAAAGGCCCACTGGCCTTCCTAGAGAAAAGGAAAAAAAAAGGCTCTAGTGGAAACCAAGATTAAAGAGACTTAATTCAGACCCGAGTGATTTTCTTCCTTTCATATCTCCCAGAAGCTGGGCAGATTCTTGATTACAAATCTTCCCGAAATTCCAGACTTGCCACTAGTCCTCTGGGTCCTCACATTAAAGGCAGGTTCTGATAAATGGTTCTTTTCACCCAACTTACTTTGAGTAGTTACAGTGAATTATTTCATGGCAGAAACTTCAATCAAAATTTACCTCCAGAGCCTAAGGTGTGGTGGGTGATTTGTTTTCAAAAGAAACATCTCATAAACATTGAGACCTGCAGTGTGGCCACAGATATTGAGCACGAGAAGCCCACAGGAAGATCACATGTGGGGTAGAGGGTGCAGGTAGTTTGGAAACCCAGTTTAGCTCCATTTATTTTTATTCCCGAATTAAATCCATGCCATGAAACCTTTGGATTACTTGGAAACATTGCTCTATCAAGTTTTCTCAGCTAAGATCTAGAGCTCATTTTGTGCAAAAAGTGTCACCAACCCAAAATAGTCTTAATGAGGAATAATGTGCTCCCACCCAACTTCTAACAATGGGTGGGATAGCTGTTTCAAAAACTCTCAGAATGAAGAAGCCGTGGTCAGTCCTGGCCCTCATTTATTCTTTAGCCTGACTTCGGAGGAATCTAGATGCACACAAAAATGACAGTTACAGAACTCAAGCCTCAAAACAGAAAGTAAGCTGAGAAGCAGGCTGCTCAAGCACTGAACGAAGAGTCGGCACCATAGAAAGCAGGTCGATGGGCAGGAAGACAGCAGGACAGATACCCTCTAGGCCCATGGAGAATCGTCACCAAACTGGCTGCAGCCTTTTCCCACCTTTGAGTTGGACTCTGACCAGTTCACTGCTAATTAGGCAGCAGGGGCAATAAAGGGAAAATCCAGACTCCCCGTCCTGATGCTTCTCACCTCTGGGACTGACGAAGGTTTCACCAGCAGAACACCTGGGAACGAGCACAACTCAGTCGCCCTCCTGGCATGACACAGAAGGGCTTTAAGTGGACAAGGACCATGGGATAAACATTTCCTTGGTTGTCAAGCTCTATCAGAATTAAGAGGAAGCATTTACCAAGTCTTTGGCTCAAGATTTCTTGAGTGAATCCCACCCCTTATCTGATACAAACTGAGTGAGAAAATTCCCATTTGTTACAAATTTAATAGTCAAGACCAAGAGTCAAAATGGCACCACACTGGTTTATTTCAACCTTCAAATAACAGAAGAGGTGACAACTTCTGACACAAAATCATGCAAGTAACAAGAGACATTAAAAATATCAACAAAAAGAAAATTAAAAAAAAAAAAAAAACAAGTGCTTCACATTTCACAGCAGTGCGTGGGCAACACTGGCACATGTTTCTGGCCCAGTGCTTCAACAGCAGGGGCTCGGGCAAGCTTCCTTTCACAGCTCTCACTCCTAGTGGCCACACGTCACACTGCTCCACTAACACACTGCAGTAACCCTGATTACAATGTCACTGGGTATTGTGCGTGATCACCATGAAAACTACCTACAAACCAGATAGTAGCAGGGAGTAAACAGAGTTTCCCATAAGGCATCAGGTCGCTGCTGGCTGGCCCTTCATCTCACAGCGGAAAGGAAAGTTCAGATTTTATTGCTAAGCAAACCCAATACTCAGAAGCTTAACCAGCAGGCTCAAGTCAAAGGTTTCAAAGACAACCCCACAGGTCTCTCTTTTTTTTTTTCTTTTTTCATAAATATGTGATATAAAACATGAAATTAAGTTCAACTTTATTTTTAAAAATGAACATTTTTAATAGTAAAAATATATATGTTTAAATTTCTCTTTTTAAAAAGACATATAATAACAATACTTAAGAAGACCGGATTTAACTGCCCCCACCTCCGCACGGCCAGCCGTCCACCCTGGCAGGTACATTAAGGCAAAGGCTCCAGGAGAGGCATGTCCACCCTGGCGTGGGCTGGACACGGGTGAGCACACTGCTCCTGCAGTGTCAGCAGAAAGGCTTCTCCCTCACGCTCACTGAGCCGTCCTGCATCCCGAAGTAGACTCTCTCAGCCATGTTGATGAACAGCCCTGTGTCCACCACGCCTGCAGGACAATGGACAGAAAGAAACACTAAGGACTGTGTGTGCTCACAATATCCCAGGCAAGAACAGCCCCGAGGACAGAAGGGCACAGAAAGCAAACACCACAAGCAGAGTGGACAAGGATATTAGACTGCCCTCCTCTCCAGGGAGACAGTGCGAAAACTCTGACCCTTCTCCCCTCCACTGTGGCTTCTTTCTGTGCCCAAATGTGCCCTGGGCCTTTGCTCATGCTGCTCCTCTGCCTGGCTGGTCGTTCCTGGTGCTTCCAGGGGCTGCTGCTCTGTGTTCTTCAGATACTGCAGATGCAGGTCCTCCTCTAGAGAAACCCTCCAGACCACCTAAGCAGCCACACCGACTACCAGCACCGTAAGATCTCCTCAGAGTGGGAAGTGACAGCTGCCTGACAAAAGAACCATGTCAAGTTAAGCTGGAAGAAAAGGAAAAGAGGCAACCAAGTGCTGATGGTCTAGGGACACACACTATTCCATGGCTAGTCTCTTTATGCCACCTCATAAGTTAAAACAAAGCTCTGACCTTCTCCAGGAAGCAGCTTCTACATATTTAGGAGAGCAAAGTCGGAGAAAATGTCCTCACAATGGACACCTGCAAGTCTCACTAAGCCAAGTAAAGGCCAGAGCAGAACAAGAGCGCACCCTAGTGGGCACGGCAAGAAGTCCACCTGCAGAGGAATAGCAGGCGCTAGGAGCTCTTTCCTGCTGTGTCCCCTGGTGTGTCTGCATCCTTAGGGATGAGTTCTCCTGGTTACCACCAGTGGCCTAACATCATTCTTTCCTCCTGCCTTCTTGGCTCTTAAGTTCTTTTGCTAAAGAGAGAACACAAAGCAGGAAGATGAGTATTATTCAACTCAACTTTCTAACTTAAAAAAAACCCAGCCAACAGAAGATGCTGACCGACCACGTGTAATTGGAAGAATCAGCTTCTTCATTACACAGCGGACGTTCACACCACTTCTGCTTCCAAGGGGCAGGTCTAGTGCATTACTAATGGTGGAGCTAGCACACTTTCTCCCTAGGAACTTGTTCTCCCAACAAATACTTCCTTGGGTGCTCTTCCAATCCATTTAAACCTCCCTCCTAACAACCCCACAAGCTAGGTACCAGAGGAAGGAACTGAGGCACAGGTGTAATAAGCAGTACCAGGTTCACACTGCTGGAGCACGGCTGGTGCAGACTCTCGCCCAGACACTCTGCTCTAGAACCCACTCTCTGCTAAACTGACCCTTCCTGCCTTGAATGCCACAACATGGCATATCCCAGTTACTCTTGGTCTCTCAACGTCGTAAGAGACTGCCTTTTCTCCAATCTGCCTCCTCTTAATCTCTCACACAACCTCAGTACTTCACCTAGCCTGGACGAGAACTCTAGTCTGATAAATCATCTCTACATGGGTCACTGGCCTTCACCTAGGGCCCCACTTGACTCCTACACCATCAATTCCTGGTACAAGCTACATGTTCCTGTCCCACAGCCTCTCAGCCTGGCCCTAAATAAGTGAGGATCAAAGTTCAGGGTCTAGAGCAGATGACCCAGGGTTCCTAGCTTGGTGCTGTAGCTTCTGGTGAACTGCTTATCTCTTCTGTCCCACATCCTCTCTGTAACTACCTCATCCAATGGGGACTGATGAGACTTTCCAAAACTTGGCACAGTATTTAGATTACACCAGGATGATAAGGCTCAGGCACACCTAGAAGTAGCAGCACCCTTTGCGCCCACTGGACCTGCTCTTCCTCTAGCTGAACCAGGACATGCCATCCCAGCATGCTTCCACACAGCTCTGCCAGGTTTACCACAGCTCCCCTGGAGGACTCCACATCCCACAGCATGCTGCCTGTGGGATGAGGCAGATGAATATGGGTAAACTGAGTCATTACCCCAACCACGAAAGCTAAGGAGGCTGCAGGCATGATCCTGGAGGGAAAGGCTCCAGAGATGAGGTCTTGTTTCCAAGCAGCCTGGACCTCATCAGCTGCAAGCCTTCCCCAGATCCA
Source organism: Ictidomys tridecemlineatus (assembly GCF_052094955.1). NCBI lineage: Eukaryota > Metazoa > Chordata > Mammalia > Rodentia > Sciuridae > Ictidomys > Ictidomys tridecemlineatus. The sequence goes on along the minus strand of NC_135488.1, from coordinate 2,906,381 downwards.
GCAGACAGTGGAATGCACACAGGAGCTGCTGGGTAAGCAACTACTACTCCTGTGGGAGGCAGAGGAGCTCACACTAAAATCCCCACAGGGCGTACCCTAAGGTTTTCCTCCCTAGATGTCTTGCAAAGCTCACACCAGCATGCCTCGGGTGGCCAGGAGTAGAGGACAGGTAGGGGGGCACAGGAGGCCATGGAGGGGACAGGTCAGAAGGGGACAGGTGGCCATGAAGAGGGCAGGTAGGAAGGGCTAAGGAGACCATGGAGGGGGCAGGTAGGAAGGGCACAGATTACATGATGGGAATGGGTTGGAAGAGCATAGGTAACCACAGAGGAGACAGGTTGGAAGGGAATATGTGGCCAGGGAGGGGACACGTAGGAAGGGGAAAGGGAGGAAGGGCATAGGTGGCTAGGGTGGGGACAGGTGGGAAGGGCACAGGAGGCATGGAGGAGACAGGGAGGATACAGGTGGCCATGGAAGGACAGGTAGGGAGGGCACAAGAGACCGGAGGGCGGAGGTAGGACAGAAGGGCTTATGTTCAGTGAATGCCACGCAGGGTACCTGGGATCATTTTGATAGCTGTGTTCACTTCACTCCATTTGTGCACTTGGTCAAACTTCCAGTCCAGGATAAAATTACCATTATCCGTCACCACAGGACCCTAAAAGATAAGTGCCACACAGACCAAGAATGAGGACACAAGTAGGAAAGAAGGAGAGCAAGTAAAGGTGATGGCCACAGACGTCTGCCAGGGGGCGCCATCACCCACTCCATGCCCTCGGAGGCAGTGCTAAGGCACACTAGTGAGCAGGAGCTCTGCAGGTAACACCAGGCTGTCGTAATGCCAGGAGGGCGCAGAACCCAGGGAGCAGCCAAGGCTCAAGTGTCTGGAGTGTGCAGAAGGCAGCTTCTGTGTGCATGCAATGCGTGGGCACCTACCATGCACCAGCTCAGCAAGCCCCAGCTGCCCTGATAGTGAAAACCCAGAGAGCAGGGCCAGCTGCGCCCTAAGCACCAGCAGTAATGAAATAAGACGCTACTTCAGCCTCAAGACCCGACCCCACCCCATCAAGAAGCCCCAGGGAAAGACCAGGAGCAGAGACAAGGTCGGAGGTCAGATAGCAGGGAGTACTTTTAGTTAATTAGCCCAGAATTCCTTCATAGCCTCAACACTAGGACAGCAAGAGTATGTCTAGGACACAGATGTTGACAGCAGGTCATAGGAAGGAGTCCAGGATTGACTCCCCTATAGACTGTAGGAGGGCCGGAGCTCAGCTGGGAGCAACGAAGGAGGCTGGGCTTCGAGAGCACCTATGCGCTCTTCCCAGCGTCTCAGCTTCTGAGTGCCCGTGGCCAAAGAGCCTGGACAACCATGGTGATGAGAGTGGTTTTTTCAAAGCCAAAAATATCAAAATAAAAATGCATCAGGGAAGGGTTGCAGATCATTTCTCTACCTTCCAGACTTCCTACATGGTTGTACACATACCTATTGCTAATTCTTTAAAAAAAAAAAAAAAAAAAGTTCTTGGCAATCTATTTCAGAAGATGGAGAAAAACCTCTGGACTGAAGTGCCTAGAGTGCACTCCTGAGGGGTGGGGTGTTGCCGTCCCCCAAGAAAGTCCACCTCTTGTCCCACTTGTAATGCAGACAAGAGAAGAGAGGAAATGTACACCATGGAGCCTAGAAAACAGGCTGCGCCCTGGGGAGGAGGGCTTCCCGAAGGCCATGTGTGGCATCTGTTCACCAGGGTGATCCAGGCCTCAGGTACCCAGATCAGAGCACTGAGGGATGTCAGACCCAGGGGCACCGAGAGAACCACTGTCCTCTGTACAGGGACATACACAGCACTAAGTTCCGTGTTCACCTACATGAGACTACGTAGAAACTAACAAGGCCAAATCCTGAAAACCGGCTGATTAAAGATAAAGCTCCAAGGGGCTGGGCTGGGGCTCAGGGGCAGAGCACCTGCCCAGCATGTATGAGGCACTGGGTTCAACTCTCAGCACCAACATAGAAATAAACAAAGGTTTTTAAATAGATAAATAAATAAAGCACGAAGCCAGGCACAGTGTTGCATGCCTATCATCCCAGTGGCTCAGGAGGCTGAGACAGGAAGATTGCAAGTTCAAATCCAGCCTCACCAAAAGCAAGGTATAAGCAACTCAGTGAGCCCCTGTCTCTAAATAAAATACAAAATAGGGCTGGAATGTGGCTCAGCGGTAGAGTGCCCCTGAGTTCAATCCCGGTACCAAAAAATAAAAAATGAAGCTCCAGGCCCAAGTGGAGGGAAAAGAATAGTGCCCAGAGGCTGGAGTCCTCCAGGAGCCTCCCTGGCCACCTACCGCCTTGTTGACAGCCATCCGAAGTTCAACAGCACCGCCAAACTTCCGGGTCACAGCTCGGCTGACAGGGACATAGGCCATGGGGATGACTTCAATAGGAATTCCCTTGTGCCACTGTTCCCCAAGGTTCTTTGAATCTTTCCTGGGAAGGAAGAGCCAAAAAAAGCACAATAAAAATAAGTAAGCTCAACAGTACAAACCCAAAATTCAGAAATCCGTGATGGAAGGACAAAAAAGTAACCAGGGACAGTACACACAAGGCTTCAAAGGCACTAGCAGTCCTACTGTTTAAGAGATGTCTGAATTCAGTGTGACAGAAGGAAGGTTAATTTAATATAACTGGCTTGTTGACTATAAGTATCTACTCTTAGGTGTTCATTACAAGAGCAGGTGTCCATCACTGATGTCCTCCTACGACTACAGTACCTCTACAGTACCTCGTAAGTAAAAGCATAGTTCTTGTTTTTATTAACATGCTACACAAGTGTCTCCTCCCAGACTCCCAGATGGAGCGTCTGAGAGCCTGGCCAAAGAAGGCACAGCATGAGTCACATATGTCAGCCCTGACCCCAGAGGGAATGCTGACTCACGGTAATGGGCAGGGCTCGCCCCGTCCCTGAAGCTCCCTGTGAGGACGAGCTCTGCCAGCAACTGGGGACACATGCTCCCTTTGCCCACCCAAGCACTGGAAATGGCACTGGAGATCCTAGCTCAGTTAAGAACGTGTGGCAGGTCAGCTACATCCACCTCTGTACACAGGCAGGACACACGCCCTCTGGGATGGTGCCTCAAGTCCTGGCGTAGCTCAGAATTCTGCATGCTGTACCTGAAGTCGGCGACCACGATGAAGCGACTGGCATAGCCAGCCACAATCTTCTCCTGCGTCAGGCAGCCCCTGCAGATGGGAAGGGAGGAGGGGAGCAAGTGAGCGGGGCAAGGCAGCACTCAACCTGGGGAACTAAGGTCAGGCATAGAAACCCCGGATCCCCCAGTCCTGGCACATCAAAAGAAATCCCACTTTTAACCTTTAAAGAGCCGTCCTCAATCCCATCAGGCTGCTGCTAGCAATAGGATCACAAAAAATGTTAGCCTGTGTCTGGGAGAAACCCAGAGTGGATACCCTTCCAGGTTCGGGCCAGGCAGAATTCCACCAAGAGGCACCTGAGAGGAAGCACTGCTTTTAGGAAGTTGTCTGCACCTTGCCTAAGAAAGGTGAGCTCTGAGCAACCTGCCCTGTGGACCATCTGACAGTTAGGGAGACGGACTCTGAAGATCTGGGCCCAGCCCATCTCTACAGCTCACCAGCCTAGTCCTGCAATCACTTGAGTAACTATTAAGTAAGAACAAGCCGAACAGATGTCACCTGTGCCACTCACATTCCCACTCCTCAAATCAGCACTTCAGAAAAACCCTATAAATGTTTTCCAAATAAGAAACAGCATTCCTAGCTGCTCTCATACATGTAAGGGCAGCTTTAAAGCAAAGTCCACACACTGATGTCCACAGACCTAACAGTATAAATCAATAATATGCTAGTTTGGCCTGACAGTTATTAAAGTCTGAATCAGAGAACAGAGATACACAGAGAACCCACGATGATGGGGTCATCTCACTGAAGAGGCTCAGGTTCCAGCCACCAAGTGGACGCTAATGACCAGAAACACCAGGTTGGCTTGAAGGTCCTATGGCATCCAGGCCAGGTCTTGGTAGAGAGACAGGCTCGCACACATCACAGTAACAACTGATCTCTGTACTCCGTCTGGCATTGCCGAGGACCAACTGGCAAGTAGTCTTTAGCAAGGAAGTCCCCATAACACTCACCCACCACCCTTGATGAGGTTGAGATCAGCATCCACTTCATCAGCTCCATCAATGGCAAGGTCAATCTGTGGTGGGCAGAGGGAGACACAATGACCACTAAGAGCCCCGGGGGCTGGCACAGAGGTGCTGTGCCAAGGCTGACCCTGTAACAACAGCCCAGTAGCCAGGCCCAGCGTTCCCAAGTAGTCTACCAAGAAACTGAGGCTCCAAGGTCAATGAGCCACTTCACTGGGGTCACAGGCCTGGGACACAAACCATGGTCCATCATCTCTCACCCATGACATTACACTTGCTTTTCTGGTGGACGGGCCTCTATGGACAACATGGAATTATGCATAGTGTGCACTCTGGTGAAGGTAATGTCACTCCCACCAAAGGAAAGATGGCTGGGGCGAGGGGGCACAGGCAAAGAAATCTGATATTAAAATTTTGGGCCTTCCAAAGCCCACAAGCACATAAACAGATACACAGAATATCTGTAGTACTACATTCCATGGGGGGAGTCAATTATGAAAAACAGAGCTGAGAAAAGCTGGGTCAGAAGTTGGTACCAAGTCTAGGGATGTGGCTCAAGCAGTAACGTGCTCTCCTGGCATGCACGGGGCGCTGGGTTCGATCCTCAGCACCACATAAAAATAAAAAAAATATGTTGTGTCCACCAAAAACTGAAAAATAAATATTAAAAAATTCTCTCTTCTCTCTTTAAAAAAAAAAATGGTACCAACGTAGGCAAAACAAAAAAGTCCAGCGGACAAGATGAAATGAAGGGAGCTGTGGAAGTCGCCAAAATTCACCACACTCAAGAAACGACCTGAGGCATTCCCGCTAGGCCCCAAGCCAAGGCCAAGCCAGCTCCCACCAACCCAGGCTGTCTGAGTCAAACAGATTCACTCAAACACCAAACACCAAAACCACACAGCAGCACACAAGGACACATTTAATTTGTGCTGCAGTTGCTTGCTGTGGTTTGTTGAGGCCAAGCTTAACACACCAAGTGTCCTGAAGGGCACCATGTTCCCATCCTTCCACATCTGTCTGCAGCTGCAACTTACGCTGCTCCCCCACCATGCACCAATGCTGAGGCTGCGCAGTGGCAACTCTTCTCTGCCTGGATTTGGACCCACCTTTGGCCCAAAGCCTTCCCCTCACAGCTGTTTAACAGCTGGCTCTGCCTGGGCCCCACTCTGCCTGAAGAAACTCCCAAAGAGCCATTCCCACATTATTAGTAACCCGAGGCCCTTGCGTACCATGGTGAGATGGACGGCCAGACCACATTAAGTCCCCATCCACTTGCCCTGCGATGTACCCATGTGTTTCACTTTTTCTGTCCAAACCACCCCAGAAAGTCTGGGCTTTGTCCATCTGTGCCTACATGCCTGTGGTTCCTGCCTACCCTTCAGGGAGCGCCTACTCTGTCCCTGCCACAGAATCTTTCCAAATCAGCTCAAACTCTCCCCACCAGAACTCTTGTAACACTGTTGACCCAGTGGCAAACACCTGTAATCTCAGCGACTTGGGAGGTTGAGGTAGGAGGACCATCAAGTTCAAAGTCAGCCTCAGCAACTTAGTGAGGCCCTAAGAAACTTAGAAAGACCCAGTCTCAAAATAATAAATAAAAGGGGCTGGAGATGTGCCTCAGTCATTAAGCACCCCTGAGTTCAATCCCTGATACCAACCACCCACACTCCCCCCCCCAAAAGAAGCTCTTCTAATTCTAACAATTTTAGAGCCTAATGTGCCTGAGCTCTGGCTTTGCCACCTTCTGTATACCTTAAGCATACTTGAGCTTTCCTCTCTACTTTTTCACATCCATAAAGTGTACTCTAGAGTTCTAACACAGAAACAGCACCTGGCACACAGCTGGTATATGTTCAGACAGTGCCAGCCAGGAAGACACATGAGCTGCCTACTCCCAACTTCAGTCTCCTCTCTGCCGCTGTGTTGGTCAGTCTTCACCACAACACTTCACTTGGTGAGTTTTCAAATGTCTGTGGATGCCACAGATAGGACATCCCTCACTTAAGGGGTAAGGTGCACTCTTGGAAGAGCCTCTGTACGAGAAAGGACTCCCAGAAAGCCCTGATGCAGCCCTGGGCTCATCCCACTCCCCTCCATTGCACTCATGGGGAGCCCTCAGGGTAACTGCAGGAGAACTAGACTACACTATACCAGTACTGGACTCTAACCACCTCTCCACTTATCACCCTACCCAGGATTAACATTCAAATCCCAGGAGAAAAGTCAGCATGACTAACTAACCCAAGTCACCTGGAGCAGCCACAAAGGAGACCCACTCTCTTACCTCTGGGTGCCGGTCCAGATCACTGAGGGTTAGGCCATACTGCAAGATGAGCTGCCGGGCCTGGGAAGATAGAAGATAGCACCCTAATCATTTTCTTAGAGTCTCAGGAGTCTTGGATATAGTGTTAAAGAGTGAGGCCTGACCCAGTATCTCTCTCAAATCCCAACCTCCCACCAAGAGGCAGGAGAGCTCATAAACAAATCCCAATGATAGGATCCAAATCCACAAAATACTAAAAAAGGTTTTAGAACAATCCAATGTATGAAAAATGAAGATTACCATGACTTGACAAGAGTGACCGCCAGGCCAAAGTGTCAAGTAAAACCAGGCAAAATGCACCCACTCAGAACAGCTCACAGAGGTGAGGCTTCATGAATGGCCAAGGGAGGGGCTTGGCAAAGAGCACCAGAGAAGATTTTGAGATGTCTGTGAAAAAGTACCCAGAGAAGAGATTTGAGATGTCTGTGAAAAAGTACCACCTGCTTTAAAGGCTTTCCTCACAGGTAACCTTTTAAAGGCCAGCACAAGAGGAGAGCAGTGGTCACTGAGCTGAGCAGGATGCCTATCTGAAATAAGGTGTTGTGAAGCTTCCCAATCAGCCACCCAGGACCAGGATGAGGTTTTGTTCACCTAACTGCTTACAAAACAGAGAAACCAAGGACGGAAACTTCCCCAAAGGTGTCCCTTTAAAATATTCTCTACTTAAAGTGGAAAGCACCTAGCGTTCAGCTGCAGAGAAGGGGTCTTCTAAGCCTTGGGAGGAACGTCAGTTAGTACAGCGGCTGTGAACACCGCATGCAGGTTCCTCCAGACAAAACTGTTGCAATGAACCCAGTCAGGGTCACTCCAGGTGAACTGGCTGCACGAAATAATCCCACAGAGACAGAGAAATACCTTTTCCTTTGGGTTCTGTGATGGCACCTCCGACCCAGCTCCCACAAAGCAGGCAAGGTAGGCAAGTGGAAGAGCACGCCTCAAACCCGGGTTTAATGGGGAGGCCATTCAAATGAGGCAAGGGGTCAGGTTTCGTGGGGTTGTTTAGCTTCCTGATGTCTCACAGGTCAGCAGGTTGACTGACATCTAGGAAGGCCACGCATATCTCATGTGCTGTGTGATGATCAAAGGCAAAGCCAGCGAAAGGGATACCTACGTGCACAGCCCAGACAGAGCTGCGTCCTCAGGCCAGTCCACTCTGTGAGCTCAAATTACTCACAGCTCACACACTCAGCCCATGGCTGGCTGGCTCGCCACATCTTCACATTCCCATTGTTCAAAGCTACAGGGCGCTCAGCTCCTACCTGGCAGCTCCTGACACTTAACACAGAACGACTACATGACCAGCGATCCCCATCCAGGTCTGTCCCCACCAGTGGAGTCACACAAGACACCCCCACATTCCCATGCTCACACAACACAGAATCATCTGCAAGTGTGACCACAGACAAAGCTATGAAGAGAATGTGGTTAGGAATATCATTTGGCAAAAAAAAGGGAAGGAAATTCTGTCTATTATGGCAACATAGATAAAACTGGAGCACAAGATGTTAAGTGAAATAGCCAGGCAATTTCAGGACAAACGTCACAAGTTCTCACTCACGTGAAGCTAAAACAGCTGGTTTCAGATGGATTCTCGGCTGAATCTCAGCTAAACCTTTAAAGAACTAATGCCAATACTTCTCAAATTATTCCATGAAACAGAAAGGGATGGAACACTTCTGAATTTGTTTTATGAAACAAATCACATCACACTCACACCAAAACAGATAAAATACATCAAGGAAATGATAGACGAATATCCTGATGAACTTAAATGCAAAAACACCTAACATTAGCAAACTGCATTCAACAACATATTAATATTACTACACAACAACCAAGCTGGTTTTATTCCAGAGATGCAAGGATAGTTTAACATGAAAAACAATAAATATACTTAATTACATAAACAGAATTAAGGACAAAAACCACTTGGATCATCTTAATACATGCAGAGAAGACCTCTGACAAAATACACTACCCACTCATGAGAAAAAAATAATAAATAAAAACCACTGAGGAAACTAGGGATAAACAGAACCTATTTCAACAGCATAGAGGCTACATATGAAAGACTCAAAGCCAACCTCAGAGGAAAGGGGGAGAAACTTAAAATTCTTGGTCTTAGTGGCTGTTGATGAATTCTAGGTGTTCTTCCAACATGACTTGTAGAACCTCATCAGGAAATTCTGAAATCTGTCACATCAGTACCCCGTTTGTTAACTGCCTCATTAAAGTTGACGTTTTCCTAGTTCTTGGTGTGATGAGAGATTCTCAGTTGAAATCTGGACACTTGGAGTCTCCTGAGACTCTGGGCTTATTTAAACCTATGTTAGTGTGCTTCCTCTTACCAGGCTCTGGAAGAAGTCAGGGTATCATCCAGTCACCACCAGGTAGGGACAGGAGACCAGGTGCATAGCACGCCTCCTGGAGATGGGAGGCTCCTCATTAGGGTGGGGCAGAGGTGGCCATCAGGTTTCTACGAGACCTCTACTGGCCTCTACATGGAAAAGGCAGGAGTGCATTGCTACTTCCTGTGGGGCTTCCAAGGTAAAATGGTCCCCTGGCCAGTGGACAGGGCACTGAACCTCCCTCCAGGCTTCCTGTGTCATCAGCCCTGGAGAGAGGGGCACCCTGTGTCAGGTTGTGGAGGTCCAGGCCACTGACATGGTCCCCGAGTCTGCAGGGCACAGGGACAGGACAGAGGCCTCCTTAAAGCCCAGGGACAACAAAGCCCTGGCTACCACTCATCACCCCTCTGCCAGCCCACAGAGGGGTCAGCTCTTGATCACAGCCTGGGCTCCCCAGCATGGGCATCCATGGGGTTTGACTGACACAGTCCCCGTCTAAAAGCTTTCCAGCTTCCCAGGCTGCCTGTCTGTGTCCTCTAGGCAGAGTGAGCCACCGACATTGGGCTTTTTGCCTGTGCCCGAGGTGTTTCTGGGACACCAGCTTCTCCAGCATCAAGTCTGGGATACACAGAGCATAAAGAAACCTTCACCCCTGCGTGGTTCCCTGTGTCCCCACTTCTCAGAGCCTCTTGCTTTCTGTAATGTTCACTGTGGGAGGAGTGGGCAGCTACTGAAGACCAGGAACTAGCCTGGCCTTTAGGGGGAAGGTCACACTTTTAAGTGAGGTTAACCAGTGAGGTCATCACAGCAGTCAGGGGTTTTCACAAGCTGGTATTTCTCTCTAATCACAGCAAAAGCTGACAGCACCTTATATGTATTAAGCACCCATTTTGTGCCTGACCAGAAAGCAGAACTCCCTTCCCAGGAACCCAGCCCCTGGCCACTAGAGGGCAGAGTCTGGAAACAGCAGTCTGCCTGGGCCACCTGGTGGACAGGATCCTCCTGGGAGCAACAGGCGGCATTGGGTGACCCCAAGCTGCTATTTCTCCATGCAGCGTCATTTTTCTTTTTTTTAACCTTTATTTATTTATATATTTATGGTGCTGAGGATTGGGGGCCTTGCACATGCTAGGTGTGTGCTCTACCTGCAAGACACAACCCCAGTCCCAACGTCAGTTTCTTAATAATTAAATATTCTGCTGCAAGCATTGCTGTGATCCACAAAGCTTGGCCTTGTGTCCAGTGCCATTCCCATAGCTAGGACAGGTTTGGAGAAGAAGCAAGAGGTCTTAATAATTTGCTAGCAAAGGAGAAACGTAGGTTGAGCAATGGCAGGTTTGAGGATGGGTGCACTCTGTACCAGTTCCTCAACTCATGACTTAAAAAGCCAGCAAACTGCTCCTAGGCAAGGTGGTGACTATGAGAAATCACTGGAGTCAACACTGGGAAGCAAAATAATCATGGAGACAAAAAGTCAGAAACTCTAATCATAATATTAGAAATAATGGCATCAGTGCCACCAGCCCACTGCTGAGGGGAGGGGAGCACAGGCAGAGAGAGGGGAAAGCAGGTGAATAAAACTCGCTTGGAGTCAGGTGTGATGGCACACACCTGTAATCCCAGAGGCTCGGGATGCTGAGACAGGAGGATCACATGTTCAAGGCCAGCCTAAGCAACTTAGAGAGAACCTGGGGATGTGGCTCAGTGGTTGAGGGCCCCTGGGTTCCATCCCTGCTACAATAAATAAATAATAAAGCCTGGCTTAGAGGAACCTGTGGAACAGAGAGAGACCCAGAAATGGAAGCTGTTGTCTGAAAGGTAATGAAAATCATTTGGCTGGTAGTGCCAGCTGCAGGAGTCCCCCGACACCTGACCTTCCAGCACAGATTGGCCCTCCCCAGCAACAGAGGGTGTGGGTCAAATCTCATCCACCAAACCGTCCCAACATCAGCCAAGTCAAACCCCAGCACTGGAACTTCAGTAGACTTCTGCACCAGCCCCCCAGGGAGCACCCACCAGATCAGGCACCACCCAGCAGGTGTGTGCCACGGCACCCAGCGGGCAGCCTCCCTATCCTGCCCTGGAGACAGGAAGCTAGGAGCTACTACCACCAGCACTGGCTCCTGGCCTCAACGGGGAGGCACCAAAGATTCTGGACTTGGCAACCCCAGTCCTTGACCAAGGGTTACAGGGCCCCAAACACAATACAGAGAATTAAACTCCACCCTCGCCAACAGTTCTGATCACCTCCATGGAAACAAGCCTGTGTTTCTCATTGAGGACTCTTTCCCAATTCTCTTTTCTTTTCTTTTTTTATTATATTTTTAAATTTTCTGTTCTTTTTTAAAATTTTTGTTTGTTTGGGGTTTTTTTTTTCCATTCTGTACAATTGTATGTGTGTACCCACAAGTCTGTGCGTGGGGGCACTCTCACTGTGTGGATAGGTTAGACTATATATACATGCATGCGTGTATACACATACACACACACACACACACACACAAACACACACAGATTATTTTTTTTCATATTAATTGCTCTCCTCTTCACTCACTTATTATTTTGCCTTTGTTGATTTTGGTGGGCTAAAAATTCAGCAAAGTAATAGGGTATAATATCAACACCAATAAATCCATAGCTTTCCTATACTCCAACAGTGAGGCCACTAAGGAAGAAATCAGGAAAACCATCCCATTCACAATAACCTCAAAAAATAAAATACTTGTGAACAGTCAAACCAAGGAGGTGAAAGATCTATACAATGAAAACTACAGAATAGTGAAGAAAAATATTTAAAGGACCTTAGAAGATAGAAAGACCTCCCATGTCCTGGGGGATAGGCAGATTCAAAGCAATCCCCATCAAAATACCCATGACAATCTTCACAGAACTAGAAAAAAATGTCCCAAAATTCTAAAACAAACTCCCCAAACTAAGAATAAAATATGCTGGAGTTCACTTATTGTTCTTCATCTTTTTTCAAGACTGAAATTTTCCAAGATAAAATGAAACGATGGCTATAAAACCAGCCTTTTGCTTTGTTAAATATAAACAAGGGAAAATGACAAAAATGATGGTTACTACTGGATTATCTCTCAGTTTCTCCAGGTGTCCCAAAGCAGTGCAGGAGCCATCCCAATGCCAGTTCACAACCTAGTATTAGAGCCTTTGGTCAGTCTCTTCTCCTGTCCCACGGGGTCGGTGTGACCAAGGGCAAATGGGGTGACACTTCTGGGATTAGTATTATGAACAACACAGCCGAGCAGAGTAGTAAGGGGAGGTGGCACCACACACACACACACACACACACACACACACACACACACACACACACACACACACACTCACTCTCTTGTCTCACGTATCTTGTATCTTAAACCCGATGATTAACACACACATCATATTGTACCAAAGTATATACACAAATACCATGTGCCAATCATAAAAACTGGAACAATAAGGAAAAAAAAGCAACAAATTTAAAAGTCTTAATTAGCTTCATTTATAATTCTAGAAATCAGGCAACACTTCATTCCACCAAATAAAATGAGTGTTTCAACGAGCTGAGCAAGGAGGTTGGTTTTTGTGGATGAATCAAGACTAAAGAAAGCAGAAACAACACAGGCAGATTAAATTGGTCATTTCAAGGTTCCTTTCCTTGTGAGTTAGCACAAAAGAAAACAGCGGCAGAGGAGCAGCTGCTGGGCTTCAAGATACTGGCTTGTCTAAAACAGAACAAACTTCATTGGCACGCCTTATCACCACATCTGCTGTAGACCCGGCTGTTACTGTTCTCCCAACTTCTCGGAAGCTCGGCTAACTCCGTTTCATTTTGGTGATATGGAATATTAGCATTAGAAACTTCATTCTGATTCTCAGCCTGATCTACTGGGGCACTGTGAAGAGTTCACCAGGGCCTTCCATAATTTTTATATAACAACTGAAACCTGGCCCTTGTACACGGACTTCAAGATCTCACGGAACCAGGACACTTCGGTCCTCTCCCATCAGCAGGTCCCCCAACTCCCTTCTCCCCACCTTTGACCTGATTCCCCACAAGAGCAAGTTGCCTGACAATACATGGCACAAGCTTCATCCTTCCTGAATGTTAACAGCTGAACTGTTTCCTCCAACACACAATGGTTGGGTCCCAACCCCAGGACCTCAGAATGTGACATTTTGCAGGGAAGGGTCTTTACAGAGGTTATCAAATTAAAACAAGGTTAGGAGAGTGAGCCCTCGTCCTTGGAGAAAGGAGAGATTCTGACAGAAACCGACATGCAGGAAGAACAGCCCAGGGGCATGAAGGCAGGGATCACAGTGAGAGACCCACAAGCCAAGGAACACAAAAGGCAGCCAACAACCTCCCAAAAAGCTGAGAGAAGGCACAGAATCCTCAACCTTCACAGCCTCAGAAGGAAACCCTACCAACATCTTTCCAAAATTTCTTTATAACTATAATAAAGAATTTTTTTCTTTAAGGAATAAATCTCACAGAAGAGAGAAAAAAAAAACACCTTTCAAAAGTTGGGTCATTATGATGGTTAATTCTGACTGTCACCTGACTTCTTTGAGGACAAGAAAACTGATAAAACACACATGGGATGTGATGTGTCTGTGAGGGTGTTTACAGAGATGGCTGGCATTTAGGTCTGAAAACTGAGTGGGGAAGAGCTGCCTGAAGCCATCCTGCAGCTGAGGGCCAGAAGTGGTTGAGGGGAAACTCGGTACACACACACTATCTACCCTCTTGACATGTGTTTTCAGACCACTGTTGTCACCTGAAGACAGACTCTGGGAATGTGGACTTGTACCCGTGGCTCCCCAAGAGACCTCAGGCCCTCGTCCTAGGACTAGCCTGCACCGTGGCTTCACTTGCTCTGAGGTTCCAGCTGACTAGACTGACCAGCCACTGCACTCCCTGGTTCTCCAGCCTGCAGACAGCCGTAGTGAGAGTACTGCCTATGCCTGTGCAAACCATCTAACAAATCTCTCTTGTAATTGTACACTGTCTACAGTCCTGCTCCTCAGGAACCCTAACGCAGCCACTGACGGACAATGGCAAATGTTAGACATCAGAAAAAATACTAGGTCAGTACTGGAGACAGTTCCAAGACAAGAAACTCAACACTAGAGGAGTATTTCCACAGACTCAGAAGCAGAGTTACCAGGAACAAGACAGTGGATTCAATGTTTGGGTGAAAAGGGAAAGTTATCTAAAAAGCTATTTAAGGGCCTGTAACTCTATAACCTCTTTTCCCACTCCCAAAGCAGCATGCCAAAGAAGGAAAACAGCTGGTCTTAGAACCAGGCACAACCCGGACAGGAGCACTTCATGAGCGAGCCTACTGCAGAGCAGCTGCCCCCAAACTCAGTTTATCATGATTCTGTGGACTGACTGGGCTGGCTCATGTGAGCCAGCCCAGTCACATAGGAACCTCTCATCCCCCAGGAATCTAGGCTTGGCTACTTCACATGGTAGCAGAATGGTTCCAACAGCAAGAGGGGCCAAGCTCCAGTACAAAAGACTTTCAGATCCTTGCTGCCTCTCATGAACCATGTCCCATTAGCAAACAAGCCACATGATCACACCAGGTTCAAGTAGATACTGCACAATGTTACACTTTCTCCCATCTATCACAGGTACCACACCAAAAACCAGAGAATCAAAAACATGGTCACATCCAGAATCCTGCCAGGTATCTACTAGTCCACCCTGCCTACCTGGCTGCCAGGACACAGCAAGACAACCCTGTACCTCCCCAAATGGCACTGGGCTGCCTTCGCAGGGAAATCATCCAGCAAGAGGAAAAATGGACAAGAAGAAAGCCACCCTCATCCCATGCTGCCTAATCAGTTTCCAAGCCCATCTGTCTTTAAGATGAGCAGAAAACTAAGAAAGACCAACATAATTTTAAAAGACCAAAATAATAATAATATTTTGATTGTGTTCATTATTAAAAGATTATGTTTCATGCACATAATATTTAAAGCATTAATCTCTAGGATATATAAAGAACTCAAAAACTTAACAGCAAAAAATAAATAAATAAATAACCCAATCAATATATAGGCTAAGGAACTGAACAGACACTTCACAGAAGAAATACAACTGATCAACAAATATACGAAAAAGTGTTCAACATCTCTAGCAATTAGAGAAATGCAAGTCAAAATTACTCTAAGATTTCACTACACTCCTGTCAGAATGGCAATTATCAAGAATACAATCAACAATAAATGTTGGCGAGGATGTGGGGGAAAAGGTACATTCATACATTGCTGGAGGGATTGCAAACTGATGCAACCACTATGGAAAGCAGTATAGAGATTCCTCAGAAGATTGGGAATGGAACCACCATTTGACCCAGCTATCCCACTACTTGATTTATACACAAAGGATTAAAAATAAGCATACTAAAGTAATGTAGCCACATCAATGTTTATAGCAGCTCAATTCACAATAATTAAACTATAGAACCAAACTAAGTGTCCTTCAATAAATGAATAAAGAAAATGTGGAATATTACTCAGCTTTAAAGGAGAGTGGAATTATGACATTTGCCAGTAAATGGTTGGAGTTGGAGAATATCATGCTAAGCAAAATAAGCCAATCCCACAAACCAAAGACCGAATGTTTTCTCTAATATGTGGATGCTAATTCACAATAAGGCAAGGGCACTAGAGAAGAATAGCGTACCTTAGATTAGGTAGAGGGAAGTGATGGGAAGGAAGGGGAAGGGAGGGTATATGGGGATAGAAAAGAGAGAAGAAGGAAATAGACATTATTACTGTATGTATACATTTGACCAATGTGATTCTGCAACATGTACACTCAGAAAAATGAGAAATTACATCCCATCTATGTATGATATATCAAAGTGCATAAATGCATTCTACTGTCATGTATAATTAAAACAAAATTTAAAAAATTTAAAAAAAGATTATGTGTTTGTCAAATTCAACTATATAATATAAAGGGCGAACTTTACTGTATGTAACTTTTACCTCCCACAAATTGGGGAAAATAACTAAGAAAAATACTCCTTATAAGAATTATTTTAAAATATATATATAAATATAATTAATATTTATAATAAATATTATAAATTTATATATATATATATATATATATATATATATATATATATATATATAAAACATCTTCAGAGAAACTGGGGAAAAAAAGACAACTTGAAGAAAACAAGAGTCCTCAGAAATTAAACATGAGAACTTCTTGAAAGACTCGTAAGAGTTTGGGAAAGACAAGGCTAAAAGTAGGACAATATAAGCAGTCCACAATCACCAAGCCCTAAGAAGGGTCCCAGGCAGAAAGGCCAGAACAACAGGAAAGGCAAATCTAAGAACAAGAACAGTCTCCAGGACTTGAAGTGTGAGTCTGCGGAACCAAGTGCTCCAGCAAGTGCCCGGCAGGACGAGGCCCACAGCAGGCACGTCATGGCTCAGAGCTCTAGGGGAAGGACAAGATCCACAGAAGGCATACGGTTCTGAGGGAACTACAAGTACATTTCAAACGAAGGCTCAGGCATCCGAATGGTAGGGAGCTTCTCAGTATCAAATTAAAAACTAAAAGAAATGCTTCAAAATTCCTAAGGAATCACTTACCACAGACGTCTCGGTGGAACTGAGCAAGCAGCTGTGAGAGGCCCTGTCCCCCACCCACTGTCCTAAGTCTGCTCCCTCTCATCTTTCCCTATCTTTAACCTGCTGCTCTGCTTCCTCCTCCAGCTCCCTCTATTTCGTGATGAAAACACCTTAGACATGAAACCAAAATACTGTACTTGCATTATTAATGCTTAATTCCTTTAGGATTTGGTTTTCCTCATCTATAAATGGGCATAAGATTCCCTGAAAACAGAGACCACGCGTTCATCTCCGCATACCTCATTGCGCCTGACTCAAGCCACCTGAAATACCGTTGGGGCAAATGAATCATCTAAAACCACAGGGCAAAGAGCAACCCTGGGTCGATCAACTCCTCTCCTGAAGCAGAACCAGCATGACGGGTGACAGAGCCACAGGTCCACATCTTAGGGAGTCAAAGACTGAGCAGCGGCTGCCCAGATGCGAGTGGAAAGCAGGACATACCTGGAATGAAGTAGGAATACAGATGAGGCTCAGACTCTCCTGCTTCACTCGCTCAGCTGTGGAGACAAAAGCCATATTGGGGTTTCCCACTCTCCTCACTTTATTTTCTAGTTATATGTGCATTTGCTCAAATCCCACAGAAAGGGAAAGACCTGTCTGCCACCGAGAACTGCCTTCTATTCTGTGACCCTGTCCTTGGTTAGAATGCTGGTGGACCTCGCTTCATGCATCAACAGACAGGGACCCCAGGACCGGGGAGGTGAGTGCTAACACAGAGGGAGTGACGGACACCTGCTGTTCTTATGAGCCTACCAATGCACTAAGGACTTTGCAGAACAAGCTCTATGATCCCTACAGCCCAGAAGGTATGTTACGGTTGTTACCACTACTTTACAGATGAGGAAAATGAGGCATGCTGAGGCAAAGTAACTTGATAGTTCACCACTCATCAGGAAAAAGTCAGAACTTCCCTTTGCATTTAATAAAAAATACAATCATCTGCAGGCCCCATTTATTTTATTCATTTTAAATTTTCAGGGGAGTTTTTTTTTTTTTAATAAAAGTCTTAAGGAAAAAAAGTCTTCTTAAAATTTCAAATATTTTAAATCAAGTCCATATTTTCTGTGCCCTAAAATTCTCACAGGTTTGGCTAAAATAGAAAGGCACACAGCACTACACCTCCTGCTTGACCAGTACGAAGGCCCTATGAAGACACCACATCAATATTACAATACACCCTCCCTTTTAAAATATTTTTTAGTTGTTGATGGACCTTTATTTATATGTGGTTCTGAGAATCAAACCCAGTGCCTCACACATGCTAGGCAAGCACTCCTCCACTGAGCCCCAGCCCCAGCCCCCTTACAGCCACTTCTTACTGACAAAATGAACTAGATTTTGCTTTCTTGGCCCTGCCTCTTGGCACCGTGGAGATCAGCATTCAGATACCTCCCGGACTTTGTTCTAAAACAGAGAGCAGGGTCGAAGAACCTGTTGAGCAGTCACAGAGGCTTATCATTCCTGAGGCTCTCCTAAGTAAGGATATAACCCAATCGGAGTGAAGTCAGCACTTACAGCAATTCGCCATCATCTATAGGAGCCTCATGTTCACTCCTGAGTCATGGACAGGGCAAAGGTATTGACCAAAAGCATGACCACCACACGTTTGTCTAAGGAACTCACAGGCTTCAGAGGAGGCCTGACAACACACAAAGGACCCTGATGGGCTGATAGGCATGCATCATCAAGTGATGAACCTGCTGGGGGCCTCACCTAGTCAACTCCTCCCCTCCAGCTGAGCTCTGCAAGGCAAAGGAACCCCAGAGCTGCCTAATGAGGTCCAACAATCCCTCTCTCCAGAGTGGGACAGAAACACTCAGCTGACCTCAGGCAAGCAGTGCCCTCTCCCCAGATCTGCACTGCTGGAGCCAAGATGGGCAAGAGCCCAACCTGTCTAACCTGCTCAGCTCCCTTCCCTTCTCCACCTCCCTCTCTCCCATCACCACACACACACACAAGGCATCAGCAGGCAGTCTGAGAACATACCTATTCGCTGCACAGCATGGACAATTGTAGAGCCACTTCCAATTCCCAGCACTTGATTATTCTGCCAAGAACAGGGAGAGAAAACAAAATACATTAATAGTGTACTTTACTCCTTCAAGCCACTTTCTAAAGGTACGAAATCATTATGACCAGTGATTCATCAACACAGGTGCAAGGCAGGTGCCACGCCTCCTCTACAGACACGGATCACTGCAAAGCAAAGCTGTACTTTAGCCTAGCACCCAGGGACAACTATCAGCAGAAGCCTCCTTTCATTGCTGACCCCAGCCACATCACCACGCCTTCCCTGCATTTTTCTAGACTAAACAAATGGCTCATCACTTACACCACAAGCAACTTTAGAGCAACTGAAATTGGCCTCACAGAAATGGCCTACAGATAAACACAGCAAGATTCTTGGCCAACCTCAGGGAGCTAATCAGAAAGAAAAGGTCTGGGGGTTGGGTAGGGAGAGAGGGTCTTAGAGAGCAAGCTTTTGTGGCTCTTCCCACAAGCTTCACATCTGGAAGGCAAGGGACTGACCACAGGCATTTTCAAGTTGGCAGCAGGAAACCTCAAAGAGACATCAGGCCCACCAGGCAGCACTCTCACAAAGTCAGCAGGACAGTAAATTAGGGGGCCCCATTTTGCATGAGTCTGCCTCAGAAAAAATGGGAAGAGTGAAAGCTCAGAAAGAACATGAGAAACTGTCTCCATCCGAAACAGGAAGTATGTGTAACAGACAAAGAGCACAAACAGTCTCCACCTTCAGAAAGGGCAAAGGTGCCTATCAGCAGACCAGTCAGACCACAAAGAACAAGACAATGCCAGGGACTAGGAGCAGCCAGGAAATAATACAGGTCAGTTCTTAAGCAACTTCCTGGGATCAACCTCCTGCCAGGCTACAGCAAAATAACCAAAACCACTTAGGAGGTACCTACCAAGACATAATTGTTAATAAAGGTCAAATCTCAGCCAACCCAATAACCCAGAGACCTCTCATCCCACTTCAGAGATTAATTCAACACTGTAAGGAAAAAAATTAAGACTCTGAAGTGAGCAACAGCTTACTAGATAGCCTTTCAATGAAATGCTGGAACCTGACTAGGTGTCAGCTTTGTACAGACAAACCTGTTAAGGAAAGCAAACAATCCTTACCCTTAGAAATGCAAATTAAATGTGTTCTGTGAGATGCAACCTATTATCATCCTATAGCTATAATTCAATCAATTCTTATAAACTCGTGTTGACGTTTCTTGACTGCATATGTATTTAAGGTTCTGGGATTTCTCCTGTTGCTATGGTATGAATGATCATCCCCTCTAAAATTCTTGTTGAAATTCAAGTGCCATTTTAACAGTGCAGATGCTCCTTATCTTATGATGGGGTTATGTCCCAATAAACTAAACATAAGTTGAAAATATCCTAAGTCAGATTTACCACTCCTAACCTACCAAACATGCCAGCCTAGCAACCCAGCACAGTGTGGAGTGCCGGCTGTTTCCCCTCATGATCACAGGCCTGACTGGAAACCAATGCTCACTGCCGCTGCCAATCATCTTAGATGAGTACTATGCTATATATCACTCACTAGCCAGGGAAAACATCAAAATTCAAAATTCAAAAAATGCCTTCTACTGAATGCATATCCCTTTTGCACCAACAAAAAATCCTGTGTCAAACCACTGCAAGTCAGGGACTGCCTGCAGTAAGAGGTGGGACTTTTGAGAGTTAGGCCACAAGGGCTCCACTCTCACAGTGGGACTGGTGCCCACTCACACCACTAACACCCCAGACCTTTCTCTCTCTCTCCTGCCACATGTCAGCACCTGGATGCTGAATTTTCCAGTCTCCAAAACTATGAGTTAATAAATCTATTTATTACAACTAACCCACTCTCAGGTATTGTTATTGCAGCAAAATGGACTAACACACAGGCAAACAGGTTCTAACACCTCTTCCAGTTCCCTCATCAATTTAATAATTTAAACAAAATCTTAACACACATTCATTTGTATGATAATCTTTAAAAAATCAACTTTTAATAGTATCAACACCCCCCACACACACACCCTCACTTTAAATAAGCAACTTCAGGAAGTTCAATGTGCCAAAACAACATTGCATTTCAAATTTCTTTTGAGTTCCAGCAAATGACTAACAACACATTGGGCAAGGGAGAGCCGATTGTGAAAACTTTGCAGGAAGAAGAAAAATCCTAGAAGCCTCTCAAGACAAACTGAGGGCCACAGCTAGAACCTCTCACTCCCAACAAGACAAAAGCCACAGGAATACCCAAGGTTAAGCCCCTGGGCCCCACACTTGATATGGTTGGTCCTTCTCAAAATAAGACCACATCTGAAACTAAAAAAGATTACAAAGAATGACCAACAGGTAAAGAGAATGGGGGGGATAACCCTCTCAAATCAAATATTATGACAACCACACACCTGTACACTAAAAAATGCTTCTAGCTGGTCCTGCCCTACCCAGAGCAGAATTCATCCCACAACTTGTGGGTTGTGGTAGAAATTACCTTTACATCACCAAATGCACTAAGGGGCTTGGGTCATCAGAATCACTTTGCGGAGCCCACCTGTGATGGTACCTCAAAAGACAATGCAGCTGCTGGGTACAGTGGCGCACGCCTGTAATCCCAGAGGCTCGGGAGGCTGAGGCAGGGGACTGTGAGTTCAAAATCAGCCTCAGCAAAAGCAAGGCACTTAGCAACTCAGTGAGACCCTGTCTCTAAATAAACTACAAAATAGGGCTGGGGACATGGCTCAGTGGTCAAGTGTCCCTGAGTTCAATCC
Organism: Ictidomys tridecemlineatus; assembly: GCF_052094955.1. Lineage (NCBI taxonomy): Eukaryota > Metazoa > Chordata > Mammalia > Rodentia > Sciuridae > Ictidomys > Ictidomys tridecemlineatus. The sequence continues at coordinate 2,885,064 of NC_135488.1, read as the reverse complement.
CCAGTACCCCAAAAAACAAAAATGCAGCCAATAAACCATTCAGCGCTTGGGCAAAACTCAAAAGCAAGGACTCAAGATGAGTAAATGAATATCACAGCATCCCTATAAGATGTCACAACACAGAAACATTCAAAATGGCTAAATACCAACATGTAGAAATCTTCAAGTAATGAAAAAAATGTCTTCACTTCCCAGCATTTGACAGGCCTAATCTGAACTTCATGCTTAACCTGTAGGCAAGAACTCTAGATGGCACAAGAAGAAACCTGGGTCTATCAGAAAGCTATGTACAAGGCATCAGGAAGAGGACAGGAATTGCAGGGGTTTGCCAAACTCAAAAGTTCTTAAACCATGTTTTCCTGCTATCTTGGACTCAAATGACTGGCCCGAGAACCAATGCAAAGGCCAATCAGACGCAGCCCAACAGCAGAAGGTCCTTCTAAAGGTAAACACTACACCACATGTCATATGAACAATATCAGAACTCCATGCACCTCATCCAACAGGGTGAGCCCATAAATGCTGCTTTTGCTGACCAATGGAAACCACTGCCCATTAGCTTCTTCAAGCTAGCCTAATCAAAAAGCAAAGCTCAGGCTGCAGAGATCAAGGGGATGATACTACAGACCTTCAGGAGAGTACAATCCTGTCCTGGGTTATTCCACCCAGGATCAGGCTTCAGCTAAGAATTATCTAAAAACCCAGAAGTGAAAACGGTTACCACAATGGAATGCTAACGAAATAAGGGGACTAAAGACCATAATAACCCCACAACCTCCATATCTGTGTGTTCATTCAACCCAATTCAACTAACATTTACTAGCAGGCCTCATGGTGGCCAACGCTGAATACAGATAAGCTAACTCTTCTCCAGGAGCTTCCCTTTTAGGGGATTGGGAGGGACAATCACAGAGAAGACTAGGAGTTAAACCACCACCAACTTAAAGCACCTATGAGATTAAAAAGTGCACTGCAGAGAAAGCTTCCTCTCCTTAGGAAGCTAAGGAGAAAAAAAAAACTGAAATAGGAAATGGCCTTTGAACTAACTGAAGTCTACAACATGATTTTAACAGGTGCTTCCAAAACGCCCAGGGAGAGCTCCCCAGGACTGCCTAGTAACTTCATTAAATGATGTGGTTGCAATCCATGGTTTGGGGGCTCTAATCTGATAATGAGGGCTTGCAGATTTTTATTAGCCAAATAATGTAACCATAAAACAAAGGCCAGGGAGAAACCTGTAACCAAATATTAATGTAAATACATTAACAGATAATAGGACTTGTCTAGCTGCGTGGATTTCATTTCCCCATCAACAATTCACTTTATGTGGGTATTTTGAAATTTCAGCTTAATGTCCCAATTTTACAGCTGTGGCACTGTGACCTCTGGCTGTAAAGGTTGGACCAAATTACACATTTTAAGTTCTCTCTCTCATTTCCTATAGAAATGCTATTCCTAACCAGACTTGCAATAAGTTACATGAAGACAGGGCAGCTTGGAACCAGCTGAAGGACCCTTAACAGAAGTGGCATGGTTTGGCCATTTGTTGCGCAGAACAGGCCAAGCCACAAGTTGCCATAATGCCCCTCCCATCTAACCAGGCTGTAGTGAAGCTCAAAGGACTTGGTCCTCTTTATAGAAAAGAATTCATAAGTATAAAGAACTCCCATCTGAGGAGAAAGGGACTCTGATACCGAAGGGTGGGAAACAGACAAAAAGCTAACAAGGCCAGGAAAGTGCTATAATTTAGGTATAATTTGCTGACTGATGACAGCAAACCTACTTAAACTGAAAGACTGTACTGACAGCAGCACACCTGCCACCGAACAAGAGGGGCCACGACCTCGCTGAGTGACTAACTGCTCAACATCCCGCAGCCCCGACTTAAAGAGCAGCACCCCCAGACCCGAGCGTCCCCTGGCCAGCGGAAGGGAGGAAGTCAGGGCCCGGCTAGCTCGGCCCGGTCTCTCCTTCCTCCCGCGAGGGCAGGCGGGGCGGGCGAGCGCGCACCAAGCGAGGATTTGCACACCAGCTGCCCACCGGCCTCCCGAGACGGTGAAAGGGTAGCCCTCCCTTCGCCCCAGCTGTTGATAAGCAGGTGTCTACAACCTCCACCTCGATATCAGACACCACAAGGCGCCACCGTGCACTGGGCTCGCGGAAAGCGGGCCGGTCAGGCACTCGCCCGCGCGCTTCGCCGGGCCCCGTCGCCGGGAGGGGTCTGCACTCACTCGCGCCACCAGCCCCGCCGCGGAGGCGCCCCTCCGCGCCGCTCACCCTCACGTGGTCCTCCACCGCTGCGCGGCCCGCCAGCCTCTTGGCCTCCTCAGTCTTGGACATGGTGGAGGTGGCGGGGCAGACGCCGTCCGAGTCCCGGCCGTTGGCGCCACGGGCTCCGGGCAGTGCGCGCCCCGGCGGCTGCACGTGCGAGCCCGGGAGGGCCCAACTGCTCCCGCCCCCGCCGGAGGCCGCGCCCCCGGCCCGCCCGGGCAGCGGGGCCAGGACCCGCCCGTAGAGGGTGCTGAAGGGCCCGGGGCGCTGCATCCCGACGCTGCGCTGCAGCCTCTGCCGCGGCCCCGCCCCCGCTCCTCCGGAAGTCCGGTCGCCGGAACGCAAAGCCCGCGCGGTGCAGGGCTGGGCTTGCTGGGAACTGTGGTTCGGCGGCGTCTGCGGCCGGGTTGGCGCGGCACCGGAACCGCGGCCCACATTATCCCGCGACGACTTCCGGTCGGGTGGAGTCCGCGGACTACCCGGAGGTGCCCCCCTTCTCCGAGGCGGTGTTCGCAAGCCACCGGCGGAGGAATCCCCGCGGCTCTCCGGAACCCGAGCGGGGCGCGCACTACAGCGCCTGCGGACACCCGCGGCCTCCGACACCTTCTCGTTTCTTCCCGGCCGTCCATCTCTGCCATGTGCAGCGGCGCCTCGAGCCCAGCTTTTCCGCCCCCGCCCCGCAAGTCCCCCGTGGAGGTGGCCTGTGTTCAGCCAGTGGCTCGTACCCCCGTCTGCTGTCACCCCCTCAGACTCGTCCCGGCCTTTGTCTTCTGCATGCAAACCCCAGTGAGGGCCGCTATTACCGCCCTGCATTACCGAAGTGGTTTCCGTTTGTCTAACTGCTGCCCCCCCACCCCCCACGGCTGCCCCCTAGCTCAGCCTGTAGAAGGAGACGTTTGAGGTCATATTTGAATCCTTATTTTAGATCAAATTCAGAAATATGTGCAAAGTTCTGGCTAAGATGCAGGATAGACAACCCGGACTCTGGTTCATATTAGTCTACAAAGTTGAAGACCACCCTGAGTAAATCTGTGACCTTTTCTGTATCTCCTTAGGCAGTCTTTCCTTATTCAGGCTTCTTAGCATCCACTAAAAGAAGGTCATGGAGCAAGTGTTGGCTAATCTCTGCTTCACACATGGAGCACGTGTTGGCTAATCGGCTTTACACCCATGCAAGCCCGAGCACACCTGAGGATCTTTGAACCCCTTAGCTGCTCTGCCAGCTGCATCTTATCATCTGAATGCCACTCCAGAGAACTCTGACCATCCTATCTAAACTGTTATCCCACCCATCCTTTATCACTTCACCCATGGTTTGTTTCATCACAGATCTTTCTTTAGTCACTTGTTTACTTAGTTTTATGTTTATGGTGTATTCTCTGTTGGAAATATTTCTGAGGACTTTTGGGTTTTTTTCCTACAGAATCCATCATTCTTAAAACAGCACCTGACATAGATGGTCTCTAATAAAACATCACCGAGTAACAAATACATCGCATGCCTCAACCCCACATTCCACCTTCAGCTGTACCGAATTTTAACCCTGTCACAGACACTCTTAGCTCTGTGATTTTGCATACATTGTGTCCTTGAACTCTTCAAATGTTCTTGTTGCTTTGCAATCCTGAGCCCCACTCCTGATTGGTTGGCTGCTCCGCTATGCTCCCAATCACCTGTACCTCTGTGTCCTAGTCCACACCCAAAAGATTAAAAACTCCTTCCTGGCAGAGAGTATTTTAAAATGCAAATCACCTGGCTTGGTGCTTGGGAGTGAAAGGTATTCTATGAAGTACCACCCCTCTGCACCTCTTTGTTTCCATCTTGTGTTCATTTCTCTAATCCTGCCCCATGTTTAATTCTTTGTCTTAAGACTGCCAGTGATGCCCAGTGATTCCCCTGCCTTCTGAAATAACACAGGTGGGTTTTGAGGCTGAAGACTGGAATCCTTGGAATAGTTTGCAAATCATGTTCCTGTTCTTGCCTCTTGCCGAAAGCCCAGTCTTTGCGGGATGTCAATCCAATAACAAGGCATTCCATCTTGCCACAAAGCCATGAAAAGATAATTTCGGCTTTACTATAAATTACTGCAAATTCTGAACCTGCTTGGAATGCCTGCCCGTGCCTTGAACTCACCCATGCCTGGCTCTCTGACCAGATAGCAGCCCTCTCTGAAACTTTAGTGACACCTCATAAATATTGGCCTTCCCTGGCCAGATAACGACCCTCTCTGAGGCTCTAATGGTCCTCATAAATTCTGATGTTGGGGCCAGCAAAAAATGTAAACTACCATTAGTGTGATGCTTGTCAGACAGAGTTCTGCTATCTGTAACCCCCCTTTGTGTAACTTTCTGGGCTATAAAGCTGGGCTGTAGGAAAGGTGGGAGGCTGTCTTGTTCCCGCCGTTTTGGGAGGGAGAGGCAGCCCGGCCGGTCGAAATAATAAGCTTGCTTTAATTTGATTTTAATTGGAGTCAGTGGTCTAACAAGCCTAAGTTCCCAGGTACCAAATCCTAAAAAAGGAATGGATTAATGTCCCATTTCAAGAAGGGATTGAGAGGAAGTAAATAAGCAGTTCTGCCATTTATGTAAATGAATTTCCCAGAGAAATCAAAAGGCATTTTCTAAGACTGGATCACACATTTTAACCATGGACCTTCCCAAGGCTGACTTCATGCCCCATTCTGGTCTCTTCCCCTCAGAGGTCATTCCTGATTTATTAATAAAGTGCCCCTGACTTCCCCAATCCTCGTGCTCCAATATCCCCTCTCACTTCTATTAGACCCTCTATTGTGCTGTCATCTTTTTCTTTATGGCCTGTACTTTCCCCTTTAAAGTCAACTTGGCATTCTTGGTCATTTCTGGATCCCTGATTGCAGAATGAATAATACAGGGCACCAGCCCTCAGCTCCTCCTTTCTCTCATCCTCTGCCTCCCACATTCTCCCTTACTCCACCTTGGTCAAGGTATGAAGTATCAGTACCTTTTATTTATTACCTCACATACAGTTTAAAGCATTTAATAATTTTACCAAGAAACTTGATTTAAAAAAGAATCGTGAATCAAGGCCACTCCATTCCACATGTTTCTCTTGCAACTCTGGAGGGGTTCGCTGTGTAGGAAGCACATAGTACCATAGACTCTGTACAGTGGTCTGTGTCTTACAGGAGCTATTGCCTTTCTGGTCTCCCTGACAGCAGATGCTGTCAGACTTGGGAGGGGAGGGACCCGGGTAGAGGCCACAGGGTCACCCATGGGTGCAGGTCAAGCAGGAGAGGAACAGATCTGAGATCAGCCACCTTTGTTTTCTCCACCTGGAAAGCATACCACTTAGGTAGGGCCTGACATAAAGCACTGTTTATGAAAAGGATGCTTCAGGAAATGAATATTGTTTTTATTATTGCAGGAAGGATAAAAGCAAAACAAGTTGTTGGCTTTTTTCAGGATAATGCTCTTCAGCTGTTTAGGAAATGCAGGCCCTCACAGGCCAATTTAGATATCCACCCCCACTGTTGCTTTGCAGACTTTCAATGACAGAAGGATCAACAACTTTGTGAGAGAAAAGCCTGTGAGGTTTAATGCTATTAAGAAAGCTTCATGACACTTGTTAAGGATAGTGAGGCAAACTATTCAGGGCTGAGTGTGGCAATCACCACAGGGTCTTGCAGTCGGGGGAAAGACTGGGCTTGATTTTGACTCAGCATGGACAAATAGGAATTGATAACCAAGGGGCAGGGCCAGAGGTAATAAATGGAGAAGTACCAAGAGGACTCATCAAGGATAAGGGGTTTGGGCTAAACTGACTTGATAGGACAGGCAAGGACAGCCTGTTTATCAGGGTGAGGGGTGTGCCTGGTGAGACTGGAGTTTCAAACTGGAGTTTTTAAAATGGAGTTGCTTAGGCTCAGGCCTAAGGCCATTTTTACTGTCCACCTCCTTAATTCACAATGTCCATGTTCAGGGGGTGCCCAAGCTGGGTGCCACAAATCAATACAGAGACATCACCCATTCCGGTGGCCAAAGGCTAGACTCCACATATGTCCAAATGTCACTTCTCATTGTGGTTTGTTGTATTGTTCCATAACCACCAATAATGACCATAGTCCAATTACATCTGGTTGAGACCCAAGTGGTGGCAATGTACCAAAAGATTGTAATTATTATTTTTTTTTTGAGAGAGAGAGAATTTTTAATATTTATTTTTTTTTTTAGTTTTCCGCAGACACAACATCTTTGTTTGTATGTGGTGCTGAGGATCGAACCCGAGTCGCAAGCATATCAGGCCAGTGTGCTACCGCTTGAGCCACATCCCCAGCCCAAGGGATTGTAATTATAATATAATAAAATTCAGGTGGTATGATAGGATTGAGACATTTATAAGTTTGTCTTGCATGTAAGTCCCAATGGAGTAATTCTGTTACATTATCCCAGTTGATCCTAATAGTCACTACAAGGTTGTCAAATACTCTGAGACATACTGATTCTAAATATTAACTAAAATAAAAGAAAGAGGGTGGTTCCTCTGGTTGTACATAAATAGGCATTGCAATCCCAACTTCCATCTCTTTGTATTCATAATAATACAAACTTCCATCTTGGAAAACAGAGCCTAGCTTTTCCTGAATCTACCCTGGTTCTACCCATTTCTTTAGATCAAAATTCTTATGGAGCTCCCTGAGATCTGGGTCAATGTATTGCCATAGGTTTGCACAAGCATATATTGGGGAGTAAGAGAAAGAATCCTTAAAGGATTGTATTCTAATTTTATTTTTCCTGGTTTGTTCCAATATTACGTCCTTTTTAAACTTGTCTGTAAGATGTGGAAATTGACCTGGGTATGGTGATATGGGCTTTGGTCCTGCTACTGATATCAGTATTGCAGCCTGTTTAGGTATTATGCCCTGTAGTATTTCTTCTGAATAATATGCTTTATTCATAAAATGTACATATCTGAAAGAGTTGCAATTTGGAATCTTGTATCTAACGAGAAGGGATGAGTCTATGTTATTAGTTCAGGGAGACTCAGGACAGCTAAATTGTGGGTAAGACTATAAAAGGAATATGGCTCAACCTTAAACTTTTGGAGAGCAATGTCAGCAGTGGCGAACCATTATGTTCTAAAAGCACTATATTATCTATATTTCCTATATTCTGACAAGATTCTATATTAAAGTGGAAGTCATAGAAATAAATAGATGGGTTATTTGACTTTTGAAAGCATCCCAAATGGGTGGCGGTTTATATGGGTATACCTCCCCCGGCCCCTTTCATCCCCTCCCCTCCCGCCAGCATGGACACTGTTAATCAAGGTGGTAGACAGTGAAAATGGCCTTAGGCCTGAGCCTAAGCAACTCCATTTTTAAAACTCCAGTTGAAACTCCATTCTCACCAGGCACACCCAATAGATCCCTCTATGGCCTCAGACAAGTCACTTCCCCACACCCTGATAAACAGGCTGCCCTTGCCTGTCCTATCAAGTTAGTTTAGCCCAAACCCCTTATCCTTGATGAGTCCTCTTGGTACTTCTCCAATCATTACCTCTGGCCCTGCCCCTTGGTTATCAATTCCTACTTGTCCATGCTGAGTCATTATCAAGCCCAATCTCCACGCCCCCCCCCCACTGCAAGACCCTGTGGTGGCCACAGTCAGCCCTGAATAGTTTGCCTTACTATCTTTAACAAGTGTCCTGCCCCTCACCCTGATATAGAGTGAAGCCCCTGAAAGGCTGTCCACACCTGATAAGAGGAAAACACTAGAAGATCAGGGGGGAGACCACCAGACCAGATGTTTCTGACCCCCCGGTAAATGATGTCATGGAGAAATCCAGTGGTAGTTGATAAGAATTGAAAGGGGGATCAAAAGCCCCATAATTTAGTATAAATAATAGAGCAAGTGAACAGGGATTCAGCCAGTCGGCACAAGAATGCACTTAAGCTGGATGAGGACCTGGACTGACATCCCATCACTTGTCACCATTTTCCTAATCCTCTGCATAATCCTCACTACTCTCAAACTCTACCGCCTTATCTGGACCCTGGTGAGAGCCTCAACTTATCCATACAACTTTCTCCTCAACTGGTCCTTAACACACCTTCTAATTCCTGGGCTGGGACAATGCCCAAGTCATCACAAAATGTAGTGATCATCAGAGCCTCTTGCTTCAGGATGGAAGGCTTGGGTCATTCAGAGTGGCTCTCTACAGTGAGGATTCTGTCAACTGCCCATGCATCCATCACCACAGTGGACCCTGGGATGTGCCAGATAGCCCATCACACTGCGTGAAGTCTCACAAGCAAGCCCCAGAAGCAGCTGGTTTCTTCCTTAGAAAAAATTTTAGTCACATAGTGGAAAGAACTCAAATACAGTCACAGTGTTGTTATCAAACTGAAAATAGGCAAGGATAAATCCTTAGTATCAAATATCCAATCAACTTGCAGACTTCTCCAATCATTTCAAGTCAGGCTTCAACTGTGAAATTTCCCAGTCTGTTTTTGTTTTATTTATTTATTTTTTTTGTTTCTTCTTGCTGTGCCTGGAACCCAACCCCACATGCTGCACAGCACTCTTCCACTGAGCTGTACCCACCTGCGTTTCCTCTTTTATCAGAAATGCTGTATTTACACCTGAGTCATATTTGAGTCTTGCTACATCAAGTTCTCAATACTGTTCAAGTACTTTAACACTAAAAAAATTGAGCCATTAAAACATGAATAAAACCAATTGATGAGGTAGCATTAGCCCTTTGTAGCCTCAGAATCTGGGACCCCAGAGCCTTCCCTGCATCACCCTCCTATTCTAGGGGTGTATCTCAGAATTTCTCCTAAATTCACAAAAAAAAGTGCCTCAGCATGCTGTGGTAATGAGTGGCAGAACTTCGGTTATAATCCCTGTGAAAACATTTCCTGAGACAGTCAAGGAAATGGCCAGCTTCCTTGTGAGTCCACAGTTCACAGATCTTTCTCCTCCTTCTTCCTTGCCTTTGCTTCAGGCTGACCTCAGTCCTGAACCCCAACAGTGTCAGAGACAGGGGCCAATGAAAAATTCTCCTATATGAGAACCTTAGGAGTGGGGTATTGCTGATGCAGACCCGGTGCCCCCACACACCATAGTTGCAATATATAAGCTTCTCCAGGGACTTCCCCCACTATAATTAGGCTTATTGTCAGTAAGATTTTAGAGTGTCAACAGGATCTCACAGGAGTTCTGTAGAGAGCTCAATGTGGTTTGAAGCTTCCTCTTTCTTTTCAATGCCAAGTTTGCATACAAAAGTTGTGATAGGCTCTGTTTGAAGCTTGTTACTATGCAAAAAGTTACTACCTCTGTTTGTCTCAGTAAAAACTTGTGAAGCCTCTGTCTAGCCTAAGAATATGGGACAAAGAGTAATAGTCATGTACCCACCCACTGTCATGTAACTGACCACCGAATATACATCTACAAGAATTTCCAGACCCAGGGCCCAGAGATTTTAGGCACTGGCCCTTCTGGACTGCTACAGCTTAAATAAAACTGCTTTCTTAAAATTCCTTGGGTGTCCAGACTCATCTGTCCTACATCAATAAGAATGAAATGTGTAACAGAACATTTCTGATCTGTCACCAAGATTCAGTGGTTCTGAACCTGAATGGTAGGGGAGGAAATTGCACAGAAGTAAGCAGGTCCTCTGCAGGCTGCTTGGAGACATGGAATCAGAAAGTGCTACTTCCCATTTTGACATGCTCCTAATGTGTGAGATCACAGGGGCCCACAGCAGCAGTCCAAGGAAGGGGTTCTCATGTCCTGTGGGGAGGGTACCCACATGAGCCCACCAAGTGCTACCACTCAGACCTGCTTTGTTGGTGTGTTCTGCAGAAACCTTGGCCTCACGGACATTGTTAGCATTGTGGGGATTGGAGCCCCACCTGGAAATACAGTCTACTGTTTTTGGAAGAGGTTTGTTTTTCATGGATTTGGTCCTGTGTGTATAAAATGTCTTCTCATCTATTATTTCTTGACCACTTTTTTTTTAATCTTAGGAGATTTCTGAAGTATCTTTCTTTTACTTTGCCCAGAAGCATATTTTTCTTGATTTTTTTTAGAGAGAGAGAGAGAGAATTTTTAATATTTATTTTTTAGTTTTCAGCGGACACAATATCTTTGTTTGTATGTGGTGCTGAGGATCGAACCCGAGCTGCAAGCATGCCAGCGAGCATGCTACCACTTGAGCCACATCTCCAGCCCTTGATTTTTATATTAGCATGATATTTGCAAAAAGTTTTTTGCCAATTATTAATATTTTAAACAAGATTTAAAGTCTTCTGACTTTACTCAATGAAAAATATTTTTAAATTGGTCAGTCAATTTGTAATTAGCTAGAATGTTGAAAATAACTTTACATAATGTATTAGTTGTAATACTTTAAATGAAATTACATAACTAGCAAAATCACCATTCCTTAATGTAACACAACTTAAAAACCATCTGTAATTTCTTTGGAGCTGTAAAAAGCCAACCTAGGGAAACAGGAAGTGTAGCAAATACAATTTGAGCAGAGAGAAGTTAATTGGAAAGTGTTTTCAAATAAAACCAAAATGAAAGGAGAAGTTCCAGAAACGGAAAAAAGCAAAGATCCTTTTGAGTAAAATTGTCATCTAGATTTTGCACAAACTACTCTTGTTATATTGATATGAAGACCCTCAAATAACTCTCAGACCACACATTGCCATTCCAATTATGCCTTTATTGCTGGCCAGCAGAGGACATTCTGCTCTCCAAAGAACGAGATAGTCAGAGTGGAGCACCCACCTTCAGTTGGCCTCATATTTAAGCCAAAAAGCCACAAAAGAGGAGTTTGGGGGTTTAGCAAATGTAAGCAATCAAGTACAGAAGCTGAATTGGGCTGTTAACGAGACAAGGTAATGGGTACATTGGTATTTCCCCCAGGACTTTCCAGTCGGCATAGCAGCAAGCAAGCAGAAGGTAAGTGGGTCAAAATGAACCTAGTTGAGTAGAGACTTGTTACTAATGTCTAGACAATCAATTTCTGACAAGGTACTTTGCCCAAGAAAAATGGAAAGCAAAGAGAACAATTTTATATTGTATAAGAATTACTATTTTGTGTTGCCAAGTATGTTATGCTAGGTAACTATTAATGGGCACAGAGGCCGAGCTTTCCCCCAGGAGAAGCATTTCTTACATGATATGGAGTCTCAGGGTAGAATGGAGTCTGTTTGGTCATTGCCCATATAGCCTGGCCCAACATTTAAAAATTAGAACATTAAGCAGATGATCTTATTATATGTGATTAATACTAAAGCTGATACAAGAATGAATTCTGTTTCAAAGTTGCCTTTGTAATCTCCTTTTCCCATTTTGGCTCATGATCTTATAAGTTGTTTCAATTGCGCTGATGGTGCATGTGCTTAATAAAAGAACATTTTTTGAACTGCAATAATTTTAAGTCTTAAAACACATCAAACTGGAAACTACCAATGGTGTATAAAAAATATTTAGCTGAAATGCACAGAATCTTTTTTAAAAGTTAAAATTAGGAGCTGGGATGTAGATCAGTGGTAGAGCAGCCCTGGGGCTAATCCCCAGCACAAAAACATGGAAAATGATAAATCTGCACTGTGAATTCTACTAGTGTGGCCTTTGGCATAAAACTTGCCAAAGTCAATAAAAGGGGCTTGAAAGCTAGAGACTAGCATCAACATTATTTTCTGTAGTTAACTAGTTCAAGGTTATTTTTTCCTTCTGAATTTTTAAAAATTAATGGTGAGATTTTTACCTTCATAAGATTTTGATTTTGAATTTCATAAGATTTGGGTGAGGTTAGATTTTTAGATTCTTCTTCATTTAAAGTAATTGTTGCTTATTTTTCTAAAGAAAAAAAATCTTAAAAACCATAATATGTTTCACAAACACTCCAGTAAGCAACAGTCTTATTTTAAACGTTATTAAATTTCTTGAGCACGTATAGGTGATAAACATCAAAGACATATCACTGATCCATAATAATGTTAAAACTAATAAACTTTTACTTTCAATCCCAAAGTAACTGTTAAAAAGAAGAACACATTCACAAATTAAACAAAGCAGCTTATGTGAACACGTTTTAAAAGATGCTTCCCAGGGAGCACCAGAGTCGGGGCACAGGATCAGGCAGTACTTTCAGACAAAACAGATGTGAGGTAAACAAACATCTCAATGGGTTACAAAGTCAACTTTGCAGGTTGCAAATGAGTTTGTCTCATTTGATCAGTTCAGACCTCATTGCTGTGACTGGCTAGCACTCTTGTTAGGTAGGTAGGTTTTCAGTCCTCCAAATACTAAAATACATTACAGCGAGAGGTTAATTTCACAGTAGCACTGGGGGTAGTAAAGCCAAAGTAGGGAGACATGTCCACAGAAGACATGGAGCCACACTAAGGATTCAAGATCATCTGTTTTCACATGGAATTGTAAACAACAGCCAATCTTTTGTTGAAGGGGGTAAGACCCTACAGAGCTTCTGACAGAATGAGACCTAACCCCAAGTAACTGCCAGTCTTGTCCAGTTGCATAAATGTCCACAGGTATGCAAAAGTTCACCTCTCTAGGGAAAGAGCAGCTGTGTGCACCTGAATTCATCACACACCTCTTCTGTGGCCAAACTGTGCAGATTTCTCAGATCTGGCCACCACAAGATTAGGCAGCAGCAAGGTATGCAAAGGGAGTCAGCACCACTTTCCTTAGACTGGGTTGCCCCTCCTGATTTGGCTGAGTTCAATGTTTAGACATTTATGTGCATCAGGAGTTTTAGGGTACAGCTGACCCTCCATATGTGCAATTCATCATCCTCACATTCAACCAACCTTAGATGCCAAAAATTCAGGAAAAAATTCTTCTGTACTAAATAAACATGTGTATTTTCCCTTGTCCTGACTGCTTAACCTGTTACATAGCATTTATGTTGTAATGGGCATTATATGCAATCTACAGGTGGTTTAAAGCCCACAGAAGGTGAAGTGGGATAGAAGAGGCTGGATACCTGAGAATTTTCAGGAAGCAGGTTTATTGATTTCAGGGTTCAGAGGGGATCTTGCTTAAAAATTCTCCCCTGGTCCATAAACATAGAAATTTTTTGAACTTTATGCTTAGTGGGGTGGGCGTGGGTGGCTTGCAGGTTCACAGGACAAGTGCTCTACATCAGGCAGGGTTTTCACAAGTGTTTTCTGCAAACCTGGCATTTATAAACAAGGAAGAAGCTGCACACCACTCTAACTTCTGCAGATTTTTGCTGACAGCTGATGTCCTGTGCCGAAAGCTCTCTGATAAGAAGAGGAACTTACATGCCACAAATATAGTGGAGATTTCTGCTTAATTATGGTAACAGTCTTCTGGGTGGGGATCTCTGGTCTGCTTCATTCCCCACTTTGATGGTCATTATTTAATTATTTAAATCAAACATCATCAACTTCTTTTTGGCTTACAGCTTTATATAATAACAGAGGTCTCTGGCCTCCACCAGGTTGTTGAGATCACATGGCTTGCTTGCCAATTTTGTTTCAGACTCTGCTGTTCATTCTCATCTGCTGTTCACAGCCTTACATCAAGCACAGCTCTAAAGTCAGCTGCAGTGGGCCATCCAGATCTGCAGATGGGCATTGGCAGTAATCTGACTGGTGCTCTGGAAGAAAAGGTGCTGGAGCTCTTGGTGGTCTCAGCTCTGTCCTGTGGGCACATGCTTTATTCTTTGACCCAGTTCAAAACCATCCTCCAGATAGTAAGCTTGGATTCCATGCTTTAATACCCTTCAGGGTTTAAACTGGCACACATGTGACTTTTCTGATATTGCTGGTTATGTCTTTAACTGCCTGTCCTTTGTCATCTATTTGAATGCAACATTCTGAACTGTTGAACTTTTTACACATTTCCTCCCTTTTAACCAGTAGGGAACCTAATGCCAAGTGGTTTTGATAGATAGCTGCTCTCATCTGGGTTCGTTGTGTGGCTAGGTCAAAAGCTATGACAGTCTGATTAGTGATAATTTCTAGTATAACTTGTAAGTGGATAATCCTGTTTATTATGTAAATATGGGTTCTATAGCCCCAACTGCCATCTTGTACCCAGTTAGCAGGACCATAAGTGTCATTAAGAGGGCCAGTAAGAGGACAAGATTCTCTCCCTATGAGCTAGTGTACGAAGCCTCTGATCAGTGTTGGAGCCAGTCATCTTCACCTCAAGATTGGTGACCTCCTAGATCGAGTTCTTTCCCAATGGACCTCTTTTCCCTTGGCCCTAGATCTTCATACAAGGGGATTCCTAGGTCTTTTCCAGTCACATTGGGCAGTAAGAAAAATCCAGGTTTAATAGTACCAATAGTTCAGGTTCCCCTCCAGTTTGTTGGGAGGTGAGTATAAGCCTTTTTTCCACAAATCCAAAATAGTCCATCAGGTGCTTTCCAATTAGAAAGGCCTGGATTTCTCCAGAATTTATAGACTTCAGGGATGCCCCCAAAAGAACTTATTTGGTAATGTTTGGGCTGATACAGTTAAAAAGAATTCCTTTCTTATGGGGCTTTTTGCTTAGTAGACCATTCATCCCCAGCCAGCCTGGATTATCTGTCCAAAACCAAGTATGTTTCTTTGGCCACCAGGTGGCATTCCAAAACAAAATCCTATTGCATGGGGTTTCACTGACCCATTGGGTATGGTGGGGTCCAAATCCACCAACACATTTTTTTACCAAATACTTCTGAACTGAGGACCCAGCCCTAAGGGGCTTTCAATTTTTAGTTCCACCTGGATCTTATTCCACAGCAGTAAGGAATAAGCATCTACATTTATTCTGGTCCAGGGCCATTCTTCACTCATGAGGGCCCCTCCACAGTTTTTAACCCCAAGATTTTTAGCTATTCTTTCTGCTAGATCCAGGAAGAGATTTTTTTTTCCCAAAGAAGGAAGGTTGAGATTTGGGCCTAACCCTTCATATAGTTTAGCATCATGAGTAGGGTTTATGGTGGGTCTTGGGGCAATCAATCGTGAATCACTTTTTATAAACTTTTCCCATGTCAGAAGCTGAGGTCTAGTGGCCAGCAATACTAAATTCCACTGGTAGGGGGGGAAATTCCATGGGCAAGTTATATCCCCCTTTATATTAAGATGCAATGGTGGAGTCCAGAGTGACCACTGCATATACAGCAAGATGTAGCCCATCCTTTATGAAACAGCTTCCATCTGTGAAGTACTCTGCATCAGGGTCCTCCAGAGGCTCGTCTGTCAGGTCTGGTTTATGGGAGAACACCCTATAACCTCAATATAGTTGTTATCAGGATGCCCAGTCCCAATGGGCAGCAGAGTTGCTGGGTTTAGAGTTCAGATGACTTCCATGACTTCCATGTGGACATGTGGCTTTTTCACAAAACATGGGCTGGTATTTGACTATCCTCACATTAGTCAACCAATATTATCTTTAACAATGCCAGTACAAAGTGTCAATTCCTGTCCCATAATCAGATTGCCAGCCTCTAACACCAGAAGGGCAATGGCTGCAAAAGCCAGTAAATAAGGTAAGCAGCCTTGGGTTATAGAGTCCAGCTATTTAGACAGATAGGCCAATGGATGGTGCCATGTCCCCATCAATTGAGCCAGAACTCCTATAGCTATTTCAGATCATGCATGGACATGCAGAAAAGAAGGCTGTGTGAGGTCAGGGAGTACTAGGCTATGTGCACTGGTGAGTGATTTTTTTCTGTCCTCAAAGGCTCTTTGTTGCACTGCCCCCCACATTAGAGGATCCTGTTCTCCCCCACCCTTTGTTGCTTCATAGAGGGGTTTTGCCATAACTGAAAAGTTCGGGTCCATATTTAGCAGAATTCAACAGCACCCAAGAACTCTCTGATCTGGTGTTGGGTATAAGTGTCCAGAATTGAACAGATCACATGTTTCCTCCCAGGGCCCAGTTACTTTTGTCCCTGAGTAAGATAGAAACTGAGGTACTTGACTTTTTTCTTGATAGATTTGAGCTTTTCTTTTCTTTATTTTTTTTTCTTTCTTTCTTTTTTTTTTCTTTTAGATTTTGTAGGCAGTTTTACATAGATGAGCAAGAAGCAATTATGTCCCTTTCACGCAGTATTTTCTGAGTTTCTCCAGCCAGCAATAGATCATCTACATATTAGAACAATGTGCATCTACGTTAGAGGCCAGTGTCCATTCATTTTGCAGGAAAGGCTTTCATAGCAGGAGCCAGCAGCATCCTAAAGATGATTGGTGAGTTTTGTTTTTTTTAAAGAGAGAGTGAGAGAGAGGAGGGGGGGGGGAGAGAGAGAGAGAGAGAGAGAGAGAGAGAGAGAGAGAGAGAGAGAGAGAGAATTTTTTTAATATTTATTTTTTAGTTCTCGGCGGACACAACATCTTTGTCGGTATGTGGTGCTGAGGATCAAACCCGGGCCGCACGCATGCCAGGCGAGCGCGCTACCGCTTGAGCCACATCCCCAGCCCTGATTGGTGAGTTTTTGAAGCCCTATGGCAGCCTGGTTCAGGTCAACTGGCCTTCTGTGGGGTGCATTCCTTCTTCCAATGTGCCACTAGATGGTAGTAGGTACATTGGCTGTCTCAGCTAAGTCCCCAGTGAAGTGGTCCCCTCCATCCAGATCTTCCTTCTGTCCTGCATTTGGCCCAATTTTGACATTTGTTTTTCTTTTGTCCTGCTGGGAACCCCACTTTGGGTGACCTCTGGGTTTTCAGTGAGGGCAGCTACAAGGAGATCCGTCCTCTCTTTTATCTTCTGTTCTGCCTCTTGTTGATCCTCTTGGTCTTGGTTGATGAAAACTGTGGTGTCCACTTTAATCAGCACCCTGGCATTTTTTTCCCCTGAAAAGTCCAGCAAAGTTTTTGGAGTTTTCAGTGAATGTCTCTCTGGGTTGTTTCACCCGCTGGTTATCTGGTGTCCCAGGATCAAAGGGAGTGAAGAGTAGAAAGGTCTTGCACAGTCATTCATAGAGCTGGCTGGGGCTTTCATCAGGCTTTTGGAGTACTTCTGATATCTTGTTCATGTTTAGAGCTTTCTTTCCCCTTCCTTTAAGCCACCTATGAGGGCTTAGTATATTATCTTTATCTTTATGACATCTTCCTTTTTGTTGGGTTTCCACTCGGGTCTGTGTTGGGGCCCTGGGCCTGGACCTGGGCATAGGCTTGTATGTTGCCTTGTGTGTCCAGAGCATGTTCCTCTAGCCACTTTAAAACTGCTCAGGTCACCCCTCTGCACCCTTCCAACTACCCAGGTGGGCTGGTGGGTCTGGATAATGGGCTGCATACCAATCATGGTGCAGAGCTTCTCTGTTTAGGAGGGAGTATGACTTTTCCAGTTCAAGAGATCATTGGTGGTGAAAGGCTGGCATGCAAAACTGCATTTTTCCCTTCAGATGTTTCCCTCCTGGTCAACATAGGAAGCTCCTCTCATCTCTTGTAGGGATATCTGGAGAGCTCTCATCTGGGTTGTGGCTCAGGTCTTGGAGCAAGTTTCCTGCATTGGTGTCCAGGGGGTGGAGGATTCTTTAGCTCTGGAGAAGACTCTATTGTGGCTCATGGAGGGGGTTATTTCTGTCTTTTCTTTGTCAGGTTTTCTTCTACATAGTTCCCTTTAGTTGGGTCTTAGAGGCCATCATAATATCTGCTTGGAATGTCCTTCCAGACAAGCTTTCACCCAAGGGAGCTGTTTCTGCACTACCTGTTGCTAGCAATCAATATAAGATAATTGGTCTGGTTTTCCAGATGTTCTGACAACTATTAAAAGAACCTCACCAATGGCACATTTATGTAAAGATTCTTCTGGTAGCCACCACACCACAAAGGCTGGCTATTCTAATTCGCAAAGTATATAACCTTGTGGAGTGAATTTCACCCCATAGTTACCATTAAAAACTTCCTTAACCTTTGTGGAGTGAATTTCACCCTGTAGTTACCAACAAAACCTTTCTTAAAGATTTCTAACATACATTTCAAAAAACTCAGTTTCCTTTGAGTGTCTCCGATGTTCCAACTCATATCAGTGTCACACACTTAGGACAAGACTCGCTTTGTCCATGTCCTGCCATTCTTC
This sequence comes from Ictidomys tridecemlineatus, assembly GCF_052094955.1. NCBI lineage: Eukaryota > Metazoa > Chordata > Mammalia > Rodentia > Sciuridae > Ictidomys > Ictidomys tridecemlineatus. The sequence continues at coordinate 2,866,738 of NC_135488.1, read as the reverse complement.
TTCCAGGGACTTAAGGTCCTCTTAGTCTTGCAAGTCAGTCAACCCCCGACCTGGAGCTTCCACCTGGGTGTTGGTAGAAATCTGCCACAGACTGTATCATGCACTACAGAATCACTGATTGGAACTCAGCACTTACTTAGGCCCTTGGGCGGGTCAGAACTTTCCCTTTTCCATCTCATTCACACAATTTCATACACTTTTACACAGACATGTTCAGAACAAAATTTCTATACCACCCAAATCCCCCAAATTCCACAATTCCACTACCAAGAATGGGAGTCACAGTTTTCTCTCTGCTCACTGATCCCAAATAGAGACTAATTGGTCTACTCCCTGGGTCCTTTTTTGTCTCCAACTCCTTTTGGAGGTTACTCAGGACCTCAGAGATTAATTAAGCCTCTCTTCCACCTGCTTAGGCCTCTATGGGGAAGTCAAGTGTCCTACCACTAATGGACCTGGGTCCTACCCGTACAGTTGGGCAGTGCTCCAAATACTCTGGTTCCTGTTCCTCATGGGTTCTGTTGTGCTCTGGGGTAGCAGCTCCAGGGTGCTAATGGAGTTACCTTGCCTAGGCAAAGAGTAGCCTGTGGTGTACCAAGAAGTGTTGTCCTCTGATGTCCCGTGGAAGCCATACCTAGAGACAAAAGAGGTGGAAAAGATATCTTCACTTCCATTGTCCCACTGGTATGCCAAGTGAAGTGGGACAGAAGAGGCTGAACACCCTAGGAATTTTCAGGAAGCAGGTTTATTGACTGCAGTGTCCAAAGGTGCTCTCACCTAAAAATTCTCCCATGGACAATGATATAGAATTCTTTGAACTTTATACCCATGGAGTGAGGGAGGGCTTGGAGGCTCACATGACAAGTGATTTTCATTCCATCCTCTAGACACACAGGAGTTTCACAAGGTTTTTCTGCAAACCTGGCATTTCTCTTAAAAAGGAGGAAGCTACAGACCACAATGCCTTCTGCAGATTTTTGCTGACAGCTGATGTCCTGTGCAAAAAGCTCTGCTATAAAAAGAGGAACTTACATGCCACAAATATGGTAGGGGTTTCTGCTTAATTATGGTAAGGGTCTTCTGGGTGGGGATCTCTGACCTGCTTCAAAGGGTGTGTATAGGTTATTTGCAAATACCATTTCCTATAAAGGACTTAAACATACTTTTTTTTTAACTTAGTTGTCAATGGACATTTAATTAATCAATTAATTTGCAGTGCTGAGAATCAAATCCAGTGCCCACCCATGCTAGGCAAGCCCTCGAGCACTGAGCTACATCCCCAGCCCAATCCTGGGTTTTGATGTCTATAGGGATCCTGGAACCCATCCAAGCTAAAAATTGAAAGCCAGATTTCTGGTGTTGACAGCCCTGTGCAAAAGGTTAGGTGATCTCTGGGCCCAGCAACACCCTCACAGCTCTGGTGGTGTTGCCTCCAGCCACACGCTGGATATTGAGGAGTCAGTTAAGGGAGCAGACCTGGAACCTGCCCTGGGTGAGCCAGGCCCAGGAAAGTGACTCGGTTTTACAAACAGAATGGAGCAGGTGAACGTCCTGGGCCTGGAGTGAGATGCTTTCCACTGGAACTCAAAATTCTGGGACTGGACAAGAAGCCAAGCAGCCCTCGGGTTCCCTCCTTGCCCACCCTCTATTAAAACTCCCTCTGCCATTTGGGGGAGCAGCCCCTTCCCTACACTCTACAGGGCCAGCTGCACCCGTGACTCCGAGATGGAGGAGGCCGGCCTTCAGCATCCTCCTACCTCCATCTCGGAGTCACTGGGCATCTCTGCAGGGGCCCGGAAGTCTTCTACTGTGTGCGTGGGAAGCTGGCCTGGGGTCACCTGTGGGGTCGTGTCTGCATGTTGTGGAGTGCATGCGCACACAGGGGTACGGTGTCTCTTCTTCCTCCCTTACCCAACCCGCTGTGCCTAGCATGAGGCTGGCAGTATTGTGGGGGGGTGGGGGGGGTGGGGGGGTGGCAGGTGCTCCACTATGGCTGGCTGAGGAAATTGCCGCCTGAGAAAGAGTTGTGAGGCTATGTAAGTATAGGCCGATATGGGTGGATGCGGGCGATGGGTGAATCAAGGGGGTGGGAGGGCCGCACGTGAGAACCTGGGGTGCCTACTCCACAGACCCTCCGCCACCAGCCTCCCTGGGAAGCTCAACCAGTTTCAAAGTTTGTGTGGGTGGCGACCAGGAGAGGGGATTTCCAGGCCTGGGGGCCATAGTCACCATGGAAGTGCGACTGCAGAGCACACAGGGACCAGGTTGGTCCCTGGGCCCTCTGACCTGCACCCTTTCTCCTGCATCCTTGGGGTCTCTTCCAGCAGTCCACAGTCACTGCTGGCCTGCAGTCTAGCTGTACCCCCAGGTTCTACTGATTTAAAGACTTAGAGAAAGGAAGGTGGGCCCACAGCTAACCTAAAGAAGTTGCTTATTGGTTGTAATGAATGACTGCATTTAGGGAACAGTAATTGCTCAAGTCAAATAAATATACTTAATAGCTGTGTCCCAGGCACTGGGTTAGGTGCTGGGCATAAAGTAAATTAGTCCCAGTGGATCCTGCCCTGCATCTTTAGCAGATCTTCTTGCCTGCCTGCATGCACCACATCATGGTTCCAAATCCTCAGAAACTTATGTGGTTCCCTCGGGTCCGGGTGGGTGCACAGCTTGCTGCCCAGCTGCTGCTGCTTCTTGTACATAAATCCTAGCAAGTGGTCCTCTCTGTCCTCCTCGATGCTGCTTGGCCTTTTGGCCAGGAATCTTCTTCCTCTTCTCTTCATGGCTCCTTACTGTCCATCTCCGTAGTCCCCCTCGGCCTAAGCCCCTTCTGTTCTTGTGCTTTTCTCTGCTCCCAGATCCCTTGCCAGCATGTTCCCATTGCTGCTTTAGAATACTCTGGATAAAACGCACCTTGTCCTCTTGCTAGAACTGTCCTCATCAGTCAGCAGCAGGTTGGACTCAGCAACACTGAATCCAGAGGGTGGCTTTTCATTTTAGAAAGTGGTGCATAGGGACCCACCACAACACTTGTGCCTTGCTTTCAGCTGGAAGGAGTTTTGTGGCAGATGGAGTCTTTCTTTAGAGAAAATTTGTTTTTCTTTCTGTTTTTGAGATGGGTTCTCCTGGTATTACCTAGGCTGGCCCGAGCTCCTGGGGTCCTGCCTTCCTCCCATGTCAGCCTCCTGAGTGCTGAGATAACAACAGCACCGCCACATCCAGCTGTCTCTCTTTTTAACCCTCTGGCTACCCCTGGTTTTTTATTTCCTCTGCCACCTTTTATTGCTCACATAATCCAGACAAAAATACCCAGCATAAAGTCTGCAGGATCAAGACCAGACTGGGAGGGACACAGTTTGAATATTGACCTCAGGTTGCAGGAAATAACTTCCCGACAGACAGCTTTCCCCTAAAGGGACCCAGGGAAGATGATCACAAAGAAGCGGTTCCCGGAACATAGATGAAGATTCTGTATCACACATGGGGTTTTGTTTCTGGGTTTGTTTGTTTGTTTGTTTTTGGTTTTGTTTATTTTGGGGGGTGGATGGGAGAGCTTTGCTGATCCTGGGAGGCTTAGAGGGGAGGAAAGAGGAGTATGGGTCACAAACACCGTAGGGCATTCCAGAGCCAGTCTGATGGGGCCTAACCATCAAAGACTGCAGTGGATTGGGGTCTTCCCTGCTGAGGGGCTGACTGAGCCAAGGCCAGAAGACCTCCTGGGGCTACTCCAGGGCATCAAGAGTTGGGTGACCAGTGGTCCTGCTGTGCTTGTAGAGCGGGTGGAGATGGAGAAAGGATGTGAGAAGTGGGAAGCTCCTGCACTGCTGCTGGGTATCACCTGAATGCTTAACAGCAGTCCTTCCTGGGACAACCCATTACAGGACGGTGCTGCTTTCTCATCTCATCTTTCTTTTTTTTTAAAAAAAAAAACTTTCTTTTAATATTTTTAAATTAAATTTGTATGCCATTCCTTTCTATCTACAGAGTCTCTGAGAAACATTTTCTCAGCCAGTCAGAAGCCCTGCGATTTCCCAGCTGAGCTGAGCCGCTCCAGCCAGCAGCACCTCCAAGAACACAGATCTCCTCCTGGCCACTCTGCAGCCAGCCTGCACTGCTCATACGCACCCTGCATGCAGGAGGAGGCACAGTCCACTTGGGGGTCCAGAGCACCTCCGCAGTGTTGGCATGATTGCAGCCATCTTCCTTCCCCCCAAATTGCATATTGTTCTTATTCCAAAGAAATAGAAACTAGCCTGAGATAGAACTTAAGGTCTGGAGACCTGTGAGTCTCTCCTTGTTCTCTCATTGACAGATAGGAGACAACCTACCAGCCCCTGAGATGGGATGTACAGGTTTCCTTGTTCTCTCCTTGGGAAGATAAAGGGACATGCCAGTTTCCCTGTTACCCCTTCTGAGAGATAGGAAAATAGCCTGTTTTTGTTCTCAAGAAACAAACTTGCCTTCCACAAGATCAGGGGGTGCTCACTATGTCAGTCAAGACTAACCCTGTCCCTTACATGTGGCCAGGATTCTACCCATAAAAGGTAACGTTCCAGGGGGAGTTGTGCTGCTGCTGTCCCTCTCTCTGTGCAGCGCAGACTCATCAGGCTCCTGACAATAAATCTGCTTCTTATCCCAGGTGTGTTTGTGATCAGTCCTGCGCCACTTTTCTTCCATTGGTTCTTATGTCAGCCTCACTCTCCTCTCTGGGGATTTGGGATGCTTTGGGATCCTGGCCTGAGGGCCCAGGGCAGTTACCACACACTTTCTTCCATTCACCAAGCACTCTTTTTCTGCATCTCCCCACCAGCCTCATTTGAGGTAAGTGATTTTGCCCTTCCCCTATCCTCCTCCTCACAAGTCTCCTCTCCAGTGACAAGTCTCCTCTCTAGAGACTTAGATCTTGGCCCAGCACCAAGACTCGCGAATTTCCCATCTTTTCCCCTTGGCGAGTTCACTCTCAGGTCTTGGTTCTCAGCTCCTCAGCAGAGCTCATGAAGGCCCTTGCCAGGCACCAAGACTCTCAATTGGCAAAGCCTAGGTCTAGGGAAGTAGTGGGTGATGACAGCCTTCTCTCAATCCCAGAAAGGTGTTAGCTCCGAGCCAGTGAACGTGTGGTGACAACCCCCCTTCACTGTTCCATCTCCTACTCTGGTTTGGCCTAGATCAAGGAGGCCTGCCTCTAGCCACTCCAGCACTCCAACTTCTCATGGGGAACTCCCAGTCTGAGTCCTAAATTCCCATCTGACTCATCACTTGGTCACCTTCTCACCCACTTAGTCCCCCTCCATTTGGTTCCAGATCTAAAGGCCCATTGACTAATTCGAATTTCCACTCAGTCATGGCCCTTCTATGATTTACAAAAAAAGATATAAATGGCCACCTTATGACATCTTTGGTCCTGATATTTTATGCCATCTTTATAATTTTTGCCAGAGTTTGGGTAAATGGAGGGAAATTCTTTATGTGCAGGCTTTCTCCTTTCTCCACTCTAAGCCTTCCCTTTGCTCCTCTTGCTGCCCTGCCCAGCTTCTACTTGCCCTTGAAACTCTGGATTCCTCCAGAGACCCTACTTCTAGACAAACAAGGAACCTATAACCCTCCTCCCTTCTTCTAATGGCATAGTACATTGTAAATCCTATTAGATAATTCCATTATTACAGACAGCAACAGCCTAGCAGGCAGCTCTCTCTTCCCTCCCCAATGAAAAATACAACCCCATTCTTCTTTCTACACTCCCAGACACTGCCCCCAAACACATCTATACCCTCTGACACTACCAGAGATACCTCTTACATCCTCACCTATCTACACCACTTATTTCATCCTAACCTGTCCAAGGGACTTTCTCAAATAAGCTCACCCCAGATTATATCAAATTCCTCCAAGACCTCTCTTCTTCCTGTGAGATATGTCAAAAAACAAATTCTTCCTCTAACATTAATCCTTCCTCCTTTCAAACTCACCAGGAAAGAGGACATTTACCCACCACTAATTGGCAAATTGACTTCACCCACATGCCCAGCATAATAAAACATTTCAAGTATCTTCTAGTCCTCTAAGCTTAATTATCAACCAATTATGCCAATTTACAAAAGTTGGCTCTTAATCTAATAAGTTTTAAAAGTTAAAAAGCCTTTACTCATTTGTTCTGTGTATTGTCTTGACTACATATATGTATCTATAAGAACCAACATATAGAACACTCATGAACTAAAATTCAAAAATGAATCCAAATGCCTTTAATTTACATAAATTAAAGTTCAATTTAAATCGGGTAAACAAACAAAGGTAATGATGTCTTCAAAATCACTAATGTTAAACCATGCAAAGAAAAGACTACTTATTCCAATTTAAATCAAATTAAAGCAAGATTGTAATTCCGACCAGCTGGGGATGTCTCTTCTGAAATCCGTGGGAATAGAAGACAGCCCAAAGCTCTCTAGGAGCGCAGCTTTATAGTACAGAAAGTTACAAAAGGAGAGGTGTCTAACTTATAGATAACAGAATTTTGACAAGTATAACACAAAGGCTGGCTAATGGTCTAAATGGTCCAGCACTTAGGGAGTAAATTTAGATCCCAACATCAGAATTTATGAGGCACCATTAGAGCTTCAGAGAGGATTGTATTCTGGCCTGGGAAAACCAGAATTTATGAGGCACCACTGAAGTTTCAGACAGGTTGCTATCTGGTCAGGGAAAGCCAGGCATGGGTGAGTTCAAGGCACAGGCGGGCATTCTGAGCAAGTTTAAAACATCAAAATGGGGCCAGGCTAAATAGAAATTCTAATACTTTACAGAAAACAGAAATAAATCCTTTATAACTTGTGACAAGATGGCTCCTGATCTTAAGAGGGAATTAGGCTGGGTTTATCAACTAACTCACACTTTCTTTCCAGATGACCAAACAATGGGAAATATCAGTTTCAATTGAATGTTTTAAACATACTGTCCATTGCTAATGTCCATCACTTCTAGGATTTTTCTTCAACAGAAAAAATAACTTAAAATGTCAACTAAACTTGCTTTTCATGGGTAACCTAAATTAAAAATGGGTAAATCAGATTTAACATAAATGTGATAAACATTATAAATGTGATTTTTATAAATTGTTGTTCAATGGAAAGCTTAAGATTGCCTTATTTCTTGTCTCCACTAAAAGCAAGATAATTATGAGTTCTAACCCAGGTTTTAGGCCCCTCAAGGTCAATCAATACTCCTGCACTCTTGTACAGGAATTGTGCCAGCAGTGAGGGGAAGAAGCTTCTGAGCCAGCTTCGGTGACCTCCACTCCTCCACCTGCCCTAAAGCCTTCACTATCCAAGCTAAAAAAGAAATTTTGTATGTACAAATTTTTCTATTCTAAATGTTCTTGTCTTTCAGCCCTCCCATTTCCTGGTCTCGCACAGTCACTCGAGAGCCTGCCCCTTTACTCCCTCACCATCAAGTCACCAGGTCTGAGGGGGTTAATCAGAGTCCAAGTTGAGAAACATGTAGAGTCCTTTACCTCCAACCCTGCCCCATATACCAAGGAGTTACAATACATAACACAGGCCTACAACCACACCTTTCATGACATGCACATGATCTTATCCAACACCCTCCTCCCAGAGGAGTGCAGATGAGTCTGGGAACAAGCCCACAACTACCAAACTACCCCCACTCATTCTATTGGCACAGAGTCAGTTCCTGATAGAGATCCCAATTGGGATTATAATTCCCCTGGGGGGTCAGATAAGAAGGGACCATTTCATTACCTGCCTACTGGCAGGTTTTAAAAGGGCAGCTTATGAAGCCATCAATTATTACAAACTCTAAAAGTCATTCTGGATAAAAATAAAAAACACTCTTTCTTTCTAAATCACCTGACTCAGGCCTTACTTCAATATACCAGTTTAGATCCTGAGTCACCTAATGGCCCAAACTATTCATGACCTACTTCTTCTCCCAAAGCTTCCCTAACATTCAAACTAAATGTAAAGAATAATAATAAAGAGAGATGGAGAGATAAGGTGCAGAGGCAGGGAAGGTTGCAGAATGGCCCCTTGTCCAAGGGGCCACATTTATTTTTTTTTATTTGAGAGAGAGAGAGAGAGAAAGAGAGAGAGAGAGAGAGAGAGAGAGAGAGAGAGAGAGAGAGAGAGAGAGAGAGGATTTTTTTAATATTTATTTTTTTAGTTTTCAGCAGACACAACATCTTTCTTTGTATGTGGTGCTGAGGATCAAACCCAGGAGAGCATGCTACTACTTGAGCCACATCCCCATCCCCAAGCCACATTTATTTATACCAATAGGTTACATTAGGTCATTGATACCATAACTACATTATTGTTTAGAGTGTCAGTAAGGTTGCTTATTCTGCAATTACATTTTACAGTTACAATATGTAATGTTAGGAGCTCTTTTTGGCTTTCAAAAAAGTCCACTGTTTGAAGTTACTGTTAGGCAGGCAGATCCAGGACCACCAGAGCTTGGGGAAACAAAGTTATCAAGCAAGCAAGTTCCTTTATTCCAAGGAATTATGTACCTAATATTAAGGTCAAAGCTGATAAGACTCTTAGCATGGAAGGCATTGCCATAGCAACCAGGCATCCTGTGCCTTTGCATGGAAACTTTCCCAGGCACCAAGCATGCCACAACCCTGAAGTCATCAGCTACTCCAATCTTAAGCACAGAACTTCTACAGCTCCCTTCTTTTTTTGTTTTTTTAAAGGCCTTTCAGATAAATAATATTTGTTTACTTTTTAATGCTGGTGGAGGCAAAAAATAGGGTAAGTATTGCCAACAGCAAGCACAACATAAGAATCCTGGTATTAATAAACATGTACTTATGAAGAATAGTTTGACCCAAGTAAAGTTGGGTAACCAAGAAGTTAGCCAATCCAATAAGCCTAAACCTCCAGCATCTTATTGGACCTTTTTAATGATATCTTTAAAGTAGTCTAACTCCTTTGAGATAGAATTACTATTATCACTTATATTGAAGCAACACATATTATTAAGCTCCTGACATCCTTTATGATGTAATAATAACAAATAATAAATTGTGGCCTGATCTTCAAGAATAGCTTGATGATGATGTTTTTGTTCCATAATAAGCATATTAATTGCCATAAAGGTATGATTAATATTTTTTTACCATAGCACAGTCCTGTTTCATAGTGGTCTTGTAAGTCCTGACAGCCAGTCTAGGGATACCCACTAAGGAAAATGTCAAAGTATTAAATTTTGTCTTAGAAGGTTTACTGAATCATTAGTTTTCATCAAGGGGAATATACCTTTATGGATACATTGTGCAGGATGGTGGCCTATTAAATCCTGTGGGGATGGAAAGAACAGTTAGTCTGCTAAGACAACAACGGGTACCATGAGACATTTTTGCAGGTATATAACAATTTCAGCCAAGCAAACCCAGATATTGTAATGGGTTTTAGAAGCCAAGGAGTCTGACTGTACTGAATTTCCACAGCTGGGGTACATCAACAGAACAACATTATTGTGAAAACCAAAGCATTTACAGTTTTGTGTGTGTTTAGCAATCAAAGCAGTAACTAAGTTTTCTGGAGTACATTTTAACCCCATTTGAGCCAACAGATGTTGAGCTGATGTTTTTAATGATTTTACACCCACACCCAAGTCCCTGGAAGTCTAGTATCTTGGGATCCTCTTTTAGTGTATCTTCTCTTTCGAGGAGAGTGATCATTGTCCTTTTGTCTGGTGGGATTCTCCTCATCCACAATCAATTGCAACTTGGGAATCAGGTGGTGAAGTCCTTGGTTTCTGTTTGTAATTGAAAGGTCTCACACACCAAGCTGGACTCTAAACTGGACCTGTTGGTGTAAGCATGCACTCATTCCTTCTCCCCATGTGATCAGAGGTATAGTGTCGTGTCATCCTGGATCTGGTGGAAACCTATATACTACGTAAATTCTTGGCAATGGCTGTTTGGGTGGCCATGCTTAAAGCCACACCATAAAAGTACTTATCACCATGACATTAGTATTTTTGTCCAATAACCCTGTAATTGACTGTTCTTTTAAACAAAGAATTAATTTAGGTCTACTTATAGTAAATGATAAACATGTTTTAATGACAGTAGAGTCAAACCTTGTATGTCCCCTTTTATTTAAAGGTTGTAACTCTTTAAATGTAGCAAAGGTAACTGTTCATATTTTGGTTGGTTGGCAGAATTTATCTTAATAGGACAGGTAAGTTATGAGACTCCCCCTCTTCCACAGCTTTTCCAAAACAATTAACTGGGATCTAGCTGGGGAGGGGCAGCTGCCTGTCAGCCAAGGAGGCAATGACAGTCAATTAGTTAGAAAAGTCATATGCTTGGGAGGCTCTGGGACAACTCCAGGCTCAGTGTTGTTGTCAGGGCTGTGCCACTGCCTTGTGGGGGAGAGGCAGGGGATGTAAAGGGGCCACATAGCTAGGCACAGAAAGAAAAGAGCAGGCAGCTTGTTAAATAAAAGTTTTATCAACTGCATCTCTACAAAGAAACCAAGTTTGAAGCACAGGAATAGAAGTTTGTGGCTTCTCATGTAGTGATTCACCTATTTTTTCCCAGTCTTTCAAATTTAGTGTCCCACTTTCTGGATAAAAAGGACAACAAAAATCAAGGCAGTAAGATCACTATCACAATATGTGCAGCCTTGCTAACTAGGAGAGAAAGCTCAGCCTGATGACACTGTTGAGCATCAGACAGAGAATTACTGTAGCCTACTGATTAGAGGTTCGTTCTGGCCAATGAAAGAGACACACATCAAAAGCCTGTTCCAGGCATAAGTAAGCTACTCCCCTCCCCCATCACCTGTCAACGTCCAGAAGGGTCTCTATTAAGGCAGACTCTGTTGTCCCTCTCTGGAGTGGGAAGACTTTTGGGGAGAGAACTCTTCTTGGGCCCCAATGTTGGTTGCCAGTTGAAAAGAATAGCACCTTTTGGACAAGCCTTGGCCCGAGACCTCACCCACCTATCCGTGTCACCATCACTCCTCCTCTAATATATGGATGACCTTCTTCTCTTCAGTCCCCTCCTATGCCATAGTAAAGCCCACATGGCCAAATTACTAAATTTCTTGGCCTTGTGAGGATATCACATCTCCCCATCTAAGGTTCAGCTCTCTCTTCCCACAGTCACTTCCAGCTAACCCTGGCCATTACAATGGATTGAAAAAAACTCATTTCTTACCTTCCTTTTCCCACTACAAAGACTAAAATACTCTCATTTCTGGGATTAACAGGATATTTTAGAGCACTCTTTCCCTTTGGATCTCACTAATTGAGGACCCTACTGTAACTTCAAAACCTGTCCTCCCCTCACTTTACTGCAAACCACCCAACAGTGCTCCTCACATTGCAGCTCAAATGAACACAATCCTCCAAACTTCACCCAGTACCAGAACAACCCAAAGACCATACCATCTCAGGTGAATGACTCTCTCCTCCCTTTTTTGTAACTATCAATTTCTTCTCATGGACAGAGCTGGCTGCTGACCCAGGACTTCCAAGGGGGAAATCACTTCTACTTTCCTCTTTCAGCTCATTCAGGACTTAATTTTCAGAAAAGATAAAACAAAACACATAAATTTCAGAGTCTAACAGCTAAGATTGAACTAAAGTTCTCTGGCAATTCCCTCCCTTCCTCTCTCACCAACCTATGGAAGCTTACCCTTGCTTGGGTCTCACCCCTTCTGGGACCCTCACTTCCATTCTCTGCCTGGCCTTTTTTTACCATGTGCTTTCAAGTTTTTACAGGAAACCATCATGGAAAGGACTAAGAACTTCACCAACCAAGCAGTCAATCAGATGCTTCTGGAAGAATATTCTTGCTTAAAGAAACCTTCCTTTAGGACCTGCCTCCTCCCCTGTTGCCAGCCCTATGTGAGCAGCAAGTAGCCATAAGAAGAGACCTCCATCCATAAGCCACCCTAAATTATATATATAATAATTATATATATATATATATATATATATATATATATATATAGAGAGAGAGAGAGAGAGAGAGGATGCTTTCCATGATTGTAGCCATCTTCCTTTTCTCCATCCCCACTTTACAATACTGTTTTTATTCCCCCCAAATAGAAACTAGCCTGAGGTAGAACCTAAGGTCTGGAGACCTGTGAGTCTCTTCCTGTTCTCTCATTGACAGACAGGAGACAACTTACCAGCCCCTGAGATGGGATGTACAGGTTTCCTTGTTCTCTCCTTGGGAAGATAAAGGGACATGCCAGTTTCCCTGTTACCCCTTCTGAGAGATAGGAAATCAGCCTGTTTTTTAAATTTGTTTTAATTAGTTACAAATAACAGTACAATGATCTTGACATATCATACATTTGAATCAGATGGGATATAATTTCTCATTTTTCTGAGTGTACAGGTCACAGAATTACATTGGTCATGCAGTCACATATATACCCACAGCAATAATAATGTCTATTTTATTCTGAAAAAGCCTGTTTTTGTTCCCAAGAAACAAATCTGCCTTCCACAAGAACAGGAGGTGCTCACTGTGTCAGTCAAGACTAACTCTGTCCCTAACATGTGGTCAGGATTCTAACCATAAAAGGCAATGTTCCAGGGGCAGTTGTGCTGCTGCTATCCCTCTCTCTGTGCAGCGCAGCCTCATCAGGCTCCTGACAATAAACCTGTTTCTTATCCCAGGTGTGTGTGTGATTAGTCCTGCACCACTTTCTTTCAAGTAGCACCTCCACCTGCACCTCCACTTGGACCAGTGCATGAGCAGAGAGTAGAGAGTGCAAGGCCACAATGAGCATGGCTCTGTGACCACATCAGAGCAGGGGCTCCTGTGTCCCTGCTTTAGAATTTAAAAATGGGTCAAAATTGGTCCCATGACTACACCATACCTGGGAGTGAAGATCTCTTCAGGTAAGCACACAACAGAAAGTGATGTAATGTTACCTTCACAGCTCCTTGGTATTTTCAGGTGATGACTGGATTCCAGACAAACTACATTGTCAAGGATCACAGAAAAGCATCAGGGCCTAGAATATCAGAACTGAAGTCAACCCAGCTGACTGGCTGGCCAGCCCTGCACTGTGGAACCAGTAGTTCCTCACTTCTGCTCCAGGGATGTGCTATTCCTTCTGTGGCTATTAAATTGGAAAGGGTTAAAATTGAAACTGCATGGTGTATAGGGCTCTTATAATCCTAGCAACTAAAATAAAATAAAATACCCTTGCACATGTTCACAATCATAGTCATGTATATGTATATGTGGAAATTCATATTCCTATTCATGTAATTAAAAAAATAGTTGTAAATAGACGCAATACCTTTATTTTATTTACTTATATGGTGTTAAGGGTTGAACCCAGTGTCCCACACATGTAAGATAAGCCCTCTACCACTGAGCCACAATCCTAGTTCCTATTCATGTGATTTTTTTAAGGTACATGTACATATGCATACATTCATCTTTCTGTATGTGTATGTGTACATTTAATGTACATACACACATTTTTATTTATATTCATATTCATATTCCTGTTAATTACAAATATTCATATTCATATTCCTGTTAATGTCCATGTACATACTCATTCATGTATATATACACAATTATATTAATATACCTGTACATGCACATAGTCATAGCATGATTGTGTAAGTGAATATGTACATAAATATCAATATACATACATATACCCTCCATCTGATGAGATGCCAATCCAACATGTTTCAGTTCAAACCCCAGAATGATGAAATTGGGACAAATCCTCTAGAGATGAGATCTCTAAAGAAGAAATCTCTAGAGGATATGAAATGTTCCTAGTAGTATGAATAATTAAATGTACATAAGTAGGAATGTGAATTTAAAGATGAACATGAATAAGTTTGTGAATATGTAGAGGAGTATAAATATAAACATGAATTATATATGCATGTGTATATATTAAAATGTATATTAATAACAATGTTTATGAATATAAATATGAATACAGTGCACACATACATAAATATACATATAAAACATAACATATACAGAATACATAGCAGAATACATATTCCTAGCATGCTCATGAACATGTATGTGTGGATATTCATATCCCTATTTGTGTCCTTTTTAATGTACATGTACATATGCATATCTATACACATATTCAATTTGTTGCAGATGTACATGTACATATTCATGCACATATGCATATTCACAAACACGTACACAGACATGCTGGTTTTCCTGTACATGTACATTTTCATATTCATATTTGTGGACATGTACCTGTTCATATCTCATATTTATGTACACCTTCTTTTTCAATTTTTTATTGATTTTTTAATAAATGACAGTGGAATGCATTACAATTTATATTACATATATAGAGCACAATTTTTTATATCTCTAGTTGTATATAAAGTATATTCACACTAATTTGTGTCTTTATACATGTACTTTGGATAATTATGTCCTTCACATTCCACCATCATTGCTAACCTCCTGCCCCTTCCATTCCCTCCCATGCTTCTGCCCTCTATAGAGTTTATCTAGTCCTCCCATGCTCTCCCTTCCTACCCCACTATGAATCAACCTCCTTATATCAGAGAAAACATCACCATTTGTTTTGGAGGGGATTGGCTAACTTCACTTTGCATTATCTTCTCCAACATCCACTTATGTGCAAATGCCATGATTTTATTCTCTTTTATTGCTGAGTAATAGTCCATTGTGTATCTATGCCACATTTTTTTTTTATCCAGTCATCCACTGAAAGGCATCTAGGTTGGCTCCACAGTTTAGCTATTGTAAATTGTGCTGCTATAAACATTGATGTGGCTGTGTCCTTGTAGTATGCTATTTTTAAGTCCTCTGGGTATAGATCAAGGAGAGATATAGCTGGGTTAAAGGTGGTTCCATTCCCAGTTTTCCAAGTAATCTCCATACTGCTTTCCAGATTGGTTGCAGTCCCAACAGCAATGTATGAGCGTATCTTCTCTCCACTTCCTCATTAACATTTATTGTTGTCTGTATGCATAATAGCTGCCATTTTGACTGGAATGAGTTCTTTATATATTCTAGAGATTAGTGCTCGATCTGATGTGTGAGGAGTAAAAAATTGCTCCCAAGATATAGGCTTTCTATTCACCTCACAAACTGTTTCTTTCACTGAGAAGAAACTTTTTAGTTTAAATCCATCCCATTTATTGATCCTTGATTTTAATTCTTGTGCTCTAAGAGTCTTATTAAGAAAGTTGGGGCCTAATCCAACATGATGGAGATTAGGGCCTACTTTTTCTTCTATTAGATGCAGAGTCTCTGGTTTAATTCCTAGGTCCTTGATCTCCTTGAGTTGAGTTTTGTGCATGGTGAAGGATAGGGGTTTAATTTATTTTTGTTGTATATGGATTTCCAGTTTTCCCAGCACCATTTCTTGAAGAGTCTATCTTTTCTTGTATGTAGGTTTTTGCCACTTTTGTCTAATATAAGATAATTGTAATTTTGGGGATTGGTCTCTGTGTCCTCTATTCTGTACCATCGGTCTACAAGTCTAATTTGGTGCAAATACCATGCTGTTTTTGTTACTATTGCTCTGTAGTATAGTTTAAGATCTGGTATGGTGATACCACTGGCTTC
Organism: Ictidomys tridecemlineatus; assembly: GCF_052094955.1. Taxonomy (NCBI): domain Eukaryota; kingdom Metazoa; phylum Chordata; class Mammalia; order Rodentia; family Sciuridae; genus Ictidomys; species Ictidomys tridecemlineatus. Next base: position 2,851,143 of record NC_135488.1, on the reverse strand, counting down.
ACTCTTCATACTAAGGATTGCTTTAGCTATTCTGGATCTCTTAATTTTCCAGGTAAATTTCATGACTTCTTTTCCATTTCTAGTGGAATGCCATTGGTATTTTGATTGGAATTGCATTAAATCTGTATACTTTTGGTAGTATGGTCATTTTGATAATATTAATTCTGCCTATCTAAGAGCAAGGTAGATCTTTCCATCTTCTAAGGTTTTCTTTGATTTCTTTCTTTAGGGTTCTTCAGTTTTTATTGTATAGATCTTTCATCTCTTTTATTAAGTTGATTTTGAAGCATTTAATTTTTTTTGAGACTATTATAAATGGGGTAGTTTCCCTCATTTCCCTTTCAGATGATTTCACTGATATATAGAAATGCTTTTGACTTTTGGGTGTTAATTTTATATCCTGCTACTTTGCTGAATTCATTAACTAGTTCTAGAAGTTTTCTGGTGGAATTTTTTGGGTCTAGAGGCTTAGAATCATATCATCAGCAAACAGTGTTAATTTGAGTTTCTCTTTTCCTATCCATATCCCTTTAATTTTTTTCATCTGTCTTTAATTTGTTTCTCTGGTGTGGGAAGCCATTTCTGACACGTGATTGGGTGGCTCCCGTTAAGGGTCTGAGGCGTTCTGGCTGTGTCAGAACTTTCCCGGCCCTTTCCTGATGAGAGAGCCCATCCATGTGGGGGTGTGCCTGACCACTGACCCCAGGGGCTCAATCACCGACCCTGACCTTGGAGTGCAGTCCCCCCTCAACCTTCATTGGATGGAATTCTCCCCTGAATCCCTTGTTCCCCAATAAAAAGCTACTCCCAGGCGTGTTCAAACTCTCTCTCTTCTGCTAACCCTGATTAATCCTTGCTGCCTTGCTGGGCGGTTAGAGGAGGGAACCAGAGAGGGGAGCCGTCTCGGACCTGACAATAGAAATAAGGTAACTGAGTCTGTGTGTTTTATTTCGATCTCTTCTAACTAACTTTTATGCCAAGAACCTCATTAATGAAACCATTGCGCAGGCCGCATGGTGGAATTGGCACCCAAGAAGGGGGCATTCTAGATTAGTTAGATTGAGTGGGAGCGTGCTATAAAGATAAGGGAAAAAATAAAGATAAAGGAAGATGTGACAATTTGGGTCACAAAAGTACTTGGAGATATTGAAGGAAAGAGACGTTAAATTAATTAAATGGGAAATTCAACTTCTATGGATAAGGAAATGTATCTGACTATTTTAGTCAGTATAATTAATCAGAAAGGAAAACAGTAAAGAAAACTCAGTTATTACAATTTTTAAAGATTGTAGGAGAATATTGTCCTTGGTTTTGTGAACAAGAATCTCCAAATTTACTTACTTGGGACAAATTAGGAAGAAAGTTACAAAGAGTCTGTCTTTCTAATGAACTACCTGGAGGCATAGAAAATATTCAGAAAACTTTGACGGCTCTAGAAGTTTGTCTTTTTGAATATATGGGCCAGAGTTCGTGACCCCCTGAGGACCTCTTAAAAGGCATTCAAAGAGCTGTTAGTTCTATTCAAATGGAAAATCAGCCTGAGGCTAAGTTAATTCCCTTTCCCTTAAGCTGTTTAAAAATAAAGGCACTAGGGGCCAAGCCAAAGGTTAAAAATGTGAACTTAAACTTGCAAGATCAGGCTAGCTCGCAAGGAGATTGTAGAGAACAGCATCATACAGGAGAAACAGCCGAAATCCTAGAAAGCCCTTCGGAAGAGGTAGATGATCTTCCTGGAGAGGAAAATACGGAAGAGATTCCTAGAGGGGCTCAGAGTTCTTCTCAACCACATGGTTTAGAAACCCAAATTCAAAATGGCAATAGTGCAGAGTCTGACCATGTCTCGCAGTCTGAGAAGGAAGAATCAGATGTTGAAATTCAGGACTTACAGAGAAATTTTAACAGGTTGCGTTTAACACTGCCTGCTCAGGCTATTCGAATTCAGCCAGTACCTGCTAAAAGGACAAAATTTAACAGGTGTGCTGGATTAAAAATGACTTTTCTTACCCCAGTCCAGCGAGGTATTAAGAAGGCTCAAGAAATGGGGGAAGATACTAGCGGTTTTCACCTTTTTCCAGTTTTTGAGGAAATTAATGAGCAAGATCAGAGAGTTAGAGTTCATGCTGTAATCCCATTTAAAACCATTAAGGAACCAAAAAGTGCATGTGAGACGTATGGTCCAAATTCCCCTTTTGTACAGAGCCTGATAGAAAATATTTGCTCACAACCCCTTCCTCCTAGCGATTGGATTTCTTTAGCCAGATCTTGTCTGAGCAGGGGAGATTTCTTACTTTGGAGAATATACTGGACTGATTTTTGTACTGAACAGGCAGAAAAAAAAAAAAGACAAGATATAGAGACACCAATAGAGATGTTTTTAGGGACCAGAGATTTCGCTGATTTAGAAAGACAGTTAAATTATGATTTTGTAGTATACAATCAACTGATTGTGCAAAACGTGCCTGGAGACAGATCGTCTCCAAGGACCAATCCAATTTAGTTCTTACCAAAATCAGACAGGGTGCCAGTGAGACTTATTCAGATTTCATAGCCCGATTGTACCAGGCTGCAAACAGGTTGATCAGGGATCCAGGGGCGAGCGAATTCATTGTTAGACAATTGGCATTTGAAAACTCGAATAGATACTGTCAGGATATCCTCAGACCGCACCATAAAAAAGGAACAGTCTCTGAGTATATCTGCCTGTGTTCTGACATAGACTCTACTCAATTGCAGACAGTAGCCCTAGCCTCGGCACTAAAAGAAACTTTGAGGCCACAGGATTTAAGACAAAAGTCCCGCGGGAGATGTTACGTTTGTGGGAAAAATAAGCATTTTGCGCGAGTGTCGCATGCGCAATTTTAAGTTCAGGGCTCCATCTACTGGCGATAATAGATATTGCAGGGCTCAGCCCCATGCGGTGGATTCAGATGGCGCAGATCAGCCTGCCTTCTCGCGGCGGTCATTTCCTCCTAGCGGGAGGACAAAAAACTTCCGTTCGGCCCCTCCCGGGGCCGAGCAACAATACAGGGAATTTGAAGAGAGGTCGCACAGTGTGACCTCACTGGCGCCGACCAGGACAGGCTGTGATTTTTACCGGAACAGAGATCACAGACAGTTTTCTTAGGACCTTCAAAAACAGTTGAATTAAATCCTGAAACATGGCCAGAACAAATTCCTACTGGGATTTTCAGGCCGCTTCCCGATAATACTATAGGTTTAATTTGGGGACGTAATGATTTAAAGGGAGCCATTGAGGTGATACCTGGTGTGATAGATTCAAAATTTAAAGGACAGTTAAATGTTATTGTAAGATCCAATTATGCCCTAAGGCTCACCCCAGAGGATACAGTTGCCCAATTAATATTACTGCCTTGTGTCTCAGAAAGGCACCTGCCGGTAGATTCAGTTTCTAAACCGCCGGACAGAGTATACTGGTCACAGTTAGTACGACAAGAACGCCCTTTATTAAAACTTAGAACTAATAATAAAAATTTCCTAGAAATAATAGACACAGGGGCTGATATCTCTGTATTGTCTAGTAGATTCTGGCCTAGGAACTGGCCTTTGCATGTAGCACCAGCTAACCTAGAGGGAATAGGACAGGTTTCACAGCCTGCTCAAAGTGCCAACTATCTCCGTTGGGAAGATTTTGATGGGAACAGTGGAGTATTTAAGCCTTATGTGTTAGAGTCTTTACCAGCTAACCTATGGGGAAGAGATATTTTAGCCAAAATGGGATTGTTATTAGTTACTCCAAACTCTATAAGGTCAGTTGAGGAAGTTAATCAGAGGTATTTCCCTGGAGATGATAAGGAGACCCTTCAGGAAGAGTATCTGGTTACAAGCCAGTCTCCACGACAAAGATTAGTAAATGCTCCAAGCCAAAATTTTTACTAGGGGCCCTGAGTACTTCCCCGAATCCCTAAGACAGATGAAAAAATCACCTGGCTCACAGAGGAGCCTATATGGATTTCTCAGTGGCCCATCTCAGGGGAAAAGCTTAAAATAATTCATAGATTAGTTGAGGAACAACTTCAGGCTGGTCATATTGAACCAACGCTTAGTCCTTGGAACACACCTATTTTTGTTATTAAGAAAAAGTCAGGAAATTGGAGATTACTACAGGATTTAAGGATGATAAATCATGCAATTCAGCCTATGGGATCATTACAACCAGGACTTCCCTCCCCCAGAGCCATCCCTTTAGATTATAGCTTGATGGTAATAGATTTAAAAGACTGCTTTTTTTCTATAAGGTTACATCCTGAAGATTGTGAAAGATTTGCTTTCACTGTCCCAGCAATTAATTTTAAGGAACCTGTTAAAAGATATTGCTGGAAGGTACTTCCCCAGGGAATGCGTGATAGTCCTACACTGTGCCAAAAATACGTTGACCAGGCGATAGATCCCATAAGAAATAGCTTTCCTGATGCATATATTATTCATTTTATGGATGATATATTACTGGCTCATGCTAATCCAGAGGTACTTTCAGAAATTTTTACTCAGAGACTTCGCTTACAGCAATGGGTTTATGTATAGCTCCTCAAAAAATTCAAAAAGTGTCTCTTTTTCAATATCCAGGTCAGATAATTCAAGGATGTACAATCCGTCCTCAAAATCTTCAGATAAGAGTTAAGGAGTTACATACCCTTAATGATTTTCAAAAACTATTAGGAGATATTAATTGGCTGAGGCCATCCTTAAAACTAACTACTTCTGAGTTAAATCCTTTATTTCAGATATTATAAGAAAATCTTTCTCCAACCTCTCCATGTCAGCTAACCTTGGAGGCTAAAACAGCTTTAAGGAGAGTGGAAAATGCAATTTAAAATGCACAGCTTACTAGAATTGATCCTAAAGAAATAGTGTATTTATTAATATTTCCAACTGAGCATACCCCAACAGGAGCCATATGGCAAAGATTAGGAGTTATTGAGTGGATTTATTTATCCCACTCTCCTCAAAAAACATTAATTCCTTTTCATGATTCTATAGCTCAATTAGTAATTAAAGGTAGAACTAGGATATTACAATTAATTGAATCTGAGCCTGATATCATAATTATTCCATTTTCTGTTCAACAGACTAATTGGCTTTTTCAAACTTCTAGCTCATGGCAGGTAGCTTTTGCTGATTTTCCTGGACAGATAGATAACCATTATCCTCGTGATAATATTGTACAATTTGCATCATTAACGTCACTTATTTTTCCAAAGATTGTACGTGCTCATCCAATAGATGAAGCTTTATCGGTATTCACGGATGGTTCTAACTCAGGTAAAGCAGGTTTTTATAGCCGTGTTCACACAGAGGTAATACAAACTTCTTATACTTCTGCCCAAAGAGCAGAGCTTCAAGCTCTGATTTGTGCCTTAGATTACTTTTCAAATGAGCCTATTAATATCTATTCTGACAGCTTATATGCAGTCGGAGTTACCAAAAATATTGAAACTTTAGTTATTGGGTATACTTCATCACAGGAGTTATTTGAATTATTTCATAATTTACAAAAGACAGTGCTAATTCGAAAGTACCCATGTTTCATAGGACACATATGTGCTCATACTAATCTTCCTGGACCTCTAGTTTCAGGTAATGACAAAATTGATAAGTTAGTAGCTTTTTGTCAACAGATGTCTTCATTTGACTGTGCACTAGCCTCCCATTCCTTACATCATCAAAATGCTTCTAGCTTACGTAAAATATTTAATATTACCAGAGAACAAGCTCGTCAAATTGTAAGCCAATGCCCTAAGTGTGTTATTCACACTCCATCTCTGCCATTAGGGGCAAATCCCCGTGGATTAAAACCAAATCAAATATGGCAAATGGATGTAACTCATATTCCTCAATTTGGTAAGCAATGTTATGTGCATGTCATAGTGGACACTTATTCTAGATTTATTTTTGCCACAGCACTTACTAAGGAAAATACTCAACATGTAATTTCTCATTGCTTAGCAGCTTTTTCCGTTTTAGGGTGCCCTATGCAGATTAAAACAGATAATGCTCCAGCTTTTGTAAGCCCTTCTTTTCAACAATTTTGCCAAGAGTTTAAAATTAATATAAAACAGGAATTCCTTATAACCCCCAAGGTCAAGCCATTGTGGAACAAGCTCATTTATCTATTAAGCTTCAATTACAAAAATTAAAAGGGGGGAATAGGTTTGTGACTCCCCAAAATAGCCTTAATCATGCCTTGTTTGTTTTAAATTTTTAAAACTGTGACACAGAAGGTCACACTGCTGCTGAGAGACAAATGTCTCCCTCAGTAACAGGCTCTTTAGGCAGAGTTTTGTGGAAAGATTTACAGACTGGCCAGTGGAAGGGTCCAGACCTGGTGATAATGTGGGGCAGAGGTCATGCTTGTATTTTCCCAGAAGGCTCTTTCTGTCCCATTTGGGTGCCTGAACGTGCTATCAGACATAGAAGAGATAGAACCCAGACTCAAGCAACTTAGGATCGACCTGGAGGAGCCACTACCCAGAAGGAGGAGATATTGGAAAAGGATGAAGAAAGACCAGATTGAACCAGCCCAAAAGCTGATTTCATGGGAAGACGTGAAGAAGCTAACAACCCAGGCTTCCCGAATACTTCGATGCCTATGAAAGAACAGGACCCCAGTCTTGATGGTAGCAACAGTAATTGCCCTACTGGGCTGTCAGGTAAAAGGGAATCAAGTAGACACTTATTGAACATATTTCCCAGATTCACCCCTGGTACACCCAGCTGTGTGGATTGGAGAATCTATTCCAGTATTTACTAATGACTCATTCATGATGGGAGGATTTACAGATACTCATATTACTCCCAATCATGTGACTAGATTTAATTATTCTGGCTACAGTGCCCAATTACCTTTGTGTTGGTCACATGATAAACATGCTGACTGTCTGAAAGTATCATTCGAAGAAAAGACAGAGATTGGTAGACCTAGACTGACAAATAATTCTATTTATTGGGACTTAAAACCTAATACTAGATCAGTAATTAAGATGGGACTTTCCCATAACAAGCCAGTCATTTCTGTAAAACCTCCATCGATACCCCACTGTCCAAATAGTTCTACAATTGAGATTGGCACCTTTCCTAAATGGATAAATTATGTAAATGCCTTTCCTGTACAACATAAGGTGTCTAAAGATAGTGGGTATATTTTAGACTGGTCTCCAAAAATTGATAAGAGACAATTATGAAAAAATTCTGCTATGACACCTGCAGGATTTGTTAGTAATATTTTGACTTATAGTGAAGGAGGTGTTCAAAAAGCTATTTGGCGTTTAATTGCTGCCTCAGAATTTTTACATTTTACAGATAAACCTTTACCAAAATTTGTCGGCAAGAACTGTAAAGAGGGATCTTGCTATGGCTTACGAGCTTGTGTCCAATCTCCTTATGTTTTAATTATTGGAAATGTAAAAGTTAAATGGATAGATGACAGATATATTGTTACTTGTAATAAGTGCAACCTAACCAATTGTATTACTAGGTATAATGGAGGAAAAGGAGTGCTGATACTTCATCAGCCCTCTTTCATTTTATTACCTCTTTCATTTTATTTATTTCAGAGCCATGGTATGCTGATGCTGGTTTACAAGTCTTGCAGCAAATTCATGCCCAGTTAGCAAGACCTAAATGTGCTATTGGAGTCATAATTGTTGGTGTTTTAGCGCTGGTATCGTTTATTGCCTCAACTTTCTCTGCATCTCTGACATTATCTCAGAATATTCAGCATGCAAAATTTCTTAATAACTTAGCTCAAAATACTTCCAAGGCTCTGCTTAATCAAGTAAATATTGATGAAAGGATTGAAACTAAATTAAACACCTTAGAGGCAACTGTTATAGACATAGGTAATGAACTTTCAGCCTTAAAATTTAAAGAAAGGCTTAAATGCCATGCTAATTGTAAGTATGTATGTGTTACAGCTGCCAAGTACAATGCTTCTCTCTGGGATTGGGAGAAGGTTAAAAACTATTTATTAGGTATTTGGCAAAATAGTAATAATAGCTTGGATATTCTGGAACTTCATCACCATATCCAAGACATTCAAAACAATAGAGCTGATTTTTCAGATCCTTCTTCTTTGGCTAACCAAATATTGAAGGAGTTAAATGGATTCAACCCTGGAAATATTCTTAAACACTCCACTTGGTTCATTATTGGATTATTTTCTTTGCTGTTAATTCTCTTTCGTGTTGTAACCATAGAATGGCGTGTTGTAACCATAGAATGGCGAGTCTTCGAATCAAGAATCCAGAAACTCCAGAGAGTGACCCGCCGCCTCATTGTTAAGAAAAGGAAAGGGGAATATGTGGGAAGCCATTTCTGACACGTGATTGGGTGGCTCCCGTTAAGGGTCTGAGGCATTCTGGCTGTGTCAGAACTTTCCCAGCCCTTTCCTGATGAGAGAGCCCATCCATGTGGGGGTGTGCCTGACCACTGACCCCAGGGGCTCAATCACTGACCCTGACCTTGGAGTGCAGTCCCTCCCTCAACCTTCATTGGATGGAATTCTCCCCTGAATCCCTTGTTCCCCAATAAAAAGCTACTCCCAGGCGTGTTCAAACTCTCTCTCTCCTGCTAACCCTGATTAATCCTTGCTGCCCTGCTGGGCGGTTAAAGGAGGGAACCAGAGAGGGGAGCTGTCTCGGACCTGGCAATAGAAATAAGGTAACTGAGTCTGTGTGTTTTATTTCGATCTCTTCTAACTAACGTTTATGCCAAGAACCTCATTAATGAAACCATTGCGCAGGCCACATGGTGGACTCTGGCCAGTGTTTCAAAAATTATGTTAAATGGAAGTGGTGAAAGAGGGCATCTCTGTCTTGTTTCAGGTTTTAGAGGAAATTATTTCAATTTTTCATCATTTAGAATAATGTTGGCCTGGGGCTTAGTGTAGAGAGCCTTTATGATGTTGGGATATGTTCCTGTTATCCCTAATTTTTCTAGTGTTCTGAACATATATGGGTGCTGTATTTTGTTGAATGCTTTTTCTGCATCTGTTGAGATGATCATAGGATTCTTATCTTTGAATCTATTGCTGTGGTGAATTACATTTATTGATTTCCATACATTAAGCCAACCTTGCATCCCTGGGATAAATCCCACTTGATCATAATGCACTATCTTTTTGATATGCTTTTGTATTCAATTTGCTGGAATTTTATTGAGAATTTTTGCATATATGTTCATTAAAGATATTGGTCTGAAGTTTTCTTTCTTTGATGTGTCTTTGCCTGGTTTTGGAATCAGGGTGGCACTAGCCTCATAGAATGAGTTCAAAAGTGCTCCCTCTTTTTCTATTTCCTGAAATAAATTGAGAAGTTTTGGTATTAGTTTTTCTTTAAAGGTCTTGTAAAACGCAGTTGTGTATCCATCCGGTCATGGGCTTTTCTTTGTTGGTAGGTTTCTGACAGTGTCTTCTATTTCATCACTTGATATTGGTCTGTTTAAATATTGTATATCAATCTGATTCAATCTGGATAAATCATATGACTTAAGAAATTTGTCAATGCCTTCAATATCTTATATTTTGTTGGAGTAGAAGTTTTCAAAATAATTTCTAATTATCCTGTGTATTTCTATAGTGTCTGTTGTGATATTACCTTTTTCATCACATATGTTAGTAATTTGAGTTTTCTCTCTTCTCTTCATTAGCATAGCTAAGGTTCTGTCAATTTTATTTATTTATTTTAAAGAATCAACTTTTTGTTTTGTCAAGTTTTTCAATTGTTTCTTTTGTTTCAATTTATTTATTTCAGCACTAATTTTAATTATTTTCTGCTTTCTACTGCTTTTGGTGTTTATTTTTTCTTCTTTTTCTAGGGCTTTGAGAGGTAATGTTAGGTCATTTATTTGTTGATTTTTTCTTCTTTAAAGGCATAAACTTCAACAATGAACTTTCCTCTTAGTATTGCTTTCATAGTGTTCCAAAGATTTTTGACATGTGTGTCTATGTTCTTATTTACTTCTAAGAATTTTTTAACCTCCTCTTTGATGTCTTTGGCAACCCATTGTTTATTTGGTAGTATAGATTTTTAGTCTCCAGGTATTGAAATAATTTTTTATTTTGTCACTGATTTCTAATTTCATTCCATTATGATCTAATAAAATGCAGAGTAGTGTCTCTACTTTTTTGTATTTGCTAAGAGTTGCTTTGTGGCATATTTTATGATCTATTTTAGAGAAGGATCCATGTGCTGCTGAGAAAAAAAGTGAATTTGCCTGATGAAGGATGAAATATTCTATATTTGTCAGTTAAGTCTAAGTTATTGATTGTATTATTGAGATCTATAGTTTTTATTGATTAAAAAAATGACAGTGGAATGCATTACAATTCCTTTTACACATAAACAGCACATTTTTTATATCTCTGGTTGTATATAAAGTATATTGACACCAATTCATGTCTTCACACATGTACATTGGATAATGATGTCTGTCACATTCCACCATTCTTGCTAACCCCCGCCCCTTCCCTCCCACCCCCTCTTCCTTATCTATTCCTCCCATATTTCCCCTCCCTACCCTATTATGAATCAACATCCTTATATCCGAGAAAACATTCGGCATTTTTTGGGGGGGGGGGATTGGCTAACTTCACTTAGCATTATCTTCTCCAACATCCACTTACATGCAAATGCCAAGATTGTATTCTCATTTACTGCTGAGTAAAATTCCATTGTGTATATATGCCACATTTTTTTTTATCCATTCATCCAGTGAAGAGCATCTAGGTTGACTCCACAGTTTAGCTATTGTGACTTATACTGCTATAAACACTGATGTGGCTGTGTCCCTGTAGTATGCTGTTTTTAATTTCTTTGGGTATAACTGAGAAGCGGAATAGCTGGGTCAAATGGTGGTTCCATTCCTAGTTTCCCAAGAGTCTCTATACTGCTTTCCATATTGACTGCACCAATTTGTAGTCCCACCAGCAATGTATGAGTGTACCTTTTCCCCCATATTCTCACCAACACTAATTGTTGTTTGTCTTCATAATACCTGCCATTCTGACAGGAGTGAGATGATATCTTAGAGGAGTTTTGATTTGCATTTCTCTAATTGCTAGAGATGATGAGCTTTTTTATATATATTTGTTGATTGATTGTATATCCTCTTCTGAGAAGTGTCTGTTCAGGACCTTTCCCCATTTGTTGATTTTTTTTTTTTTTTGGTGTGTGTGTGTGCTTAGACCTTAAAATATACTACAGATCAATAGTAACAAAACAGCATGGTATTGACACCAAACAGACTGATAGGCCAATGGTACAGAATAGAGGACACAGAGACTAACCCCCCAAAATTACAATTATCTTATTAGACAGTGGTGCCAAAAACATGCATTGGAAAAAAGATAGACTCTTCAACAAATGTTGCTGGGAAAACTGGAAATCCATATTCAACAAAAAGAAATTAAACCCCTATCTCTCACCATGCACAAAACTCAACTCAAAGTGGATCAAGGACCTAGGAATTAAAGACACAGAGACTCTGTGTCTAATAGAAGAAAAAATAGGCCCTAATCTACATCATGTTGGATTAGACACCAACTTCTTTAATAAGACTCCTATAGCACAAGAATTAAAACTAAGAATCAATAAATTGGATGGATTCAAACTAAAAAGTTTTTTCTCAGAAAAAAATCTGTGAGGTGAACAGAGAGCCTATATTCTGGGAGCAAATTTTTACTCCTCACACATCAGATAGAGCACTAATCTCTAGGGTATATAAAGAACTCAAAAAAAGATCTATAGTTTCTTTATTCAACTTTTGTTTGGAAAATCTATCCAGTGGTCAGAGAGGTGTGTTAAAGTCACCCAAGATTATTGTGTTATGGTTAATTTGACTCTTGAACTTGAGAAGAATTTGTTTGATGAACATAGCCGCTCCAGTGTTTGGGGCATATATATTTATAATTTGTTATGTCTTGTTGGTGTATGATTCCCTTGAGCAATAAGTAATGTCCTTCTTTATCCCTTTTGATTAACTTTGGTTTGAAGTCTACTTTATTTGATATGAGGATGGAAACCTTGCTTGCTTTCACAGTCTATGTAAGTAGTATAATTTTTCCCAACATTTCACCTTCAGTCTGTGCATGTCTTTTCCTATCAAATGAATCTCCTGGAGGCAGCCTATTGTTGGGTCTTTTTTAAATTCCAATCTGCTAGCCTATGTCTTTGTATTGGTGAGTTTAAGAAATTAACATTCAGGGTTATTATTGGGACATGATTTGTATTCCCAGCCATATTTGTTTATTTTTGTTATTTAACTCGACTTGAGTTTCTTCTTTAATTAGTTTTTCCTTTTGGGTACTACTTCCCTCTATTAATTTTCATTTTTATGGAATATTTTTCCAAGGATGTTTTGTAGTGCTTGTTTTCTAGCTGTAAATTTTTTTAACTTTTGTTTATCATGAAAATTTTTATTTTCTCCTCAAATCTATAGCTTAATTTTTCTGGATACAAGATTCTTGGTTTTGCAATCATTTTCTTTCAGAGCTTGATATATGTTGTTTCAGGATCTTCTAGCTTTCAGGGTTTGTGTTGAAAAATCTGCTGTTGTCCTAATTAGTTTCCCCCTATATGTAATCTGATTACTTTTTCTCATGGCTATTAAAATTTCCTTCTTATTCTGTATGCTGGGCATTTTCATTATAATGTGACTTGGTTTGGTATCCTGTAGGCTTCTTGAATTTGATTTTCCAATTCATTCTTCAAGTTTGGAAAGTTTTCTGATATTATTTCATTGAATAGATTGTTCATTCCTTTGATTTCGAACTCTATGCCTTTCTCTATTCCAATAACTCTTAAATTTGGTCTTTTTATGCTATTCCATATTTCTTGAATGTTCTGCTCATTGTTTCTTGCCATTATCACTGTGTGATCTATAGTCACACAAGATCGTATATTTTGTCTTCATTGTCTGATGTCTTATCTTCTAAATGGTCTACTCTGTTAGTGATGCTTTCAATTGAACTTTTAATTTTGTTTATTGTTTCTTTCATTTCAGTGATTTCTGTTTTGTTGTTGTTTGTTTGTTCAAGTAGTTCCTTTTTGAAATGATCTTTTGTTGCCTATATTTGCCCTCTTATATCTTCCTTCAGTTCACAGAATATTTTAACCATGTATATTCTGAAATCCTTCTCTGTAATTTCTTCTGCTGTTCTGGCCATGGATTCTAATAATGTGGTATCTTGATTTATTTGGGGCACTTTCTTCCCTTGTCTTTTGTGTTGCTTGTGTGTCTTCCCTTCTAGCTCTGTGGATCTGCTGTTATTGTTTTTATCTTATAGGTTTGTAGTGCTCCTGTGAGTTTCAAAACCTCTCTTTATGAGGAAGGGCAATGTTAAAAGATCCCAATATCAACAATATACCACCTGTGAACAATTTGTTGCTATTAAGATGTTTACAGTTTGGCCACAATGTACAGAAATATTGGGTTCAATTATTATCTATAATATAATTAGTAGTTTTCTAAAAAGGTTTACAGTTTCTGACAGTGGACAATGAACTGGGGGTGAGGCATAGGATGATATGCTGAGGAGGTAGGATGTGCAGATATAGAGTTAATATATCTTAGGAAGTGTGAAAGATAAATCTAATGAAGAGGGTTAGTAGCAAGAGAATAGACTATTTGTGTCCTTTTTAAGGTACATGTACATATGCATATGCATACACATATTCAATTTCTTGCAGATATACACATACACACTTATGTCCATGTACATATTCATGCATATGTGCATAATATTCACACACATATACATATAATTGTTGATTTTCATGTACATGTACACTTTCATATTCATATTTGTGGAATTTACATGTTCATATGCAATTCATATATATGTACACTTTCTTATTCATGGACATATACATGTTTGTATCATACATATATCCATATGTACATATTCATATGCATGTTCTTATGCATATGTACATATAGATATTTATGTACATGTACATATTTATATTCATGCACACATTAACATTTCTATATTTGTATATGTACTTTTATGTATTAATATTTATACACATATTTATATTTCTATTAATTTATATATACATTCTTATTCATGTTCATGTACATATCATATTTGTATACCTGTACATATTCATAGTCACATTTATGTATCTGTATATTGTATTCATATTGATATTAATAAACTTTCATGTTAACATACATATTCATTTATACATGTGCCTGTATTCATATTCATATCCCTGTATATATTCATGCTCTTATTCATGTTTATGTTCACCTTTAGATTCATATTCCTATTCATGTACATTTTTATATTCATGCTAACAGGAAGATGTCATGTCTAGAAGTTTTATCTCCACTGGTTTCATCTCTAGAGAACCAAGCCTGGGAAGCATCAGATCTGGGAACACATCCCAGAGCAGGCCCAGTTCTCTGCCTGAGGTTGGCACAGCTCAACTTGGAGCCTTGCTTTGTTTAGTTTTTGCTTTGCAGATCTATCCAGTAATGAGAGAGATTTGTTAAAGTCGCCCAGTATTATTGTGCTATGATATGTTGGATTCTTAAAATTGAGTAGGATTTGTTTGATATATGTAGATTATCCATTGTTTAGGACATAAATACTTATGATTGTTAAGTCTTCTTAAGTATAATTCCCTTAAGCAGTTTAAAATGTCCTTCTTTGTTCCATGCAATTAACTTTGGCTTGAAGTCCACTTTATCTGGCATGAGAATAGAAAACTCTGTTTATGAGATCCATGTGACTGATATGTCCCCCCCCCCATCCTTTCACCTTCATTCTGTGGATGTCTTTGCCTATGAGATGATTCTCTTGGAGACAGCATATTGTCGGGTCTTTTCTTTTAAATTCAATCTGCCAGTCTATATTTTTTGATTAATGAGTTTAGGCCATTAACATTTAAGGTAATTATTGAGATATGATTTGTATTCTTGGTCATTTTGGTTTATTTCTACTTTTTTTTAATTTGAATGAGTTTCTCCTTTGATTGACTATTCCTTTAGTGTAATTTCTCCCTTTGCTGGTTTTCTCTTTTTTATATTTCATCTTCATGTAATATGTTGTTGAGAATATTTTGTAGTGCAGGCTTTCTATTTGTGAGTTCTTTTAATTTTTATCAAGGAAGGTTTTTATTTAATCATCAAATCTGAAGCTTAATTTTGCTCAATATAAGATTCTTGGTTGGCAAACATTTTCTTTCAGAGCTCAGTATATGTTGTTCCAGGATCTCCTAGCTTTGAGGGTCTGGGTTGAGAAATTATCTGAGATTTGAATTGGTTTCGCCCCCTATAATCTGATAGTTTTATCTTTTGACCTTAAAAATTCTATCCTTATTCTTTGCCAAGGATTTTTATCATAATGTGCCTCAATGTGGGTCTGTTGTTATTTTTTATATTTGGGGTTCTGTAAGCCTCTGGTATTTGATTTTTCATTTCTTTGTTTTAAGTTTGGGAATTTTTATGATAATTTTCATTGAAAAGATTGTGCATCCCTTAGGTTTGTGTCTCCACAAACTTATCTAACCTGATAAATCTTAAATTTGTTTTTTTCATGTTATCCCATAGTTCTTGGAAGTCTTATTCATGGTTTCATAATATCTTCTATCCATGGTCAACTCTATTCTCAGTATTGTATATTTTGTTTTTGTTGCCTTAGGTTCTGTCTTCCAAGTTGTTTAGTCTGTTGGTGATACTTTCTATTAAACTTTAACTTTGTTTGTTTATTTTTTTTTTTTACTTTAAGGATTTCTGCCTGGTTGTTTTCAGAATCTCCCTCTTTATTGAAGTGACATTTTACTTCCTGTATTTCCTTTTTGCTTTTATTTCTTACACTGCCCTTTACTTCACAGATCAGTTTAACTATGTACATTCTAAATTTCTTCTCTTACATTTCTTCCACTGTGCTGTCAATGGATTCTGTTATTGGAGTACCTTGATTTGTTTGGAGTAATTTGTTCCCTTGATTTTCATGTTGTTTTGTGTCTCCCATCTAAGAGTATGGATATGAGGCTGTAGATTTTTTACTCTATGGATTTATAGTATCCCTAAAGGTTTCCAATACTCACTGTTTAGGGGAAGAAAAATAATAACAAAAAACAGTGCAAAACATATACTGTACTAAACCAAATTATTCCTGCTATAATGTCTTCAATATTCATTATAACAATAAACAGAAATTATATAATAATTTATTGCCTACAATAAAAGCAACAAGTTGCAAAAGGGCTTACAAATTCAAATGTTGCACAAGGAGAGAACAGAAGTGATATAGAATTGATGATTATGAGGGAGAAGGAGAGAAGATAGAAGTAAAAAATTAAAGGAATGGTGAAAGAAAGAACAATAGAGATTGACTATTAGTGTGAGAAAAGAGACAATTGAGAAAAACAGTAAAAAAATTTATATATATATATATATATATATAGTAATTTTCTTTAAAAAAATAAAGGTAAAAATAAAAGAATACAGAACAAATCTAAGATATACTAATCCATGAAAAATAAATGTGGTCAAAAATGCTAGAAATAATTTAAAAAATGAATATTAAAATGAATAAATGTTCATGTACCATTAAGGTCACAATTAAACAAACAAAAAAGAATTTTAAGAAAAGGAAAAGGAAAAAAATCTGATGAAAATTTAATTCTTTCCATTGGAATTCAAAAGATTTTCAGTTTCTCTTCTCAGCCCTTTTATGTGGGGTCATCAGGAACATATCCACCCTACATATTTCTGGAGGGAGAGAGGTAATCACATGGGTGGAATTCCTGGAGGCAGGGTTAGACTTAGGTGGGCTTCAAATTCATCTCTGAATCCTAATTGGTCTGGGTATTTAAAATCAGTGCACCTCTAGTGCCCAGTATTTGCTGATCCATGCTGGAAGACAAGACCCAGGAATTTTCTCTAGATTCCACTCATGTGGTGGGGGAAAAAATTCTGAGTTCTCTACCTTACCTGCACACCCCACATTTCCTGGTCTTGGGTTGAGTCACTAAACAATCTCTCCGACTCCTGCCCTTCCACATTTCCAGTCAGCTACACCTCCCCCAGCTGGTCCTGCAAGCTGCCAGGTTGGGGAGGAGGGATAGTGCTGGGTGGGTTTCCATGACTAGTTGTCCCCTGTGTAAATCTCTCTCCATGTTTGATTGTCCCGTGGTCACTTAAGCACACTCTATGTCATAAACTGTGTGTTCATTGGGCCTGTATTTGGGGACATGCTTGAGTTTGTCCAGAATCAGTGGCTAGTCCCAGTGCCATGGTTGTAAAATCATTCCTTCTTTTGTCATCTGCACGTTGCCTGGAGAGGTAGTGGCTTCTTTCCTCGCATGATATTATGTAGCTCCTATTTCAGTTTGTTGGGCAATGTCCTTGATCTCTAAATGCTCTATACCCAGACACACTGGGTTCCTTTAATTCCCTCACCTCTTCACTATGCTCACAGAGCGACAGCTCTTGTTGGTGCTTCTGGCCTGGCCACTGCAAAGGCTGTACCGCTGGGAATTTTTTCCTATTTTTCCTTATTATATCCAACCTCCTGTTTCCTCAGTCTGGTTTTATGTCCAGTTTAAAATTCCAATAAACTCCCCTCCCCATTTTTTTTTGTTGTTGTTGTTCACCCACCATCCAAAGAAGCTACTTTTCTAAATTCTTGGCTTCACTCCATAAAACAGCAGGAAAGAAACCTCCTCTATTACACCATCTTTTCACCATCTTCCACCAGCTTCCCACCAGCCCCAAAGCAGCATTTATACCTTTGATTCTTGTTTTATGAGTGAGTTGATTTTTTTTTGCACTAGGGATTGAACTACCACATTGAACTAGGAATGCTCTACCACTGACCAACATCCCCAGCCCTTTTTATTCTTTATTTTGGGACAGGGTCTCATTAAGTTACATAGTCTGACTTTAAGCTTGTGATCCTCCTTGCCTCAACCACCTGAGTCTCTGGGAATACAGGCAAGCCCACTGCACATGGCTTGAATTTTTTACATATTCTGAATATGAATTCTTATCACAAATGATGCCCAAGATATTTGTCATCATCTGTGATTTGTCTCTTCATTTTCTAAATTGTGTCTTTCACAGAAAAGAAGTTTTTAATATTGAAGAAATTCATTTTTTCAGGTCATTCTTTTGATATCCCATCTAAGAATTCTTGCTTAATTCCAGGTCATGAAAAAGATTTTCTCCTAAACATGTTTTCTTCTAAACATTTACTAGTTTGACTTTATACATTTATAATTATAATCAAATTTGTTTTACCCCTAAATTCTATTATAGCACTCAGAACTATGCAACTGTATTTTTATTTCATTTAAAATAAATGCAGTGGACACACCTATAATCTCAATGGCTCAGGAGGCTGAGACAGGAGGATCATGAGTTCACAGCCAGCCTCAGAAACTTAGTAAGGGAGGCCCTAAGAAATTTGATGAGTCCTCTCTCAAAATAAAATAAATAAATAAATTAAAAGGGCTGGGGATGTGGCTCAGTAGTTAAGAGTTCCTGGGTTTAATCCTTGGTTTAAAAAAAATCCTTCATGTAAACTTACCCATTTTTTAGTGAACAATTCTGTGATGTTTGGAGCACTCACAGTGCTGCACCATCATCTGTTTCAAGATGTTTTTATTACTCTGTACCAGTCACAGTGTGTGTGTCCTTCTCTGAGCCTAGAAAACCAGCAGAAGAATGAGCAGTTATACTCCATTTATGTATAATGTGTCAAAGTGCATTTTGCTGTCATATATAACTTATGAGAATAATTTCTTTTTTAAAAGCTTAATATATATCAGTCTAAAATTGCATGACCTGCAGAAATATCTTTCTAGGATGAGGAGGAAACTGAAAGTTTCAGATAAACCAAAATGGGGATACCCATATATAATAGACCTATGCAGAAGAATGCTGTTTTGGGTCAGAATCCCTCAAAACAGCCCATGACCTTGTTAAATCCCAAGATAAACCTGTCAGGAAGTGATGGAAGCTAGACAGGTTAGGAGAGGCAGCAATGGGGTCTTGGCTGGGTAGAGGCACAAGCATCAAATCCCACATGAGCACAGGGAGCATGGCATAACCAATGGTTTTGGAAACGGTGTTCACATATCACAGAAGATTACCATGCTTCATGCTAGGTGACTTTGCTTATCTACAGAAGTGATCTGAGCATGTTTCAGGCAGGCTGTACTCAGCAATGATGCCTAGTAGGTTAGGGTATTCTATGCATGTTGGACTTATGACCTATTCAGCTTCAGTGGGTTTTTGGGGTGCAGCTCCATTGCCAAGGAGTACCCGTGCTATCACTGCATGTGGTAGGCCATCTACTCTCTACTTCCTGTGCTGTAGTGTCCACAACTAGAGTTCATGTGTTGTTCTTAATAAAAGTAATAGATGCATATAATTT
Organism: Ictidomys tridecemlineatus; assembly: GCF_052094955.1. Taxonomy (NCBI): domain Eukaryota; kingdom Metazoa; phylum Chordata; class Mammalia; order Rodentia; family Sciuridae; genus Ictidomys; species Ictidomys tridecemlineatus. The sequence continues at coordinate 2,831,735 of NC_135488.1, read as the reverse complement.
CTAAAGACTATCTTTAGAATAGACTATCTTTGTGGTTAAAAGTGTGTAATAAAGTCATTAATCTACTTCTTTTCCTTCCTGTTTTCTCCTCTCCTTGATTCCCCAGAGGAAGCCACAAGAGTATATTTCATTTTTTTAAATCACCATGTATTTCCGTATTAAAAATGTTCACATTTTGACCTCTCTCATCAGCTGCTCTTATTGTTATTCATTCATTATTTACTGACATCCCATGATGGCAGGAAAGGATTTTGGCATTCTTCCTGCTGCCCTCTCCAGCTGGGGTTGATGCAGGGTACTCCACCTCTGACCTGCTCTCCAGCCCTATTTGTTTTACACTGAGACAGCGCCTGGCTGGGTTACAGGGCTGGCCTGGTACCCAACACCTCCCACCTTGGCCTTGGGTTAAGCCCTCTTGAACCCACTGTTCTGCTCAGTTGTCACCCTGTAAGTGCACCAAGCACCCCCACAAATGTTCAAGTTTCCAGTGTGTGGGTGGTGTCCTCACTCAGAATTTGGCCAGTGATCTCCATTGCCCCCCCTTTTTAATATTGTCTCTCTTTTTGCTATTAAATACCACCCTACTCTAGCCAAAAAAAACACAGCATCTTAACTCTCGGATAATATGAATTACAGCTTCCCTGAAGATTTCTCCTGCTTGGCCACTTTGCCTTTAGCAATCCTCCCTCATGATTAAAATGAATTTTAAAGTAACATATACTGGCACTATGTGGCCTTAGATCACAACAGTGGAGCCACTTGATTGATCCTGAATACTTAGCATTCATTGTACACCTCAAGGAGCACCTAAGCCTCACATGAGCTGGTAAGCAGGCCAAGAAGACTTCTTCCAGCTTCTGGAAGCCCACTCCCACTGAGAGCTTTAGGGGAAGAAGGCCTGACTCTGGGTCTCCCAGGAATTAAGTTGGGGATGGTCAGCTTCTGTTAGACTTTGAGTCACCTCATGCATCTGGGATGTAGTTTTCTGATTGGCACAGAAGAGATAATATCTAATCACCTTCCTTGTCCCATGCTGTGCTCACTAGTTAACTGGGGAGTCCTGCCAGCCACACAGGCCTCTCACAGAGGGAACACAGATGACAGTGTCATGTGACAGCCCTCTTCATGGAGAGAAGGTTAAATTGTTTATGGCTACACTAAGTTGCTAAGGCTGGCATTGAAGTCACAATTCTCCTACCTTAGCATCCTGAACCACTGGGATTACAGCCATGCACCACCCATGCCCAGCTATATGCTATTTTTAAAATATACTTTTTTAGTTGTTGATGGACTTTATTGTCTTTATTTTTATGTGATGCTAAGGATTGAACCCAGTACCTCATGTATGCTAGGTGAGCACGCTATCACTGAGCCCCAACACCAGCCCCCATATGCTGTTTTAAAAAAGTAATTTACACTGAGATTTCATCTCACTTCATTCAGAATGGCAATTATGAAGAATACAAGCAACAATAAATGTTGGTGAGGATGTGGGGAGAAAGGTAGACTCTTACACTGCTGGTGGGACTGCAAATTGGTGCAGCAACTATGCAAAGCAGTATGGAGATTCCTCAGAAAACTTGACCTAGTTATGCCACTCTTTGATATATACCCAAAGGACTTAAAATAAGCATACTACAATGACATGGCCACATCAAAGTTTATAGCAGCTCAATTCATAATAGCTAAGCTATGGAACCAAATTTGCTGACCTTCAAGATGAATAGATAAAGAAAATGTGGTATATATACACAATAGAATATTACCAAGCCATAAAGAAGAATTAAATTATGGCACTTGCAGGTAAATGGATGGAACTGGAGATTATCATGCTTAATGAGACAATCTATTCTCCCCAAACCAAAAGCCAAATGTTCCCTCTGATATGGGGATGATTCACAATAAACTGGGGCAGAGGGGAGTCAAGATTCACCAGATTGGAAAGGGGAGAATGGGGGGAAAGGGGGAAGGTATAAGAATGACAGAAGAATAAATTGGACATAATTTTTCTATGTCCTTATATGAATATATGACCAGTGTAATTCCACATCATGTACAACCACAAGAAAGGGAAGTTATACTCGATGTATGTATGTCAAAATACATTCTACTGTCATGTATAACTGAAAAGAACAAATAAAAAATCCTCTTAAGTATCCCTTTAGAGACCATGCAGGCCCAGGACAGTCTTACTGACACCCATGGAGACCAGGCAGGCACAGGACAACCCTGCCAATCTGTGCAGAGACCAAGGAAGCCCAGGACAGTCTTGTCTACCCCACAGAAACCAGGTGGGCCCAGGAAAGCCCTGCTGACCAGTGAAGAGCCAAAGCCCATGCCCAGGACTACTCCATCTACCTGTGAGGAGTCCAGGCCCAGGCACAGGACTGCTCATCATGCTGAGGACCATGCCCACACACCATAGCACTGAATCTCCAAATAATTCAGCTTGCCCATACAGCCCCCCAAAATGGTAAATGTCTCTAAAAGTGGTCAATGTCATCTTTGGAAACCTCCAACACAATTTCAAGTTTGATGGTACCCTGCCACCAACTACAGACGTGGTCACTTCCACCTAAAGACAACAGCCAGGACCCAGAAGACCATCACCAAGGTTCCTGCAGGCTTCAGTACATCAGAGGTGAGACATAGGTAACCTGCAGGGATACTATAAGATTTTAGGGGAGAAACTGTAATACATTGGCTTCATAGTGCTAGAAAGAAAGACACATGGAAAGCATGAAAAGATAAGCAAAGAAAGTGCCCCACATGAACCAATATAATACAATTATAGAATCCATTGACAGCACAGTATATGAAATATCAGAGAAGGACTTCAGAATGTACATAATCAAAATTATATGCAAATCAAACAATGACATATGACAGAAAATACAAACAACAATTGATCACTCCAACAAACAGATAAGAGAGAAAATATAGGTAGCAAAAGATTACTTCAAGAAAGAGAGACTCTGAAAAAAAAACAGAAATCCTTGAAATGAAGAAAACAATAAACCAAATAAAAAACTCAATAGAAAGCATCACCAACAGACTAGATCACTTCAAAGACAGAACCTCAGACAATGGAGATAAAATATACATCCTTAAAAATAAAGTTGAGCACACAGAGAAGATGGTAAGAAACCATAAACAAAACCTCCAAGAATTATAGGATAACATCAAAAGACCAAATCTAAGATTTATTAGGATAAAGGAAGGCATAGAAATACAAACCAAAGAAATTCACCACCTCTTAAATGAAATAATATAATTTTCCAAACATAAAGAATGACTTGGACAATCAAATACAAGAGTCTTACAGATACCAAATTTGCAAAGTTACAACAGATCTACACCAAGGCACATTATAATAAAAATGCCTATCATACAAAATAAAGATAGAATTTTAAAAAGCTGCAAGAGAAAAATTTCAGATTACACGTAGCGGAAAAGCAACTCAAATCTCAGCAGATTTCTCAACTCAGACCCTCAAATCTAGGAGACCTTGGAACAACATATACCAAGCTCTGAAAGAAGAAAGATGCCAACAAAGAATCTAATATACACCAAAATTAAGCTTCAGATTTGATGATGAAATAAAAACTTTCCGTGTTAAACAAAAGTTAAAAGAATTTACAGTGAGAAAGCCTGTACTACAGAAAATTCTTGGCAAAATATTCCTTGAGGAGGAAATGAAAAAAAATAATGAAAATCAGCAAAGGGAGGAAATACACTAAAGAAAAACCCAATCAAAGGAGAAACAAATCAAGTAAAAAACCAAAATGACTGAGAATACAATCCATATTTCAATAATAACTCTGAAAACTCAATGGCCTAAAGTCATCAATTAAAGGTCATAGACTGGAAGATTGGACTTAAAAAACAACAACAATATGCTGCCTTCAAGAGACCCATTGGAAAAGACATCTACAGACTGGAGGTAAAATGATGGGGAACAACATACCACTCAGTTGGACTGCATATACAAGCAGAAATTTCTATTCACATATCATATAAAGTGGACTTTAACCAAAGTTAGTCAGAAGGGATAAAGAAGAACATTTCAGATTACTTAAAGGAATCATACATCAAGAAGACATAGCAATCATAAATATTTATGCCCCAAACAATGGAGCATCTACATACATCAAAGAAATCCTTCTCAATGTCAAGAATAAAATAGACCATAACACAATAATACTGGGTGATTTTAATGTACCTCTTTCACCACCAGATAGATATTCCAAACAAAAACTAAACAAATAAACTATAGAACTCAATAAAACACTCAATAATTTAGACTTAACAGACATATATAGAATATTTCATGCATCAACAAGCAAATATACTTTTTTCTCAGCAGCTTATAGATTTTTCTCTAAAAGAGACCATAAATTAAGCCACAAAGAAACTCTAAGAAAATACCAAAAATAAAAATACTACCCTTCATTTTATCAGATCATAATAAAATGAAATTAGAAATCAATGATAAAATAAAGAATAGAAGATATTCCAACATATGAAGACATCCAAACATATGAAGACTAAATAATATGCTACTGAATGATTCTTGGGCGGCAGAAGATATCAGGGAGAAGATAAAAACATTTTTAGAGGTAAATAAGAATTCCAATACAAAATACCAAAATCTCTGAGACATTATGAAGGCAGTACTGAGGAAAGTTAATTGCATTGAGCTCATTCCTTAAAAGAATAAGATGTCAACAAATAAATGACCTGACAATACATCTCAAAACCCTAGGAAAAAAAAAGAAAAATCAACACCAAAAGTAGAAGAAGACGGGAAATTATTAAAATCAGGCCAGAAATCAATGAACTTGAAACAAAAAAAAAAACAAACAAACAAATTCAAAAAAATTGACAAAACAAAAAGCTGGATTTTTTAAAAACATAAATAAAATTAATAAACCCTTAGCCACTCTAATGAAAAGAAGGAGAGAGAATACTTGAATTACTAAAACCTGTGATGAAAAATAAAATACCTTGAGAGATACTACTGAAATACAGAAGATAAATAAAAACTATTTTGAAAATTTATACTTCAATAAAATAGAAAATATTAAAGACACTAACAAATTTCTAGAGAACTACTAGCTGCCCAAAGTAAATCAGGAGACATACACAATTTAAACAGATATATTTCAAGCAATAAATAGAAAAAAACATCAATTGCCTACCAACCAAGAAAAGCCCAGAACCCAATGGATTCTCAGCCGACTTCTATAAGACCTACAAAGATTTTATACCAATACTTCTCAAATTATTCCATGAAATAGAAAAGGAGGGAACTCTTGCAAACTCATTCTATGAGGCTTAGTGTCACCCTGATACCTAAACTAGACAAAGACACATCAAAGAAAGAAAACTTTACTCCAATATCCCTGATGAACATAGACATAAAAATTCTCAGAAAAATTCTGGAAAATCACATACAAAAACATATTTAAAAGATAATGCACCATGATCATGTGGGGTTCATACCAGGGATGCAAGGTTGATTCAACATATGGAAATCAATAAGCATAATTCATCACAATAATAGACTTAAAATCATATGATCAACTCAATAGATGCAGAAAAAGCATTTGATAAAATACAATACCCTTTCATGTCCAGAACATTAGAAAAATTAGGGACAGTAGGAGCATACCTCAACATTGTAAAAGCTATTCATGCTAAGCCCAAGACCAATATTATTCTAGATGGAGAAAAAAAGTTGGAGGCATTCCCTCTATGAACTGGAATAAGTCAGAGATGCACTTTCACCACTCCTATTCAACATAGTCCTTGAAACTCTGCCCAGAGTAATTAGACAGATGAAAGAAAAAGAAGAACTCAAAATATCACTATTTGCAGATGACCTGATTCTATACTAAGAAGATCAAAAAGCTCCACCAGAAAACATCTAGAACTAATAAATGAATTCAGCAAAGTAGCAGGATATAAAATCAACACCCATAAATCAAATGTATTTCTATAATATCAATGATGAACTCTCAGAAAGATAAATTAGGAAAACTACCTCATTCAAAATAGCCTCAAAAAATAAGTAAATAAAATACCTGGGAATCAACAAAAACTAATGAACAACAAAAACTAATGAACACTAAAGAAAGACATTGAAAAGGATGGGGTTGTGGCTCAGTGGTAGAACATTTTCCTAGTATGTGTGAGGTCCTGGGTTTGATCCTCAGTACAACATATAAATAAATAAAATAAAGTTATTGTGTCCAAATACAACTAAAAAATAAATATTTTTTTTAAAAAATAAAGAGATTGAATAAGACCTTAAGAGATGGAAAGATCTCCCATGTTCTTGGACAGAAATAATTAATATTGTCAAAATAGCCATACTACCAAAAGCATTATACAGATTTAATCCAATTTCAATTAAAATCCTAACAACATTCCTCATAGAAATAGAAAAGGCAATCATGAAATTCATTTGGAGAAATACAAGACCCAGAATAGCCAAAGCAATTCCTAGATAGAACATCTTTACTATACTAACCTTAAACTTTACTACAGAACTATGGTAACAAAAATGGCATGGTAATGGCACCAAGATAGACATGTAGACCAATGGTACAGAATAGAAGACACAGAGACAAACCCATATAAATACAGTTATCTTATACTAGGCAAAGGTTTTAAAAACATACACTGGTGAAAAGGTAGCCTCTTCAAAAATTGGTGCTAGGAAAACTGGAAATCCACATGCAGCAAAATGAAATTAAAACATTATCTCTCACCATGTGAAAAACTCAATTCAAAGTGAATCAAGAACCTATAAATTAGACCAGAGGCCCTGCACCTCACAGATGAAAAACTAGGCCAGTGGGATGCCACGCATGAAGCTACTTGAGTGGTCTTTTACTCAGCACTGATCCAAGGGAGACTTAGGTCTCTCTGTGTGAACAATCCCAGCATTCCTGTGTGTACCAGACTGCCCAAAGCAAGAGATCTCTACTCCCACTCTACTAACGGGACAGCTCTCATAGCTCCAGAGTTGGGCGTAACCTATTGGGAACTGGAAAGCTCACCCCCTACCTTATTTGGCAAAGGACAGTCCATGGAAAATCTTTAATGTTTCCCCCATATAAATAAAGCAAATGCAGACTCTCTCTCTCTCTCTCTTTCCAGTGTACAAGCTTGATTCTTAAGATCAGAAATCTGTCCTACCCCCACTTTCTACAATTACTTCTCATGTGCTGGGTGGGTTTTTTTTAACCTTCTTTTTCTTAGCTTTTATTCTGTAGCCAGCCTACTCCACAGAGAGGAACCTCAATTCCACCACCTGAACAGGATATGGGTGAGATAGGCCCAAATGTTCATCATGTCACATTAGGTCCTGATTTCCTTAACCAGACTCTTAAAGCACAAGAAATAAAAAAAAAATTAAGAATTAATAAATGGAATGAATTCAAACTAAAAACTTCTTCTTAGCAAAGGAAAAAATAATGTAAAGAGAGTGCCCACAGAGTGGGAGAACATCTTTACTACATGTTTATCAGATACAGCACTAATATAAAGAACTTAAAAAATTTATCCCCTCTAAGTACATAACCTCAACAATCAATGGGTCAAGGAACTTAATACAGACTTCTCAGAAGATATACAATTGATCAACAAATATATGGAAAAAAATGTTCAACTTCTCTAGTAATTAGAGAAATGCAAATCAAAATTACTCTGAGATTTCATCTCACTCCAGTCAGAATGGCAATTATCAAAAATATAAACAATAATACATGTTGGCAAGGATGTGGAGAAAAAGATATATTCATACATTACAGGTGGGACTGTAAAATGGTGCAACCATTCTGGAAAGCAGTATGCAGATTTCTCAGAAAACTGAGAATGGAACCACTATTGGATCCAGCTATCCCACTCCTTATATACAAAAGGACTTAAAATCGGCATACTATGGTGACACAGCCACATCAATATTTATAGTAGCTCAAGTCACAATAGCTAAAGCTATGGAATCAACCTACATGTCCCTCAACAGATGAAGGGATTAAAAAATCTAGTATATATACACAATGGAATATCATTCAGCATTAAATGAGAATAAAATTGTGGCATTTGCAGGTAAATGGAGTTGGAGAATATCATGCTAAGTGAAGTAAACCAATCCCCTCCAAAAAAAAAAATGCTAAATGTTTTTTTCTTTTTTTCTTAAAAATATTTTTAATCTGCACATAATAATACATAATTGAAGAGTATAGAGTGATATTTTGATACATGCGTATAGTACATAATGATCATATCTGGGTAACTGATACATCTACCATCTTAAATATTTATACTTTTAAAATATTTATTTAAAATTTATACATGGTAATTGTATATATTTCTGGAGTAGAATATGACATTTCAATATTTGTATACAATGTTTAATGATCAGATTAGGGTAATTGACACATCCAACACTTCAGATACTTATTTCTTTGTGATGTTTCTTTCTGATAAGTGGATACTGATCCATAATTGGGGGGCTTGGGGTAAATGGAGGATCTTTGATTGGGCAAAGGGAAGGAGGAGAGTGGAGGGAGCATGAGGTCAGGAAAGATGGTGGAATGAGATGCAAATCATTACCCTAGGTAAATGTATGACTGCACATGTGGCCCAACTCTGCATAATGTACAACAGGGTAATAAAAATCTGTGTTTCATTTGCATAAATAAATTGAAATGCATTCTTCTATCATGTATAATTAATTCAAACAAATAAAAATAAATAAAATTTAAAAGAGTAATTACCTACAGCCCTGCCCAGCTTAAGTAAATAAAACATATTACATTCCTCAGCAAACAACATGTTATCTGTGGAAGAAACACAGCCTCACAGAGCTCCTCCCTGCCAGTAAGAACACAAGTGACCTGGGGTGGAGTATGACACTTTCACAGACCAGATTCCAGAACTCAGGGAGATAGGGTAATTCTCCCTAAAATAAAATGTGTAACAAGTTCCAACTAGAACCAATCATGTGGGTCAAAATGACCTGGGATCACCTTGGATGTTTAGTTCAACAGTAATAAAATCTCCTTTCCATGGGGACTTGAGAGTCTGATGCAATCCTGATGTCAGTCAGAAGTCAAAAGGAGAAGCTTGGTGGGACTCTTTTACCTGAGTGAGAGAAAGGGGAATTTGAAATCTATAGGCTGGACCTACAATGAGGTCAGAAAAGATGGTGGAATGAGATGCTGCACCCCCACAACATGCTTTTTTAAAAAGATACAATTCACCTAAGGTATTCTGGGCCTGCTCTGGCTTAAAAGAATATGATGCTACATTTCTACATGGTGCACCTGTTGTCTTCTAGTTGGTCTCTCAGAGCCAAGGAATGCATGTCCACAGACTGCTCTCAGTCAATAAGAACATCTTACCCTGAAAGAGGACATTGTGACCTTCACAATGACCAAAGAGTTCAAGATTTAGATTAACAGGATACTTAAAGCTAAGGCTACTGAGCATAAAATCTGTAAAAAAAAAAAAAATTCCAAGTAGAACTCATCAGTGCAGGCCAAGATGACAAATCATTGCATTTAGATCTTTAGCAGATTATTTTAATCTTTTAATAATACAAGTTTTTATTATAGTTAAATCTCCCTCCCCACATGGATTTTGCTTGGGCAAAACCATGTGCAGTAAGGATTTAAAACTCTGATGTAATCCTATTGTCAGTTAAAAGTTAGGCAGAAATATGAAAACCCCCATAATGCCCCAGGAATCTTGGGGGCAAAGGGTACGTGAGAGAGATGTCTCATTTCCCTTGGCTCCCTCTTGATACAAGTTTGTTTCCTAATAAACTTTGCTATACTTCAACTACATTTTATGGCTCATTTGAAATACTCTCCTTCAAGACTTCAAGAGCTACAACACGCAACACCAGATTCCTGGACCAACCAGCAACAATACCAATCCTGTTTATTTTATTTATTTATTTATTTTTAAATTTTGAGGCAGAATGTGGAGTCTGGCCTTGAACTTGAGATTCTTCTTAGTCAGCCTCCAAATACTTGAGCTTACAGGCATGTACCACCAAACCTGGTCCCTTGTCTATTTAAAAAAAATTATTTTCACAGTTGGTTGTTATCTCCCCCAAACTATAAAAATGTCCCAAATTCCAGTGCTGACATATGAATCTTACTATATGATATAATGGAATGGGAGAAGATTCCTGAGAGGGAGAGAGGAGGGAGGGAGGGAGGAAGAAAGAAAAAGAGAAACATCAACTTAGAAAAAGTGGGACAATGATGTGCATGGCAGAACAGAATTTCAGCACTTCTCAGAGACATGGAAAGATTTATTTAGGAAAGCAGATCCATATTCAAGGACAAATGTGGGACATCTCTAAGGGAGATACAAAAAACCATTCATCTGGGGTGTTATTTATAGATACACATTAGGTGAGGAATGATGTAGAGCTGGAATCAGAGCAGAGTTGTGTGATTTCACACCAGACATTTCAGATTACTCATTGTCTGGGTGTCATGTTATGTGAGCAAGAATGCTGGAATAGGAGGAATCCTGGATTGCTTAGGTATTGCTTGTTTTTAATGTCAAATAATGGTCATGGGCATTTCCTGAATTCTAGTGGTTAATGAGCCTTCTACTTCGAGACTCAGTAGAACTTCCTTTTATCCCAGATTACTATCTTATGCAGACATAGTCCTCACTTCCTTATGGCCACCAAGTGTTGCTAGAGTATCAATAAGATCATCATTTTATTAGTAAAACAAACATCAGAGTGGCTTCAAGGTGGAAATCTTAAGAAAATTCTAATTATTAGATATATATTTATTACTTATTTATTTTGCTGAGTACTCACAAGATTTTAGAAGTGGCCCGCAATCCAATGGATCAGCATAATGTCTCCTGGAAAACTGAATTCCAGCCTCAGAACCAAGGATTAGGGTCCCACTCAGTGTTTCTTAATGAAGCCTGCTTGTGCTAAAGCCTGAGACGAGGGGTTCACACAATGACTTTTTGATCAGTGGTACAAACACCTCACCTGTATATATTTAAGAAATGCAAAACCCCAGGCTACAGGCCAAAACTGTTTCAGAAACCAACACCAACATGGTTTCTGGAGAATCGAAATCTGAGAACACTTGACTATATCACCATATCTGCATGATACAATGAAGACCTCTTTAGTGAGCTTAGAAATGTAATACTCTTTTTTTTGAGAGAGAGAATTTAAAATATATATATATTTTTTAGTGTTTGTCGGACACAACATCTTTGTATGTGGTGCTGAGGATCGAACCCGGGCCGCACACATGCCAGGTGAGCTCACTACCGCTTGAGCTACATCCCCAGCCCAGAAGTATAATACTCTTGTTGGAGAAGTGCTGAAATTATCTTAAAAGAAATTATACTGAGTCTCAAAGTAGACTCGTTGGGCCTAGAACACTCAAGCTGCTTAACAAACTGCAGTGATGGCAGAGCTGAGTTCAGAGGGGTGAAAAGAAGTGTCTGCAGGGAAGACTCCAGCAGAAACACTCTCATTCCAGCTGGGCCCCAGGATCAGGTAGGCTGGGAAGGTTTCAGGAACTGGAGAGACTTCTGCAAAAGGCAGGAGAATAAAAAAAGCAGGAACTGGGTGGCTGATGCAAGCATGCAGCTGTAGATGTGTGGGCTGTCCTCCCTGGGGTCAGGGGTATTGGAGCTGCTCTCTTCCTGTGGGGAAGGAACATGTGCAGAGTCAGGGTATAAGGGAGGTAGACCACAAGCCTGCACAGGCCAATAACTCCTTGGCTCCCACTTTCCTTCCAAAATTCCCTGAGATTATCTTGCAGTTAGCTGTATTTTATTTAGAGACAGGGTCTCACTGAGTTGCTTAGTGCTGTGCCATTGCTGAGGCTGGCTTTGAACTTGTGATCCTCCTGTCAGCCTCCCATCCCACTGGGATTACAGGCATGCACCACCACACCCAGCTTCATGTATTTTATTGGCTCTGAGAAATCCACTATCCACATTCATTTATCCAGCCTGAGGATGCTGTACAAGTCATGCATATACTCAAATAAGAGTGCTCACACTTCTCCAAGTTTCCTTAAGAGTGTTGAGTACAGACCCAGAGAGTAGAACCATTCACATTGGGGTGACATTTGGGATAGCAACCTGCAGATGTCCGCAAACACCTGAAGTCCTCTGCTCTCCCTACTGAGCTATGGAAGGCTAATGTAAAACTCCCTTAAAATCATTTAAGCTGGGCACAATGGCACACACCTGCAGTCCCAGTGGCTCCGGAGGCTGAGGCAGAAGGATCCTGAATTCAAAACAAGCCTCGGCAACTTACCAGGTCCCTGAGCAACTCAACAAAACTGTGTCTAAACAAAATAAAACATAAGAATGGGCTGGAGATGCAGCTCTGCTGTTAAGCACGTCTTGGTTTAATCCTCAATCCCCGCCCCAAAGAAACATTTAAATAATTAGTTGATGGTTTTACTTTGACTATAATCCATTTCATTTTGACAACAGGCAAACATGAGGTAGTTGTTAAGGGTATTCTAAAACTCATTGGGTTTGTGGTCATTCATATGTACTTAAAAAAAAAAAAAACTTTTCCTGAAGATTTAAGGTCTGTGTGGGTAGTTTTTTGTTTGTTTGTTTTTTAAGGCACAGTGACACATGCAGTGACTCAGGAGGCTGAGACAGAAGAAGTGCAATTCTGAGGCCAGCCTCAGCAACTTAGCAAGACTTTCTCAAAAAAAAAAAAAAAGAAAGAAAGAAAGAAAGAAAAAAGAAAAAAAAAACCCGAAGAGTAAATATATTGCTCAGTGGTATAATAGCACTGGATCCAATTCCCAATAGTAAAAAATAAAGTGCTTTTTATTGTAATACTGTTTCACACTAGGTCTTAAAAATTACCACTAATATTCTCTGTCACTCTAGGTAAAATAGAGATAGGTTAATCACACTTAATTGCACTTGACCTCCTGTCCCACCTGTTTAGCAGTACCCCTTTTCTATTCAAGGTGAATGATTCTCACAGATAACTGGACTCAAGACTTACCATTTTGAAACAGTTATTTTCTAGTTCATTTGGGAAACTGAATCTCCTCCATGAAAACAAGGAAAATTAAGGGGAGATGTAAATATAATGTGCTAGTGAGTGTGTGTGTTTTAGGAAGTTAGTGGCTCATGTTATACTACACAATTATAGTGGGGCAAGTAAATGAAACACCACATCCATCTCAATTTTAAAAAAGGAATATGAACTTCCCATGTCAACCATACTGTGGTGACTTGCTGATGAATGGGCACATATGCCATGGTGCCTAGGAGAGGAACACATGCCAACGGAAGAAAGAGGAAGCCATCTGCAGTGACTGATCTTTTGTATAAAATGTATGAAATTGATTCATGGGTCCCACTCTGGTTATGGGTTGAAAAAAGATGGGTTCATAAACAATTTCATGGAAAAAATAAGTTCTGGGTTTGTATGGTCCAATTACACAGTTGGGTGACTATATTAATGTATAGTGCATTCAAAGATGAGAAGAAACACTCAATGTTTTCCCCATAATGATGCAAAATATTTGAGGGAAAAGTTTTGTGAATTACTAATTGTATTATATAATAATACATGTATTGAAACTTCCCTTGAACTTGTTACATTTCTTACCTGTAAATTGAAAAATATTTAAAAATGCAGTAACATGGCTGAGTTTGTAGATCAGTGGTAGAGTGCTTGCCCAGTGAGGCACTGGGTTCAAACCTTACCACCACATAACAATAAATAAATAAAACAAAGGCATTGTGTCCAACTACATCTAAAATTACTTTTTAAAAAATTCAGGATCTCCCAAGTCACTCCCAATTTCAGTTTAACTTGCCTTAAGAACCCTTTAAATGACTTGTCAGAACCAAAGCAGCCTTTTATGTGAGATGAAATAGGATGTAGACATGCAGAAAAGATACATCCATAAACCTAGTATGAAGAATGGATGGTGACTGTGGCAGAATATGAAAACCAAGATCTCTCTCACATACTGCTTCTGTTCCTTATGCATAAAAATTATCATTCCCTTGAAGTACTTTTAATCCCAATTAATTTATATAAGACGAATTTTTGTGGGTGTTCCATTGACCCAAAGAGTAATACAACCACAATTTTTTTTTCCATTTTTGTGTTTAGCTTTTAATCGGGACTTGAATAGAACCTGCAGTGGCTCATTTGAATAGGGACTTTGTCTTTCTATATGTGGTGGCATGTGCTCCAGTCCTGTTAAACAGGGAAAATTTATGACAGATATGATTTGGAATATCTCAGAAAGAATATGTGCTAAATAAGCTTAGGGAGCCTGTGCCATTTATTATAATTCCTCTGATCCCAAAAGTATAATAACCATTGTAAATTATAGAGTAGAATAAAAGATAGCTAAAGTCAAAAGATATATCATATTATAAATTATTTTGAAGGTTTAAATGCTCCATAAGTATGGCTCTTTTTTTTTACCCTCATAATTGAACACTTGTTTCTGGTTAAATTTTCTACTGGTTGTCCAAAACCAAATAGGCATTTGATATTGGGCAAAAATATATTTTTTTAATTTTTTGACATGACTGAAGTCTCCTCAGTGGGTAATTATCTAGAGACTTCATAAGGAAATGCTTGGATTCTTCAGTTTTTTTGTTGTTTTCTATCAGACATGCCAGGAGCCAGAATGGGTCAGTGTTCAGCTGAACATGTTGCTTCCTGGGTAACTATTGGGAATCTCTCTGCAATGACCCTCCTTTTCACAAAATATGCACTGGTGGCTCTTGGTTTCTAAGATAGTCAAAATCCCTGTGTTGAGAAGTTGTGTTGCTCCCTCAAATTGCAAGGCCCTCAGGAGTAAAGTCATTCTATAGGGGAAAAAAAGGAGGGGGGAGTACAAAGGATTGAATTCAGGAGTGCTTAAACACTGGGCCACATCCCCAGTGCCTTTTTATCTTGAGACAGGGTCTAAGTTGTGTGGGGCCTCATTCATTTGTGGAGGCTGACTTTGAACCTGGGATCCTCCTGTCTCTGCCTCTTAAGTTGTTAGAATTAAAGTAATATACCACCATGTCCAGAACTTACACAGTAAAATTTTAAAGTACTAATTCAAGAGAGTAAAATTTGGTGTTTATTTTCATGTACTTATATGTTATCTATAACTGTTTTAATGTTTCCTTAATGATAAACAGGTGGATAAAGGTCTGACTTATGGGAACACTATTTTCTGAGTGAGTTGATGTTTCTAAAAAATTAATGGTGGTATTTTAGTATGTTTTTACTATCTGCTATGTAGAACCCTTAGTAAAGAGGCACTGTGATACCAGTGAGATAGTATCATGATTCAACACATAACACTGTTAACACATTAACATATTGTATACAAAATATTAATCAGGTATTTCAAATACACCACAAAGTCTCAAAAATATAGATTAACAACTCTCAGGAACAGGTTTTCTTCTCGTGAAATGATCTATGTTAGAACTGTTTTTTTCTCTAGTTTTCAAAAGTGAGGATACTGAGTATTCTTTGATTTTTAATAAATTCCTATCTGTCCAGAGACAAGTTTTCTACACAATTCTATGATATTTATGAGAATTTCTTTGTTTGCCACATCAGCTAAGGATTTTAATAAACTTCAAGCAAAAGTTAAAGGCAATTCCTCATTTCTTACATACATAATAAAATGGAATACAGAAGAGGGCTTTTTTATATATTTTTTTTATATTTCTAGCATGATTTCTTCCTTATAGATATTTTGCTATTATTTAAGGCATATATTTCAGGGAGATGTCTTTCTACCTTCCCTATAGGTATCTGGTTTCTAATGTTAAATATGAAATTTGAGTAAAGACTTGGGCACAGTATTCACATTGTTTAGGGGTTTTATGCACTATGAATTCTCCAGTGATTAGTAATGTTTGATCAATTCCTAAAAGGTCTGCAACAGAATGTACATTTGAATTACCTCTCCCAGTTATGAATTCTCTGGTATTGAGTACAGCATGGTTTCTGATTAAAAGCTTTGCCACATTCTTTACTTTTGTAGCAATACTTTCAGGTATGAATTCCCTGGTGTTGAAGAAGGCATGCTCTTTGAGTAAAACCTTTGCCACTTGCTTCACATTTGTAGGGCTTCTTTCCAGTATGAATTATCTGATGTTGAGTAAGGTGTGCTCTCATAGTAAAACATTTCCCACATTCTTCACATTCATAGGGCTTTTCTCCATTATGAATTCTCTGGTGTCAAATAATGTACTGTCTATGAGAGTAACCTTTGCCACATTCTTCACATTTGTAGGGTTCTCTCCAGTATGAATTATCTGGTGTCGAGTAAGGTGTGCTCTCATAGTAAAACATTTCCCACATTCCTCACATTTGTAGCGCTTCTCTCCAGTATGAATTATCTGGTGTTGAGTAAGATGTGCTCTCATAATAAAACATTTCCCACATTCTTCACATTTATAGGGCTTCTCTCCAGTATGCATCCTCTGGTGTTGAGCAAGGTAATATCTATAAGTAAAGCATTTGCCACATACATCACATTTGTAGGGCGCAGTATGAATTTTCTGGTGTTGAGTAAGCCATGCTCTTAGATTAAAGCCTTTCCCACATTCATTACATTTGTGGAGTTCCTCTCCACTGTGAATTCTCTGGTGTAGAATAAGCTTTGCTCTTTGAATAAAACCTTTGCCACATGTTTCACAACTGTAGGGCTTCTCTCCACTATGAATTCTCTGGTGTTTTGTAAGTTGATCTCTTTTATTAAAAGCTTTGCCACACTCATTACATTGGTAGGGCTTCTCTCCAGTATGAGTCCTCTGGTGTTGAGGAAGATAATTTCTGTTAGTAAAACATTTGCCACATACATCACATTTGTAGGGCTTTATTCCAGTATGAATTCTCTGGTGTTGAAGAAGGCTTCCTCTATGAGTAAAACCTTTCCCACATTCTTCACATTTGAAGGGCTTCTCTCCTGTATGAATCCGCTGGTGTTCAGTAAAGCTCCCTTTATGAGTAAAGCCTTTCCCACATTCATTACATTTGTAGAGCTTCTCTATACTGTGAATTTTCTGGTGTTGAGCAAGGTAACATCTTTGAGCAAAACCTTTTCCACATGTTTCACAATTGTAGGGCTTCTCTCTCCTATGAATTCTCTGGTGTTGAGTAAGGCATGATCTTTGAGTAAAACCTTTGCCACATGTTTCACAACTGTAGGGTCTCTCTCCACTATGAATTCTATGGTGCATTCTAAGTTGATCTCTTTTATTAAAAGCTTTGCCACACTCATTACATTTGTAGGGCTTCTCTCCAGTATGAATCCTGTGGTGATGAGTAAGGTAACTTCTTTTAGTAAAACATTTGCCACATACATCACATTTGTAGGGCTTCTCTCCAGTATGAATCCTCTGGTGTTGAGTAAGGCTTCCTCTCTGAGTAAAAGCTTTCCCACATTCTTCACATTTGTAGGGCTTCTCTCCTGTATGAACTCGCTGGTGTTGAGTAAGACTTCCTTTCTGAGTGAAACCTTTGCCACATTCTTTACATTTGTAGAGCTCCTCTCCAGTATGAATTGTATGGTGTTGATTAAGCTGTGAACTTTTATTAAAACCTTTGCCACTTTCTTCACATTTGTAGAGATGCTTTCTAGTATGAATTCTCTGGTGTTTGGTAAGAGTAGAAACCTGGTTAGAGGTGTTGCTTGTTTCATTATGTGTGTTCCATAATTTCCAGAACTCTGTATCTGAATTTTGATTAAGCAATGAGGACACAGGGGCTTTCCCACAACAATTAAAAGTGTATGATTGGGAACAAGAAAGAATTTTTTGTTCATTGCTGAACAATGGACAGTTTTTAAAGAAACTTTCAAAATGATCATTTTTAGAAACTTGTCCTTCAGTTATATATGGAATACTTTTCTGAGGTATTAAATGTTCTTCAGGTCTGCTGACAAAATTTTCATTATGGACATGCACTACTGATTTGTCTCGTCCTTTATAATAGGATTTCCAATCTTCATTCTCACCTACACTGTCCTGTACTTTCTTTTGTTGTAAATGGTCAAGGTCACAATTTCTATATCTTCTCTTTATCACTTTTTTAAAAAAAAGTTTTATGCAAGACTCAGGTGAAATTTTCTGGGTATACTGAGAGTTCATGGCTGAAAGAATAAAAGAATAAAAATAGGAATTATTTTACATATTAGACTGGGAATATACTTAACAAATATAACATGAAATTACAGGACACCAGCAGGGTAGCAAAACAGTATATCATAGGCCAACAAGCCTCCATAAATATATAAACTAAATAACAATTGACAGACAAAATTTCTTTCTGAGAATTACCCAAAGTATTCACAATATCTACAATGAATATATTATTAAGGAGGCAGTAGAGCAGAGGAAAGGAAAGTGTGTTACTTTTATCCACCAGACCTTCCTCCTCCACAATATAGCACTGTGCACAAATCAACCTCAATTCTACCTAATAGAAAATGTATAATGGTAACATTTCCGGCTTTGGGGGGAACTGTCTGAAAATTACTTCCTGTCGATCAGGAAACAGACTTGAATAAAATAGATTTTGGATGACAATAATACAGATATTCAACAGGGTTTAAGGGCTTATGATCTCTAATGAGAAATAGGGATAAATCTTTTTAATGAGAAAAATAAACACACACACACACACGGCTAATATCAATATTACATGAATAAAATCACTAAATAACAATCAAGACAGATAACTTGGTTTTAAATTTTTATAATTTTGAATTATTTACTGATTTGTTTCATTGACAAATTATATTTCATTTGCTAAGCATACTTTAAAATATGAATAAAATATAAAATATAAATAAATAATGAAATGACTAAATATACCTAATTAACAACTACACTGTTTTAATGTAATTATCATTTTAGTGCTTAAAAAATTGTATTCATTCTATTAGCATTCATCTAGAGTATATTAGCTAATGTGGTGGTACAGGCCTGAAATCCCCAATAGTTGGGAGGCAGAGGAAGGAGGATCTCAAGTTCAAAGCCACATTCAGCAACTTAGCAATGCCATAAATTGTTTGAGACATGGTGTTAAAAATTTGCCATAACAGGCATTAAACAAAATCCACTTGCAAATCCTCTCCATTATCTAAGATTGCAAGCATGTATCAGTGTGCTTACCTCTTTTTGAATTCATTAATAACTTCCATGTTTTTTTTCCAAAATGATTAATAGTCTACCATTGGCTGTTTTTTATATGGACAAATCAAAAATACTATAGTACAAAAAGAGATACTTGGCTTAACCAAAGAAACAAAACAAAACACTAGCAATTGAAAATGACAACTTCTCTACCAACATTTGGAAGTTTGGCTTCCTCCTTGAACTTTTTGGACCTTTCAACTGTGTCCTCTGATTCATGAATTTCTATCTACCTAGGAACATGGCTCAGGGCTCTCTCCTTTGCTCCAGAGCAAGGTGTGCAAATATGGTTTAGAGACAATAAGATGTGTTCATTGGAAAATAAAATGACTATTTTGGGGATTCTTCCTGTGACTACTGATGCCTCCATTCTTGTACTGTAAAGAAAAGAAATTGGACTTTAATGTGTAGGTCACATCATTTGGTATCACAAAATTACTGTAAGTACTACCAATCTAAAGAAAAGGGTATATAACACCTGAAGAAAGGGAGACATTAAGGACTAAAAGTAATGAAAGTAATATTTTCTTCTCTGGAAAAAAAAAGAGGAAAAAAACCTGCCTAATCCTTTTACTTGAAAGCAAAAATCTGAAACTCATTCAAGAAGAGCAGAAGCTTCCCAAAGATATTCTGCATGGGAAGGAATTAAGAATTCTGATTAATGATGAATTCTGAAGGGAAGCGCTGCTCACCCAGGAAGATCAGGTTTCTGTAGTTCTCTAACATTACATCTCTATATAAATTCTGCTGAGCAGGCTCCAGGCATTTCCATTCCTCTTCAGAGAAATCAATGGCCACGTCCCTGAATGCCAATGATTCCTGAAATAAAAATAGGTAAATTGATAGTACATTGACCAAAATATCATTAACAGGGAGCTTTTAAGTTGAAAGAAGATAAAAATCAGAGTTAGTAGAAGTGGTTTTCAAGTAGGTGAGTAAATTTTAATTATTCAAGAAAATACTTTGTAACAGTGATATTCTCTATAATTCTGAAGAAAGAGTGTTGAGTCATATATACATAATATGTGTGTGTGTGTGTATACACACATATATATTTAAATGTCACCTTTATGAAGTAGAATGTAAAATTAAGGCATCAATACAGAAATATACACTTTAATTGCAACTCTAATATCATAAAACAAATTTTCTATTTCTAAGACAAAAAAGTTATAGTGAGTAAAAAAGATGATTCTCAAATTTTTAATCAAAACCATGAATCAGAGATTTACTAAAATGTAGACTCTTGCTCAGTAGTTCTGGGATGAGACCTGGTTTTCTGAATATGTAGCAGTAATTCCAACCTGGTAATCCTAGTGCCAGTGGGCCAAGAAATACTCCTGCACAACAATGAAGTAGACCAGTGTAGGAAAAAAAAAAAAAAAACCCTTGATGAATTGGAGTTCAAATATTTCAAAGGATTTATGTACTTTTCATGTCTTTTTCATGTCTTTTTTCAGAAATCCAAAAGAATGTGACAGCAGTAACAATATTCATTTTTATGACATTTAGTCAAACACCCAGTAAAAGACCTAATTTTTACCCAAGTTTATTTGACCTGTAATTCAGAAAAAAAGGAGAGCATTAAAGTCAATTTAAGGTCTGGAATTGTGGCTCACTATACAGCGCTTGCCTAGCATGTGTGAGGCACTGTTTGATTCTCAGCAACACATATAAATAAATAAAATACAGATCCATTAACAACTAAAACAAATTCATTAAAAAGTTGATTTAAAGTGTGAATTTTTAGAAAAATTTCAGAGCAAGTAGTGATTATAAATGAGAAGACTAATGGAAACATGTTAAGAAGAAACAAAAGCAGATTGATGAAATGATATTTAACTTATACATGTTGGAAGACATGTATAAATTATGGGTTTGTTTGAGCTATCACAAGGCAAGGAGTTTGCTTTTTGAAAATCTGGAGGTAAAATTCCACCTATGCACACCCTGCCTTGGCTTGGACAGCCCTAGATTTAAACACAGCCACCCAAAGGTAGAGAGGAGGTGGGCGTAATCTGCTAAGCCCCCCAAAAGTTGTTTTTGCATCTTCATCCCATGTTCCTGAAGAAGTTCATCTCACTGAATTCCTTTGGTGTACCTATCCATATAAACTACTGCCTGGACTCCATCTTTTGTTAGATCAAATCTCCATCACAGCTCAATCATTTTGCCATGCCCCTGCTTTTAGTAAATAAATTTTTTCTCATTTCTGTACTTTCTAATTAATTTTCCAGACTAGCTCACCATCTGTGTTGGTTACCCATCCATCTGCAGTGTTGGTTGCAGCAGAGTATATATGCCACATAGCACACATAGGAGCAGACTATATATGCACACATAAAAATGTTAACTTTATACATGGAAACAACAGACAATTTTTCATCCAAATAAGAATAAGTCATATCTTCCATTTGGTAAAACAAATCAATTTGGGAGGATGCTCTTTTAAAAGACACTATTGAGATACACACTTTTAACAATAGAGAATAAAATAAGAGCCACAGTTACTGGGTCTTTTATACTCTTTATTTTCTCCCTGTTATTCAAATTCATCTTGAGGTACACTTTATAATTTTCAGGCACTTCTTTCATTGAAAATGCAAGGAGGTATGTCTGTAAGCTGAAGGCAGAATAAAATGAAAGCCTATAGGACTGTGGTCTGCTTCAGAATTTTCAGTAACAAAGCCAATAACCCTGGTAATCAAAAGCCAAAGGCTACGTTCACCAAAGCAAGGCACAAATGAAAAGTACTAAGAAAAAAATGGGTTCTATATCGAAGATAAAAGTTTATGTAGACTGTTTAGAAAAATCCTATCAAGATTCCTTAAAATAATGAAAAAAAAATTAACTTTATAGGGAAAATCCTGCAAACAGCATTTACACCAAGCAAATAAGGTTAAAACAGCTGTAATATAACAAATGGTACAAAGTGTAAGTCAACATAAAAGAACACATCATCATTGCTGTGATATCAGTGGCCAAATCAAAACAAAAATGATATAATACGGACTTTCCTTGGCATTCTAGAGTTTGGGTCTCTTCTAATCATTCTATTCTTTTAGAACTTAGTAAGTTTCTAGATGCAACCAATGTGCACTCAATTGACTCTTTTGTATTTATACCTGAAAGAGCATCCAGACGGAAAGAAAACAAAGCACAGTTCACTTCTTTGGCAACATCTAAAGACATAAAAACATCCCCAATGGAAATCTAAAATAGCAAGATTTTCTGATGTTCATTTATCAAAAAGGTTTTTTATTTGTTCAATCCTGCAGGTCATGTAAGCATGGCATGGCTTGGATGAAAGTGTAAGAAAAAGGTTCCCAATATAGGGAGTATATATGGACATATATGTTTTAAAGAGTTAGTGTTGGTATTGTAAGAAGAAAATGAAACAAAATAGCTAAAACAAGTTAAACACAAACCTGAATGGTATAGAAGTAAAGGTGTGCACATTCCAAATATGAGGTACTTTGGGGGAAAATACAATGCTGCCCCTAGCCTGGGCCACACACCTAGAAAACAACATCTTTCTCCTCTTTCTCTAGGCTTCCTTCTCAGACCGACTGCTACAATTCAATGCCTTATATGGAAAATACGTGCCTCAGAAAACAAAACACAAGGCTCCCAAGGAACTTCTTTTATAGGCTCAAGATAAATTTAACTAGAAATCACTAAGCTGTGACTTTCCTGCTTCCCAATTTCATTCATTCAGTTTTAAAAGAGAAAGGAACCACTACTTAATGAATAAAAGTATTCACATTCAGTGAAATTTCATCTTGAATTAGAGACTGAATCCAGGGACTATTTACAGATTTACCACTAGCAACATCCATAGCCTTTTTTATTGTTATTTTTAATTTTTTTATTTGTTCTACTTAGTTGTAAATGACAGTAGAATGCATTTCAATTCAACTGAAGCACAACATTTCAATTCTCTGGTTGTACACAATGCAAAGTTGCAACATTTGTGCAACCATACATGTAACTGGGGTAATGATGACCATCTCACTCCATCATCTTTTCTACATCCATGACTCCCTCCTCCCCACCATCCCCTTTGCTCGATCCAAAAATCCTCCATTCTTTCCATTCTCCCCATGTCCATCACGGATAAGCATCCACTAATCAGAAAACATTCCGCCTTTAATTTTGGGGGGATTGGCTTACTACACTTATCAAGATATTCTCCAACTCCATCCATTTACTTGCAAATGCCATAATTTTATTCTCTTTTAATGCTGAGTAACATTTCATTGTGTGTATGTGTATGTATGTGCTCTATCACTGTGGCTTATCTTAAAGCTGATTTGTCTTTATTTTTCCTGTCTCTTTTCCCTCTATCCTTCATAATCATGAAAAATATTAGATTAACCTTCTTCCTGTCTTTAGTCAGGGCTTAAGCCAGGTTATATATAATTTTCCTTCAGCAGAGCCACCATAGGAACCAAGAAATCCAGAGTTTACAGGTGGCACAAGAATTATTAAGAAATAATTCTCTCAAGACTATAAATGAATTATGAATCCTAACAGGGTACAGCTGGAGGGTAGTCTTAGGCTCCAATGACTTTCATAAATTCACCATTTTAAAGGACCTCTGTACACCTGACAATTAGAATCACAATTTCTAGACAGAAGTCCTGAATTTCTCTTTTGCTAGCAAAGCAATAAAATTTCCTTTTCCTATATCAAAACCTTGTTCTTATTATTGAATTGGGATTGAGAACAAACACCATGCTTTCAGTATCAAATCTGGTATGATGAAGAAAACTGAGAGTGCCCTGCTCCAGCCCTCTTGGCAGTTCTTGCACTCTGAGCAACCCCACTTCCACAATGATGAACTCACCGACAGCTGAGCCTGGGGACAGGTGAGTTGCCTCAGATTGTTCTGGAGGAGCTCTACTTGTAAGTAAAGGGAGGGTTTGAGGGACCTTCCTAGTGGCTGCCAAGGCTCCTTGGCTTCTGGGACCTCCTGCCTTCTCTCACTAAATGGTGTAGGATTCTCCATCATGAGTCTACTCTGGGAAAAGGAAATTGAATACAGTGACGTGATAATGTGGACATCTGGTAACCTCCTACAGTATGCACACCAAAATTTTTTATTCCACATATCTGGCCCTCTACAGGGGAACGTCTGGTCCCTCTTTCTGAGGACATGTATGGCACCATTGTTGTCAGAGTTGTGGCTATATGGCAGTAGAGAACATAGGATATATTCCCCATCTGGTCTGTTTTAAAGGCTCCCTTCTGTTGGCCAAGGTTTAGGGGAATCCCCTCTGGTTGTCTCTGTGTTTTTGATTGAATGCTGCTGACCCTTTAAGACATGGGCAAGGCTACATTGGTCTCACTTGTAGATTCTTGGGAATAATTCTGGCTGAGAGTGCTACAAATTGTTATAATCTGCCTAGGAAAAACACTGATGTTTTACTATATAAAAAAAAGTCACTTATTGACTTTCTGAATTATTATATAATCTTGCTACTGGGATTAATCTCTCAGAGGTAGGTAAATGGAAGAAATTCTACATGTGCAGGTAATCATGAAGTTGCATGAGGAGTCTGACTGGTCCTGAAACTAAGTTGATGGTGTAAAAAAGACACTGTCTTTAGTGTGCAAGGATACGAAGACATCAGAAAACAAGTTTGCCCAGCATTGTTTCTCAGCCCAGTCCCAGAGAGGTGGAAATCATCCCACTGTGGGTCAAAGCAACCAGGTCTATGTTGGAAAAAAAAAACAAACAGAAAACTCTGAGGTTCAGAGAAGTAAATAAAGAGGACTTGAACCTCTGTCTTGCCTTGCATCTCCTTACACAAGCTGGGTGAAGAGACACAAAAGGACATGAGAAAAAGTCCTTATCTGGAATTCCAGGTTAGCCAATAACCTGAATTTCTATGCCACATTGAGAACAGGCTTTATTCAGGTGTCACAGACCAGAGACAGTTATGTGTTTTCCTAAAAATGTCATGGTTCTGCCATAGTTGGGCCCCTATTTTTAGACTAATAACTAAATGTCTTTATGAAACTCTAAAAGGAACAGAAGCCAAAAATATAACTTGTACACCAGAAAGCCAAGCTGCCTTTGAGAGGTGAAAATAGAGCATCATGACAGCCCCTACCCAAGCCTGCCCGACTCACAAAGACATTAAGACTATATATGATTGAGAATCAAGGTACAGCACTAGGAATTTTCTTACAGTTACTGGACATAAATTGTGGCTAGAAGCTTACTTGTCACAACATTTTGACCACACAAAAAAAGAAGGGTCCTCCTGCCTTCAGATGTGACTACCACTTATGATTTACTAAATGAGGTTGAGAAACTCACTCCACGTCAACCCTTATTCTGTGAGTTCCTCATGGAGTCCTGGTACTGCTGAAATATAATGATGGGTTTAAGCTGACTGCTGAGAGGATAGGGAGATTGCAGGTCATCCTATTAGTAATAGAAATGTCAACCTCAAGAGAAACCATGCCACCTTAAATCAAGCAACCATGTTACCAGAAGATAGTAATGGGCCAATACAGCATGACTGCTCAGAAAGCTAAGAAGACTCTTCAGCAAGTGGCATTTGCTTCAGTAGCCTATGACTGAACTAGATAGGGCATCTTCAAGGATAGAAGCAAGTTCATGGACAATGGTCAGTGGATAGCTGGACACTCTGTCATCAAGGAACAATACATATTTAAAGTTGAGGCTTTGCTGCTAAAACATCAGCCCGGAATGCAAAACTAATTTCTCTGAAAAGAGCTCTCAACAACCAAAGGTAAGAAAGTAAGCATTTACGCTGACTCAAAATATGCTCTCCTGAGAGTGTCAGCACCTGGAGCTATCTGGAAAGAAAGAGGAGTGCTTGCTGCTAAGAATGACATTTATAAAGGCCTTGAAATGACTGGCATTGATATAGGCTGTGGCCACACAAAAGCAGGTGGCAATCATGCACTATAATGGTCACCAGAATATTGACATCTAGGTGGCCAGGAGAAATCAGGCTGCTGATAGAGCAACCAAAAGGGCAAGAAAGAACAGACTCTTTATCAGGGTCCTGAAACTCAGCTTCAATCAGACCAATGCAAATCTTTTCATAGATGAGAAGAAGAATAGGGGCAAAGAAAGTTTCAACTTTTGGGATAACACTGACAAGTGTAGCGAGACTCCTGTGGGCTCATCCTTCTGCCTGAAGCATTGGCCTGCTCTTGCTAAAACACTTCGATGAGAGTGTTCACTGTGAGAAGGGTGCCTTGGCAAATTTCTCCAAGCCCCAGTGGTGAGGGTCATGCCTCCATTGGACTATTCAGCAAGAAATATAGAGCAGTGTCTTTTGTACTCAAACAATCCAAAGACTGAGGTATTTGACCATAATGTCTCAATATGTAAAAATATAATATTCCTATGATTGACAAGTAGAGTTTACCCAACATCCTGTGTCAAAGGAACCTGCAGATATTTGCTAGCATTGGTAGATATCTCTGTGTGAGTCACGTTTATTCTACCAGAACAGAAAAGACTCCAGAAAAACACAAATCCTCTGGAAAGAGCTGACCCTAAAACATGGGCTTCCCTCCTCAAAGCAAAGTGACAATTAACTATCTTTCACTGCAGAAGTGGCCCAACAAGTGAGCAAAACATTGCATATCCAATGGAAGTTACATGCTTTCTGGAGACCCCAATGTTCAGAGAAAACAGAAATCACATCTTTAAAAGGACAGGCCAAGAAGCCAGCCTGCAGTGGGAATAGGTGTCTATGGAGTAGGAAGTAAGTAGAATTTAATTAGACATTATTACCCTAGGTGCCTATACGATCACATGACTGGTGTGACTCTACATATTTACAATCAGAAGAATGAGAGGTTATACTTCATTTTTGTATGTGTCAAAGTGCATCATACTGTCATGAATGAACAATTAGAACAAATAATTTTTTTAAAAAGAGATGGAATCTAAATTATGAGACCCACCTGCAGTGGGAATAGGTATCTGTCAAAATGCTCTCCTCCAAAGGATACTGATATTAGCAGGAATAAAATTGTTATATATGACAACAGAATGCATTACAATTGACATATAGAGAACAATTTTTCATATTTCTGGTCATACATAGAGTTACACCATTTGTGTCTTCATACATGTACCTAGGGTAATGATGTCCATCTCATTCCACCATCTTTCCTATCCCCATTGCCCCTCCCTTCCCCTCCCACCTATTTGCTCTATCTAGTGTTCGTCTAATCCCCCACCCCCTAAACCCCATTGTGAGAAACATTTGGCATTTGTTTTTTAGGAATTGACTAACTTTACTTAGCATTATATTCTCCAACTACATCCACTTACCTGCAAATGCCATGATTTTATTCTTTTAATGCTGATTAATATTCCATTGTGTGTGCATGTACATATGTGTGTGTGTTGTGTGTGTATAAATATATATATATATAAATATATATATATATATATATATATATATATATATATATATATATATATATCACATTTTATTTATTCATTCATCTACTGAAGGGCATCTTGGTTGCTTCCACAGTTTAGCTATTGTGAATTGTGCTACTACTATAAACATCGATGTGGCTGTGTCCCTGTAGTATGCTGTTTTTAAACCCTTTGGGTATAGACGAGGAGAGGGACAGCTGGGTCAAATGGTGGTTCCATTCCTAGTTTTCCAAAGAATCTCCATACTGCTTTCCAGATTAGTTGTACCAATTTGCAGTCCCACCAGCAATGTATGAGTGTGCCTTTTCCCCCACATCCTCACCAACACTTATTGTTGTTTTTCTTCATAATAGCTGCCATTCTGACTGGAGATAAAATTTTAGAGGAGTTTTGATTTGCATTTCTCTAACTGCTAGAGATGATAAATATTTTTTCATATATTTATTTATTATTGTATATCATCTTCTGAGAAGTATCTATTCAGTTCCTCGGCCCATTTATTGATTGAGTTATTTGTTTTTTTATTTTGTTTTGTTTGTTTTTGTTGTGTGTGGTGTGTATTAAGATTTTTGAGTTCTTTATATATCCTAGAGATTAGTGCTCTATCTGATGTATCTGTGGTAAAAATTTTCTCCCATTCTCTAGGGTCTCTATCACCTCACTGATTGTTTATTTTTCTCTGAGAAGCAGCTTTTCAGTTTGAATGCACCCAATTTATTGATTCTTGATTTTAATTCTTATGCTCCAGAGTCTTATTAAGAAAGTTAGGACCAAATCCAACATGATGGAGATTGGGCCCTCTTTTTCTTCTATTAGGCATAGTGTCTCTGGTTTAATTCATAGGTCCTTGATGCACTTTGAGTTTTGTGCATGATGAGAGATAGGGGCTTAATTTCATTTTGTTGCATTTGGATTACCAGTTTTCCCAGCATCATTTGTTGAAAGGCTATCTTTTCTCCAATGTATGTTTTTGTCACCTTTGTCTAATATAAAATAACTGTAGTTATATGGGTTTGTTTATATGTCCTCTGGTCTGTACCACTGGTCTACAAGTCTATTTTGGTGCCAATACCAAGGAAATGTGCATTAGAGAACCCGTTTTTTATCATGGTGAGAAGGCAGAAAATATAGAAATAGCAACCTCACCCACAATAGAAACCTAGTTAAAATAGTATGTACAACAATTAGTCAAAAAAACTGCTGTACCAGAGTGCTTCTTCCAGGTCACCACCAAGGCGAAAATTGCCTCTCCTTCCCTCCTAGTAAAAATTCAAAAGATAATTTATAACAGGCAATAATCTTTAATTCTAGAAACCCCTCCTCACCCCTCTACCTGCACAGGAAGAACCTTAGAGATGTAGGCACCCAATTTTCCATAAAAAGTGACTGTGGGGAAAATGAACATAACCCTTGCTGCTCTGCCACTGTGACTTATTCTTTAAATTACTGTTTCTTCCTTCCTTTTCTCCCTCTCTCCATTCCTAACCATTGGAGGAGCAAGATAACCTTCTTCCTGTCCTTGGCCAATTATCTCTCCTTTACCTCTTGCACCACGGGAATTTAAAAAAAAAACAAAAATCAAGACTTCAAGGCTGGCTGGCAACAGAAAATTTAAGAAATGGCCATCTTTCAAGGATAACAAGTAAATTATAACTCCTAATAGGGCACAGCTAGAGGGTAGCCTTATCACTAAGGACCCATTATTCCCCAGGGCAGTTAGAATTCCAGCCTCTGGGTCAGGAGTCCTCTTTCTCTTTCACTAACACAGCAAGAAACTTATTTTTCCTTTTCTGAAATCCTTGTCCTCACGATGGATTGGCAATAAAAACAAGGACACAAAGCAAGTGCTTCCCTTAACTTAGGGATGCTTCCTTTCCTAGTTTATCAATGCATCTTTAAAATACACTTATCTGTGGGGCTAGGGTTGTGGCTCAGTGGTAGAGCACTGGTCTGGCATGTGCAAGGCACTGTGTTCAATCCTCAGCAGCACATAAAAGTAAACAAATAAAAATAAGTGCATTGTGTCGAACTACAACTTTAAAAACATATTTAAAAATAAAATAAACTTACTTGTTACCCAAATCTAAATTTTGTACGTGTATTGTATACAAACAGCCTCACTAAAAATTATACCCTCAGAAAGGTCATTAAATTCTCTTAGAAACACATCTACCTTTGGATCCCCAGTTTCCCAGTGCTCTGTAGCTCTCTCAGGGGAAATACTCTTTCCATGCTTAATGTAAACAAAATGTGACAACAACAGCAGAGGTGTCTTAGAAATAACAGGAACCTCAAAAACATCATTTACAGGTTCAAAAGTTTGCCTTAGTTTACAACTTTTTGTATGTTTGGGGCTGAAATCCACCTGTCTTGCCCTTAGGAAATATTTTTCTGTGTTTCAAAAGCATATTCACTAATTTTAGTCTTGTTTTTTCATATCATTTTTTTCCTATGAAAAAAACAAGCTTAAAATTAGTGAATATGATTTTACAAACTGAAAAAATCAGGGTGATCATACTGCTGAGTTGAACACAAATATGTCTGACGCTAAGGTCAAGACAGGATACTGGCTGGGGTTATGGCTCAGTTGGTTGCGTGCTTGCCTTGCATACACAAGGCCCTGGGTTCAGTCCCCAGAACTACACACACACACACACACACACACACACACACACACACACAAAAGTGAAAAATTATTCCACAAAATCTTCCTCCTATAAGGACTCAATAATCATCCTCACTATGAGGCACTGTTTTGTACCCTCATATCTGCATAAAGTTGAGTTCTGCCCAGAAAACACCAGTAAAAATTTACTGAGATAATCTTCCTAATTCTTTTAAATATTTAAAAAAGGCATATGTGTCCAAAAAATGTACATAAGCCCAAAGTGCTTTGAAA
The DNA here is from genome assembly GCF_052094955.1 of Ictidomys tridecemlineatus. Classification (NCBI taxonomy): domain Eukaryota; kingdom Metazoa; phylum Chordata; class Mammalia; order Rodentia; family Sciuridae; genus Ictidomys; species Ictidomys tridecemlineatus. The sequence goes on along the minus strand of NC_135488.1, from coordinate 2,801,160 downwards.
GGATATTCTAACAGGACAATGGAAAGGTCTTGACCCAGTGATTGTCTGGAGTTGGGGGTCTGTTTATGTGTTTCCACATGGAGAACAGCAGCTGATTTGGATTCCAGAAAGATTAACTAAAGCGATTTCTAAAGACCAAAAAAAAGATGATTTGGCTCAAATCCACAACAACTGATATCCAAAACTCCAGTTTGGATATTCTTACATCTGCGACAGAACCAGGATGCTTTTTTCAGTATCTATTTTATTATTGCCCTTTCCCACATCATGAAGTTCTATTTTGTTTTTTGAGCTCATACAGATCTAGGTTAATGTTTTGCTGATCAGTTCTATAGAGTTTTTAAACATTGCAATGGAGATTTCACCTGAAAAAAGTTATAAGGCCTTTACTGTTATGTTATGTGTTGTATGTATTATATTATGTGTGCACACTTGTGTTTTGTGTTATATGTTTGAATGTACGTATGTCCATATATCATATATGATGAGCGCTCATGAAAAAATGGTTCCAAATATATTTTTTCACGAGATTTAAATGGTTTAATTTAAATTGGGTAAACAGCTACTGAGGATTCTTTTAATATATGAACAAAAAAGGTTAACAGATCTGTTTGTTTACTTTCACCTTTCCTTTTCATTATATTTAATAATTCTGTTGAAGATAAGGTACATTGTTAAGAAAATTGTTTTCTAAAAAAAAAAAAAGAAAGAAAGAAAATTGTTTTCTTTTAGTGCCTTCTGGAATGTTATATATTTTTTTTCTTTAGCCATTATTGCCAGAATTCCTATCTTCATCCCAGTGCCGGTGAAGACAAAAATAAAACCAATCTACAGCTTCTGCAATAGCCATCACTGAACTGCTTGCAGAACTTGCCTGGACTATGAATCACTTGTATGTATTGTGAACTCACCTGTATGCATTGTGAACTGTCTGTTGGTGCAGCGACTTGTGGTAGTGTTGGGGTATTTTTGCTGATGATGTCATCGGAGGTACAATTTTTCCAAAAGGAACTGTCAATTGGCTTGGTATATCTTCCTCCCTTCTGCTTGTCATGGTCGTTCAGCTAAAATTTGGGGACCAAGAGAGGTGAGGCAAAGAACCTCACCCCCCCCACCACCCCCCCCTCCCCGCTGATACAAAGATCTATCCACAGGTGTGGCTGTATACTGGACCAGTAGTCAGTAACAGGTAAGATCCAATTGCAATGGTACCAACCTAAGACAGGAGGCTGACGCCTTGAGGTCAGCTCATCTGATAACGGGTAAGAACCATATGTACTATTGGACAACCTAAGGCAGGCACGGTCCCTAAGCCACATGCTTATTGTTTAAACAGAGAGGGGGATATGTTGAGAGCCACAGCCTAAGGGGCCCCAGCAAACTTCTAGCTGTCAGCAAACTTCCAGCTGCCAGCTGATGATTGGCTCACAGCGGCCCCAGCAACTTCTAGCTGCCAACTGATTGGCTCCTCTGCGGTGATGCTCATTGGGCTGTTTCCCCACCCTTTCAAACCATGGAGCTGATCATTGGGGGACTTTTTTTTGCTCCGCCCACATGACCCAGCCAATTGACCTCAAGAGCAGGAGGAGTGGGGGAGGTTGAAAGGCTTGTGGGAAGCCGGTGGTGGCAGTTGGGCTCTGAAAGTTTTTCCTGAGGAGCAGTTTTGTTTGGCGTGTGTGGTTCTAAAAATAAAGTTCGTTTCTTTTGACAAGTGGCTCCTGATTGTGCCCAGCCAGACTGTGGAAGTACTTGGAAAAAAATATTAGAAAAATACTGTGTCTATGCAACATGAGAAAAAAATAGTTCGCAACCTGGATAAATCTATACACGTAGGCATTTATAAAGAGCCAGACTGTAGGACAGGCTCCTCTGGATTGGATATGCTGCTTCTCGCACATTCGGGAGGCCCAAGAGGAGACCCCAGCTGTCTTCCCGCAGGAACACCACGCACAGAAGTGGACCCTTCCTGAGGATGGTCCCTAGTCTCACCGCACAGCTGGGGCGAGGCTAGGCTGCTGGTAGGCTACTAGCCAGACAGGGCCAAGGCGACCATGCAGGGACCTGAGAGGGGGCTGGTTCCCTGCCACCGTGGACCTGGCAGGAGGAGAAAGCCCCGCAGTCAAAGAGCAACACCTAGGTTGGCACCTTGTGGCTGCCACACCAAGACCTGCACGGAACCTTCCCTCCAACCTCTGAAAACGGCCCATAGATATATTTACATTGGTGCCTTTTATACAAATGATATCCCAGGTCATCAGTCTCTGATACGATTTGCATTAGATTTAAGAGTGGGAGAATCCCAGAAGCCAACATCCTGCACTGGGAGATAACAAAAAAAATCTTGCATCTTAAAGCACCAGGGGCTCTGTGTATACCTCCCTTCCCTAAATGACAGTTCCTCTCAGGGGCTTGAGTACACCATCTTTGGGACAGCACTGAACTCTGACTTAAAAGCTCACATCTATCAAGAAAAAGTCAAATACCTTGGTTACCATCTGACTGAGCAACAGAACAGACAATAACTGGACCCCTAAAGAAACAGGAGATCTGCTCAATTCCAGTCCCTTCAACCTGCCATTAGACTAGAGAATTCGTGGGGGCTGCTGCATTCAGCCATGTATGGATGCCCAATTTTTAATTATGGCAAAACCTCTCTACGAAGCCACAAAGGGGGGAGAATTGGATCTTCTAATATGGGGGCCAACTAAGCAAAAGGCCTTTAAGAACATTAAACAAGCACTCCCAGTGCATCTTGACTACCTGACCTCACAAAGCTTTACTTTCTTTATGTCCATGAACAGTCTGGAGTGGCTATGGGACTCTTGACTCAGGTGGTAGGGACATGGACATCTATCCAAACAGCTGGACTCTTTAGCCCAGGCTGGCCACCTTGTTTATGGGCCCTCGCAGCCAAAGATCTTCTGGTATTGAAAGCTGATAAACTGAAAATGGGACAAAAATTGGTTTTCAGGGTTCCTCATTTCACATTGTTAGAGTACAAAGGACAATACTGATTTACTAACGAGACAATGGTCAATACCAGGATATGTTATGTAAAAATCCATGTGTCCATGTTAAAGTCATCCAGACTCTAAACCCAGCAACTTTGCTGCCCCTCAGACCATGACAACATGATCACAACTATATTGAAGTCATGGATGAAATGTTTTCCAGCAAACCAGACCTGGCAGACCAGCCCTCAGGGACCCTGATGTGGAGTACTTCACAGATGGAAGCAGTTTTATAAAAGATGGGGTATATTTTGCTTGATATGCAATGGTCACTCTGGACTCCACTGTTGAGGCATAACCTCTGCCTCAGGGAACTTCAGCACAAAAAGCAAAACTTATTGCTTTAACTCAAGCACCTCAGTTGACAGCAGGAGTCAGTGTGATTAGATACATAGACTCAAAACACGCATTCGCTGCCCTTCATGTTCATAGGGCCTTATGTAAGGAAAAGGGGCTAATTAACTCAGGGATTAAAAAAAAAAGTATAATATATGGGCAAGAAATTCTTCAACTTTTGGATGCACTGTGGGCTCTCAGGAAGGTTGTGATTATATATTGTCAAGGTCATCAAAAGGGAAACACTGTGGTTGCTCAGGGCAACCAGAGAGCTGACACAGAAGCCAGGTTAGCTGTCTACAAGAAACAAGAAGAAAATCCAGTCCCAGGTTTAAATGCTCCACTCTGCCTGACTGATCATCTAACAGAATGGGGGCCAATATATTCCCAGCATGAAAGTAAGTGGTTTAAGGCTGAAAAGGAAAATTTTCTCCCGGGTGGATGGTGGAGATTTTCTGATGGCCAGCATAGCCATCCCGGAGATTCTAGCCCCAGCCTTTATCAGACAGTTCCACAGGAGAACACGTTGGACATACAGCATTTGAGACAGTTCTGAGTCAACATTTCTATGTCCCCTGGCTCACAAAAATCACCCCGGATGATCTGTAAATAATGTGCTTACAACAATCCTTGTCAGTTGCCAAAGCTCCCACCAGGAATCCAAACTATAGGAGGAGCACCTTTTGAAGACTTAGAAGTAGACTTCACTGAACTATCACACTCATGGGACTATAAATAACTTTTGGGTTTTGTGTGTTCCTACTTTGACTAGGTGGAAGCTTTTCCCACCACCACTGGAAAGGCTAGGGAGATACTAGGATGCTTCTCTGGGAAATTATTCCCAGATTTGGTGTCCCAATAACTATTGGCTCAGACAATGGGCCAGCTTTTGGGCAGAAGTGATACAATTACTGACCAAAAGTTTAAACATCAGATGGAAGTTACATACTGCCTATAGGCCACAGACTTCTGGTAAAGTTCAAAGGATGAACAGAACTTTAAGGCTCAATTGGGTAAGCTGTGTCAGGAGACTCACTTACATTGTGATGAACTTCTCCCTATTACACTGTTGAGGATTAGATCCACTCCCACTAAGAGGACTGGATTCTCTCCTTATAAGATAATGAACATGAGGCCCACCTCTTATTAGGGGACTATTGGGAGACTTAAGAAAGATAGGAGAATTAACCCTGAGACTACAGCTTCAGGCATTACTGAAAACTTTACAGGTTCTCAACCAATGTGTTAGAGAAAGACTGCTAGTAAGATTGACCACAGATGCACACTCCTTTAAGCCCGGAGATTGAGTCTGGGTCAAAGAATGGAATATTCAACCCCTAAACTTCTTTGGAAGGGCCCTTTCACTGTTATTTTATCCACCCCAACTGCAGTAAAGTTTGCAGAGATAGGTCCCTCGATTCATTACATCAGACTCACCCCTGTAGCTGCAGACTGGGAGTACTCTCCAGATACTGCTATGTCTTTGAAGCTGACCATCTGAAAAAAAAAAAAAAAAATGAGCACTGGAGAAGCTTGAGGATCAGAAGGACAACAGCCCTGCTCCGGTCACTCTGGAAGCTGACTGGTCTATGCATGGCTAAAGTTTGAGGAGATTACAGCCCTGTTTCAGCCACACAGGAGGGACTGGCTGATGAATACATGGTGAAAGATAAACTTCCCACCAGGACTAATGAACTCTTTCAACCTCTAAGATAGTTCTTACACTGTAATGCATTGCCACTCCTTGCTTCTAGACATATACATAGTTCTCTGTTTGGTTTTTGCTACTGGTTTGATAACAGTAACTCCTACTGACTGGACTCTGGGTAGCAAAATTTCATTTATACTTTTTTATCTTGCTTATATAAGTTTTCTAGGGTTTTCTGGTGTTATTGGTTTGGCTTTGTTAATTTATCCTGTTTACCCTATGCTACCCAAAATGTTACTCTATCATTTAGCTTAGTTTTCTTTGATAACCTTAAGGGATTCTGCCCTACTCCTATTCTAACAGTGGATCATGTAAACCATGTGTCAAGTGAAACTACTATAACCAAGAGGTGGTAAAACATATATTTAGGACCTGTCTCACCAGAGGAATGCTATAGATGAATAACTGGAAAGAAAAAAGAGGTTCAGTGGGAAGGAACTTGATTTAGGAGGTCACCAATCTTGGGATGAAGGTAACTGGCTACCCCAGAGCACTACTGCCACTTCTCATCCGGCTACCTGGGCACAAAATGGCAGTTGAGGCAATAGAACTCCTATTTACATGCTAAACAGAGTTATTCACTTACAAGCTGTTCTAGAAGTTATTATTAATCAGACTGCCACAGCCTTTGACCTCCTAGCCACACAACAGACCCAGATGCGAGTAGCTAACTATCAAAACCACTTGGCATTAGATTACCTACTGGCTGAGGAAAGAGAAATATGTGGAGAATTCAACAGCTCAGATTGTCGCATCCATGTGGATGACAACAGATAAGCAGATAAGGATAAAGCCAACAACACAAGAAAACTAGAACATATGCAAGTTCATACCTACAAGGGTATTAAAGTTTGGGTACCAAACACGCTGTTGGGAGATTGTTTTCAACTCTTGGTAGATTTAAAACCTTAAGTGGTATAATGGGTATTCAGCTGTTAACCTGTTTATTGCTCCCATGTTTGGCTCCACTGTGCATTAAAACTATTGGGTCCACTGCAGAAGTTGCTGTTGAAAGGATGACAACACCTAAGGTTTTGGCATTATATAAGGCTTTAAGCCAAGATAATGGTAATGATGCTCTTAATTTAAAGAATTAAATTATGGGGAGCATCATTAAAGGGAGGAATTGTAGTGGAACCCCTTTCTCCACAGAAAATTCTTAACTGGGCTTCTCCAGAAATCTTCACCCTGGCTGATTTTAGGATTGTCAGCCAAACAGTCTCTACAAAAGAGTTCAACATAGATAAACTTCCTATTCTCCTACTGCCACATGGCCACTGGCTGGGAAGAAATCAGCACTCCAGGTGCTAGACACCCCTTATTAGTTTTTCAAAAACATGTATCCAGTATAGTAGTTTGTATAAATGTGTAAACAAGGCCTCTGGCCTTGAGCTGGGGCTTCACTGAGATGTCTATATTTCTAAGATAAGAGAAGTTACCAATTGGGCTCCAATAGCTGGCAGGGAGAGAAAAGAAAGGGGAGAAGAAGCTCTCCCCTTTTCAGGTGTTGTCCTTGAAGGGTTAACTTGCCCAAAACAGTGAAAGAAAAAGCTGCTTTTATGTGAACTTCTGCGCCCCTCCACTTACATGATGGGTATAAAATTCTGAAACTACCTGAACCCAGGGTTCAGGGGACTCATTGATTATATCAAAAGCTGCGCCCTCTGAACCTGGCTGCAACCAAACAAAAGTGTTTCTGGCTATCTTCGGTGCCTTGCCTCCTCTGTCCCTACAACATTCACAGTAACTAATAAAACAAACACTGAAATGCCTTTTAGATTTAAAAAGGAAAAAAAAGGGGGGGGGGGACAGAACATTCAACTACTCCCCTGAGAGGATCCACTCTCGCACCTCCAACTCCTCTCTGGGAGCACAAGACCCAGGGAATGGAGTACACTAGACACTCCAAGAGGATTTAGACATGGAGTTCTGACACCTTGTGTCAGGCAGTTCTGAAACCCAAGGCCAGGAAAAGATGGGAGAGTGGGGTGAGGACATATCACACACTGACGTCTGCAGAGAGGAATCTCAACTCAAAAAATTTATGGTAAGTTTTTTTTTTTTTTAAAGAGAGAGTGAGAGAGGAGAGAGAGAGAGAGAGAGAGAGAGAGAGAGAGAGAGAGAGAGAGAGAGAGAGAGAGAGAATTTTTAATGTTTTATTGTTTAGTTCTCGGTGGACACAACATCTTTGTTGGTATGTGGTGCTGAGGATCGAACCCGGGCTGCACGCATGTCAGGCGAGCGCAGTACCGCTTGAGCCACATCCCCAGCCCCTATGGTAAGTTTTTGTACAGAGCAAACACAAAGCGTAAAGCACACACATTTCTTTCCCCAAATGGTCAAGCAATTCTCTGCTTTCCTCTCATGAAAAATGCTCAAAACAGAAAACAAAAATTTTAAAAAGTGCCATTCAGCACTTGGAGGATAAAATTAGGGGGAAAAAAATGATGTGTCCATTTGAAATGTAGCATCGGAGACAAATAGTTCACAACCTGGAGAGGAGAATTCGGCATTGCAATAAGGACAGGGAGCGGGAAACCTAGGCGTTTATCTAGAACTTAGGCATTTATGAAGAGCCAGGCTGCAGGACAGGCTCCTCTGGGTTGGACGTGCTGCTTCCCGCACATTCGGGAGGTCCAGGAGGAGGGGGAGCTGGGGTCCCCGCAGACCCCAATCATCCTCACGCAGGAACACCACGCACAGAGGTGGACCCTTCCTGAGGATGGTCCCTGGTCTCACCGCACAGCTGGGGAGAGGCCGGGCTGCTGGCAGACTGCTGCCCAGACAGGGCTTCAGTCAGGGCCGAGACGACCACGCAGTGACCCGAGAGGGGGCCGGGTTCTCGCTGCGGCGGACCTGCGCTCCGCTAGGACGGCCAGGGAGGCTGAGGGCAGCGCTGCCCAGAGGAGGACTAGGGGCTGCAGACTGGAGAGGACTGGGCGTCCCACCCACCGTTTCAGGTTCCCGCCGCGCCAGTCCTGCCAGTTCCACGCATTGGCCGGGGCTCCAGACTCGCCCGCTCACTCACCATTTCCTGTCGGTTGGGAGCGCAGCGCTCTCCGGTGGGTCCCCTGCGTTTCCTGGTAAAGCGACGCGGACAGAAGGACAGAGAGGGAGCGTGAAGACAGGTCGGGAGAGCTGCGGGCTCCGGAAACCAGAGGTCCCAGACGGCAGAAGCCCGCCCCCTCCTCACGGGCTCTGCGCTGGATTGGACAGATCTCATGATCAGCCTCTGAATGGACAGGACTTCAGGGCCCGCCCCCTGGAACGGAGCATTGAGCCAATTCTTTGAGTGACAGTAGATTGCATCCAACCAAACATGAATGAGAACAGAATGGCAAGTTCTTAGCGACTTTTGATTTTATTTTGTCTTTTTACTCCAGTACAGGATTTATCCCAAGAACAGTCTGTCCCTGGGTAATGTCCCCAATCCTTTTATCTTTTTTTTCCGTTTTTTAAAATTTTAAGACAAGGACTTTCTAAGTTTCCAGGGTGGCCCCTAACTTGGAATCCTGGGAATTTCAGTCATGCTCCACCAAGCCTATTTTCTTTTACTTTCGGGGTTATGGATATTGAACCCAGAATTTCAACCTGCAGCTATTCTAAGGCATGGCTTCTGTTGAATAGCGGGATTTGGAACTATTCGGGAAGAATTTGCATTTAACCTTTTCCAATATGAACCTTGATCCTATTGAAGCCAGATTTAAAATTAGGTAGTCAGTGTAGTTAGGTAAATCGGGTCTAATATCCAGTGAAATCTAAAATGGAGGCCATGTTGAGAATGAATTCCCAGAAAAGTTGAGCAACTCTCAAAATGTTAATGGAGTCAGGAAACAGCTTCCAACAGATTTGAAGATAGTCCATCCCAAAGAAATGTTAATGAACAGCCCCAGCAGATTTAAAGATAGCCTATCCCAAAGAAATGTTAATGAACAGCAAGTTTAAAGATACTGACTGGGAAGTGCCCAGATTACTGCTTTGACCCACCTGTGTCCCAACCCTTCGGGCCTTCCCACCTACAATCCCTCACCGAAAATTATGAAATGGAGAGACAACCGCACTTCCACGGATTCCACCTCTTGGGTGCCCTTCTTTTCTGCTGTCCTTTAATAAACTTCTAATTTCTACTCTGACCTTGTCTCAGCGTGCTTCTCTAGTGTTATTCTTCAACATTGGGGAAGCAAGGACTAACAACATTGGGGAAGCAAGGACTCATCACCGGTCAACAGCAATAACACTATCAATGTATTATTTACATATATGTATTATTTACGAATGTAAATAACATTATATCAACTGCTCTCTAGTCTTATCAGGAGGTAGCTTGAGCTTTGAACTGGGAAATCATACCCTAAGGCAGCAATGTCCAACACAAACAGATTGTGTTTTTGAAGATTTTCTTACATTCAAATTAAAAATTGAAAAGACATGTTTGTGGTGGTTCATGCCTGTAATCCCAGTGTCTTGGGAGGCTCAGGCAGGAATATTACAGGTTCAAAGCCAGCCTCAGCAACCAAGTGAGGGCCTAAGCAACATATGCAGAATATCATCTTATTGGTCCTAATATGTAACCAATACAAAATTATTAATGAAGCGTATACATATTTGTAGGTATATCTTCAAAATTCACTGTAACTTAAGTCCCAAACGCATCTCAACTCACAGCAGACACACTCCAGCTTGCAGATTTATAGTTCCCTTGACTTCAGGGAGAAGAAGGCGCTGACATCCTCCTTTTCATGCTGAAGGAAAAGAATACACTTTCTTACCAATATTCCTGCTTGAGGCCAAATCCCAGGCAAGACACTACCTTCAGAAAGAGCAAGAAGCTCTGACTAGGAGTTAGTGGTCAGTGTCCAAAGTAAACCACCCTTTCTCCCACTATTTCTCACATGATGCTGGGCACAAAGCCATTTCCCTTTCAGATATCACACAGCAAACAAAGGAAAATGGATATCTTCCTCAACAGTTAAGCTTTATTTCAAGAAGATTAAAGAAAATCTTATTTTGCAAATTGGACCTAATGACCAGGCTGTTTCCTCCTGTGGTACAGGAACCATGAGAGTTTTAGCACCAATCACATGCATATATATCTGCTATATTTCTGTAAACTTCAATACCATCTATCAAGAAATCCAACTTTTAGGGGCTGGGGATGTGGCCCAAGTGGTAGTGTGCTTGCCTGGCATGCGTGCAGCCTGGGTTGGATCCTCAGCACCACATACAAACAAAGATATTGTGTCCACCGAGAACTAAAAAATAAACATTAAAAATTCTCTTTCTCTCTCTCTCTTTAAAAAAAAAGAAATCCAACTTTTAAATTAGGAAAGAAGAAAATCAACAAAGGGCACCTCTTGTTCGCTACATAACTGCTAAGCCACATGTGATTGAATCTTGGCAGCCTGTCTATTGTGAATGTATTAGTTATTGATCACTGGATAAAAATACTCTAAAATGTATTAGCTCATGATAATCCTCCATTGGGCTGTTCATCCATTTAGGATGGACTCACTGGGTTCTGAATGCTGCATATGGTTAGCTGATTGTTGATAAGTTTGCTGAACTTCAGAAGATGTGCTGGCTGTCAACTGGAGCATCTTGATCATCCTTCTCAAGATATCTCATCCTCCAGAAGACCAATGTTGGATTCTTCTCATAGACATGACAGGGTTATGAAACCAAAAGCAAAAGCATTCAAGGAATTTTGATCCTAGATATCCAAGTAATACATGATTTTGATGATCATATCTTTATATGGACCATAATAATAATAAGGAAAGCCCAGATTCAAGGTTTGGGAAAGAGAGTCTGTGTTTTCACAGGAGGTTGAGAAAAAAAAAATCTTCAAGGTTATGGATACATTAAGGCTGAAGAATTGCCTATATTTTGATCCTCAATGTCATTCTACATTTTCTTTTAAATGATGTTCATAAAACTGCCTTATAACCATTAAACAATTGGGCTGGGATTTAGAATCCACTTTGCCTGTTTCCAAAGTCAACATGCCTCCACTAAACCATATCACTCATCCTTTTCTTAGTGTCTTAAGTGTTGGATTGTGACACTTACTCAGAACCTCAGCACTAGATCAACACCTAGTGCTCTTCTCCAGTGGGACTAATAACCTCAAGTTAATGCCTCTGGAGCTTCTGGGAAGTAACGGAAAATTTTTAAGAAATGAGTAAGAGGTGAATTTAGAAAACTAAAACAACAACGCTTGAACCCAAGCCACATCCCCATTTTTTTGTGTGTATTTTATTTAGAGACAGGGTCTCACTGAGTTTTTTAGTGCTTCAGTTTTTGCTGAGGATGGCTTTGAACTTGAGATCCTCCTGTCTCAACTTCCTGAGCCACTGGAATTACAGGCATGTGACTCTGCACTGGGAAAAACAACAATATATTTTATTTTCTCAGGGCAAGAGAAATTTGAAAACAGGTACAATGTACCTACAGACATGGTGATAGAAAGCATGATATGGTAACAGAAAAATAAGGTTCATTTGTATCACTGCAATGCTAAAAATGGACAACTTGAATCACCAAATAAGAAAGCATAAGATATCATAGAGTAAGACAGTGTTTTTAAGCCATAGATCAAAGATTCATTACATGTCCCATGTAAAAATATCACTTGCAAACATATCTACAAAGGAGCATGAAGGCCAATGCAGCTTGCTTCAGCTCAGAGAATTTGAACTAGTCTCCAACTGTAAGGGTCTGGCGAAGCGTCGGAGGGAGAGACCACCCAAGAGACTGACTCCATGCAATTGGCAAAAGGGGATATTTATTGGGGATCCATTCCAGCGTGCTGGGACTCTGTGCTCACTCAAGGAGGGAGAGAAGCCCAGAGCCCAGAGCCAAGGTCAAGCAGAGCTTAAGTACACTTTTTGGAGAGAGCGGTGGGTTTTGCATACATCAGAACAAATCATCATGAGGCGCGGGGAAATTGAACAACAACTCTGAGACGTGATTGGCACATTCATTGGCGGGAACAGGTCGGGCGGGTGTGATTGGTCATTCCTAAGCGGGCTACACATTCAAACTGATTGGTTTGGGCCCTGTTGTTTTAACTATCTCAGGAACCTGGGTGTAACAGAGGAACTTAATAATACCTGATCTTTTACATTCAAGCTTTCTAGCTTAGAAACTTTACTCTTTCACAACCAGGAGGGGAATGCAGGAAGGAGGCCCCTATACATGGATGGAACAAGCTCTCAGACTTAAGAGAAAGAATCATCTAAATACATTTGGAGGTGTTAGACCAGGACGCAAGAAAAAGACCACTGACTCCAATTAAAATCAAATTAAAGCAAGCTTATTATTTTGACCGGCTGGGCTGCCTCTCCCTCCCAAAATGACAGGAACAAGACAGCAATCACAGCTTTCCTGCAGCCCAGCTTTATAACCCAGAAAATTACACAAAGTGGGGTTACAGATAACAGAACTCTGACAAGCATCACACTAATGGTAGTTTACATTTTTTGCTGGCCCCAACATCAGAATTTATGAGGACCATTAGAGCCTCAGAGAGGGTTGTTGTCTGGCCAGGGAAGGCCAATATTTATGAGGTGTTACTAAGTTTCAGAGAGGGCTGCTAACTGGTCAGAGAGCCAGGCATGAGTGAGTTTAAGGCACGGGCAGGCATTCCAAGTAGGTTCAGAATTTGCAGTAATTTATAGGAAAGCTGAAATTATCTTTTCATGGCTTTGTGGCTCCCAATTTTAAGAAAAGATCAGGTTGGGTCTATCAGTAGAGAATTATCTTGAATATGAGCTATGGTGGAAATATAAAAGAATAAAAACAATGAATAACACATGCATATAGATATATAAATTTGAATAAAATAAATACTGACAGAAGCTGGAAGTATGTAGGGATTACAGATAAAGAAAGATTTTAAAAAGACAAGGATATTTTAACAGAAAAAATAAATCCATAACCATGAGGTATTAAGTAACATGAGAGAGTCCACAGGTATCCCCAAAGAATGGATCCTTGAGACTCTGTTCCCCTTCTGGAAAGCCAATGATTTTTTATATTTATTTTGTAACCTGAAACGTTGCTGAACTTGTTAGCTCAGCAGTGTTCTACTGGAGCCTTTTTTTTTTTTTTTTTTTTGGTAATGTTGCTAGGGATTGAACCCAGGGCCTT